>NC_143586.1:173410500-173733313 GCF_048544385.1 Mastigoproctus giganteus | reverse complement strand
ATCCTCTTTCTTCAAGAGCCATACTCACATAGTACAGCAGTCAGAGGGCATCCGTTGACTTATAAGATCCTTCAAGTGGACGAGGAGACCACCTTGGGCAGCTATTCTAGACAGGAACCCTGATCTCACTGTCACCAAAGTACACTACACAACTGCCTTCCCTGGGCAGTCTGTGCCCATATATCATCCCTTTGGGGAAATTTTGTGAAGTTTCCCTTTACTCTCGGCCGGGGGAGGACATTCTCTGATTAGTAGATACTTACAAAGCATCTCGCTGGAATTTCCACATGCGTAAATAATTGTTGCCGCCGATGTAAACTGCAGGTCGCCAGCATGGTTCAGTGCAACTCAAGACAGACGAGGCACAAAGGACAAAGACTGGAAGAATATCTCTCAAACAGTTGTTTCTCAATTCTCAACAAACCAAATAACCTACCGACCTTCTCTAGTACAAAGTGGGAAGCCAAAATTGAAATTACCCTTGCCACAAGATCCGTTTCACACCTTTAATCCTGGACAGTTAGAGAAAGCTGGACCACCATGTAATAACTTTCCAACTGCATCAATCAGTAAGCCGACAACCAATTATAAGGCAAACTCTCCATAGGTTTGCAATTGACAAGGCAAACTAGCAACAATTTAAGGATTCACTTATCATAGCCACCCGCTCTCTCAGCACAGTTGGATTGGACCCGGACCAGCAGCAAAAGGCAATTGTAAGCCTACTCACTGAAACCTCAAATAACTCTATTAAAAGGAAGAAACTTCTTCGAGCCGTACCCTGGTGGTGCCCAGAGCTCCAACAACCGCGACGGGAGGTTTACACCCGACGGAAAAATTTTCAACATGCAAGACGGACATGGCCCGAAGCGGAAGAAGAAATCTCAAGCAGCAGTATCGAATGGCAAGAAATGAATATACAGCCTCGATTAAAGAAAGGAAGAAGCACCCCTGGGAACACCTAGTCTCTGCAGTTGGAAATTCTGCTCCATGGGGTGGTCTGCAGAGTGATCACAAACAAAACTCCGCGGGGAAGAAGTCATCCCAGCCACCAAGACGCCACATATACAAAGACATGGATCGAATCTATAAATAACACCCTTGATGCCATGTTCCTTCAACACACACCACCAAACACCCGAGAGCGCCGACTTGGCTAGCCAGGTGGGTAAAGTGTCTGCCTGGCAACACAAAGGTCGCGGGTTCAATTCCCGCCTCGGGCTTGGATCAAAGTACTGCAAAAACCTTGGGAGGTGCATTATGGCCACAGAAGCCTATGCGCCAACTACCACCAAAAAAAAAAAAAAAAAAAAACACACCTGAGAGCAAATACTATTATGCGAAGAAAACAGAACATACACACCACGGCCCAAGTGGAAGACCGCTTCACCAAGGCAGAACTGGACACTGCAGCAGCAAAAATAAAAAAACAAGAAATCTCCAGGACAAGATATGCTGGAGCCAGAGATTGCAAAGAAGGCTGTTGAAACCATCCCAAATGCAATCTTAAACCTCTTCAACCATTGCCTTGAAGCAGGCCATTTCCCAGCAGTATGGAGATCTGCAAAATTAAGGCTTATTCTCAAGAATCCAACAAAACCCCAAGACTTTCTGAGTCATACTGGCCCATCGCTCTTCTATCCATACTAAGCAAACTCCTAGAACATCTTCTGAGCAATAGAATAGAAATTATTAGTTTAGCTCAGTTATCTGCTTAATAACCCTTTCGCAGTGAAAATATTTTTTTTTTAATTAGAGTATTCTGCTATATAATTTTGGCCATGAGCTGGCAAAATAGTGAGAAAGCTAATTAACTTAGACATTAAGAAAGAAATAATTTCCAAGCGAGAAAGTGGAGGAGATCTACGTGCTGAATATGGTATGGCTAAATCAACAATCAGTACAATTTTAAAAAACAAAGAAGAAATAAAAAGTGCACAGGTGGCAAAGGGAATCTCTAGATCAAGCAGTACACGTTGTAATATCACAGAAAAGATGGAAACTCTTCTATTAGTGTGGATTAATGAAAAACAAATGGCAGGTGATAGTGTCAGAGAGGCGATTATTTGTGAAAATGCCAAACAATTGTTTGAGGAACTTGGCACTAAGGCTCCTAGTACAAGTACCGGTTCTGTGAAGGAGTTTTTTGGCACTAAGGGGTGGTTTACCAGATTTAGGAAAAGAACTGGATTACAGTGTTGTGAGGCATGGTGAGGTTGCCAGTGCAGATAGGGACACTGCTGAGCAACATCATGAAAAATTTAAGAAAATAATTAAGGATGGAGGCTTTCTTTTGCAGCAGGTGTGTTCAACTGCGATGAAACTGGCCTTTTCTGGAAGAGAATGCCATGCAGAACATATCATAAAGGAGGAGACTACCTTGCCTGGCCATAAGCCAATGAAAGACCAGCTTACAATGCTTCGGGTGACTGCAAGGTTAAACCACTGCTCGTGTACCATTCGGAGAACCCCGGAGCTTTTAAAAACATCAGGAAAAACAGCCTTGGAGTTTTATGGCATTCCAACCACAAGGCTTGGATGACCGGGAGTCTTTTTTTTTGACTGTGTGACTGAGGTGTTTGGCCCCACTGTCCATGACTACCTTAGGGAGAAGGATCTTCCATTGAAGGTTCTTTTGGTCATGGACAATGCTCCGGCCCACCCTCCTAATTTGATGGAAGAATTATCAGATGAGTTCAGTTTTATCAAGGTTCACTTCTTGCCACCTAATACGACGAGTGTCCTCCAGCATATGGACCAGCAGGTGATTGCAAATTTTAAAAACTCTATACTAAGGCACTGTTCAGGAAATGTTTTGAGGCCACTTTTTCCAGTGATGTGACTGAAGGACTTTTCGAAGGGTCACTTCAATATAGTGGATGCTGTTTTCCTAATTATGGTTGCTTGGAAGGAGGTTTCTGTTAAGTGCTTGAATTTGACTTGGAGGCCATTGTGGCCAGACACTGGCTCCAAGGGACTTCAAAGGAGTTTGACAGTTGGAGGAAGCCTGTTGTGGAAGAAACCGTGTCTTAGCAGTTTCATGAGCCTGGAGATCAATGAGGAGGACCACAGGAAGGAGCTATCATTTGAGGAGCTAGCAGAGCTTCACAAGGAAGAGGCACTGAAGAAAAGGAAAGCTTTTGGGGACGAGAACAAGGAAAAAGCCACAGCATTCCAGCTGAGGACCTTAAAGAGGTGTTCTCTTGCTGGAATAAACTATCTAAACTTATAAAATATTATCACCCGGATGCTGCCACTGTGGAAATTGGCCTTAATCATTTTAATGACACCTTAATGGCCAAAAAATCCAGGATAAAGCAGTCAAGCCTGGATTGATTCTTCAAAATGGTGGACAAACACCCTCCAAATTATGAACTGCCCACAGGACAGTCACCCAAGATGAGTAGGAACAATGACTCCTCTCCTTCCACCTCTGATTTTTATTAGGGAAAGTTTGTTTATATTTTCACTGGGGGAATATTGTTTATGCTTTTCGAATTATGCAGTGTTTAAAAGTTAAATTAATTTTATATTATTTTTACACACATTTTTCATTTTGTATTATATTTTTCCTGTTTAAATCATTGTATTGGATGGTAACTTTGCTCTAGACTGTGGGCCTGGAACGGATTACCCCTAAATACATATTTCAATGTATGCTAGAACGAACAGATGCTATAATGAACAAGGTTCTAGAACCAATTACGTTCTTTCTAGCATACCCCACTGTACTGGAATTTTGACTCAGATGATGCATTCTATCAATTAAAACTGGAGTGTTTGAGATCTATTATTTGCTTATAAGATTTGGACAAAAAAAAAAAAGTCATAAGTGCACCAGTAAATGTGTTGAGAAAGAATTAATATCAAAATTTTTAAAAACTAAGCTCTGAATAAAAATCTTAGTGAAGCTTTCTATTTTTAAGATAATTTGATACAAAAAATTAGGTTGTTATTAATAATAGTTTTCTCTTTATCTTATTTGAAAAAAAAGTCAACAGTAATAAAAGGATTTAGGCACTTTAATCCTTCCATCGTACAGTAGTAAATTCATTTTTTGAACAAAATGTTACAAGGTAGTAGAGTGTTATTATTAATGGAGCACTGTACATAATTCATATAATTCATGAGAGTAATAAATAATAAAGTGAGTCAAAACAAATGACATTACTACAGGGCCTCAACCTGTAGACTTCTGGGGGAACCATGAACTGGGTGAAAAAAAAAAAAAAAAAAATTGTCAATTTCATTTCTGTTACTTGGATAAATATATTTTTTTGTCAGATTATGTTATTAAGATGTCAGTCCAAGCAAGTGTACTCTACTATACTCATTCAAGTAACATAAGTGTTATTTTGTATATGTCATGAGGTCTACAATAGCATTCCACTGATGGGAATTAAAGAAAATATACGTTGTGTTTATAATTATGGACATGTCTTTGTTTACGTCAGGTAATGGTGAATTTTAAGGTTAAAATTAGTTTTTTCAAGTGTTCGTTGTAATTTTCTCATTCCAGACTAAGTCATCAGAATATTGTTTAATACTTGTGTATCTCAATTCTAGGTAGGAAAGAAACAGCATGTATTAATATTAATCATATAGTGTAAGAAAGCCACATGCTTTTGCTGCACCAACCGAAAAATAAAAAAAGTAGAGAAGAAAATGCAAATTATGTGCTTCCTTCCTTATGTAGGTAACTATCCAGTGGACCTTTTAATTTCTTCAAAGTCAGCCTCAACTACCTGTAGAAGCATCTTGTTCCAGTAAACAATGACAATGGCTAAAATAAAACTTCCTACAATCTAGTCTAAACCTCTTCCCCTTATAATTTTAATTTATGACTCCTATTTCAAGACGTCTTTAAGTGAATATTCCACCTTCATTCATTTTACTAATAAATGATGTGTATTTATTACTGATGCCCTAGAATTTAGTGTTTTGAGAAAAATAAATCAAAACTGTTCAGCCTATCATAGTGCCAAAGTGTAGTCACATGATTTCTTCATAAACCACTTGTCAGTTCATATATATATTTGACTAGTTTAGCCCTTAGCAGTTTTTGTTATCCTATGTGCACCTCGTGTTGAAGAAATTATGCAATGTGCCGTTGTTTACAAAAGTTGACTTTGTAACTAATGTAATGCACTTGATGGACAGTAGTCTTATTTCCCTCCAGAGGTAGCTGATTGTAATTAGTGTTCCACTAATATACTCCTCTATTGCATCTCTAGCTGAGAGGAGAAATTAGGTATCTACACTAATTAGTCTGAAGAGTCCTGTTTACAACAATTATTCTACAACTGACTACATTAAAGCAAATATACAGACAATTATTAGCTAATTTTCTCTCTCTCTCTTGGAAATACGGTAGTAGGATGCACAGCAGCTACAAGTACATATGGTATTCACTTGTTTCAGTTCTGATATGAAATTAAGTTCTTTGAACAAACTTTTTTTTTTATTTGTTTTGAGGGACATGACCAAAGCCACGGTATATCCGAAACTGCAGTATGGAGAGGCGTGTTATATCAAGGTTGCATTTACCTATTCAATTCATCAGCAACAACATCAACTGGGTAATCTAAGGCTTTCCCACACTCGGTACACACAGGTCTGATCCGATTAGTATTCTTCTTTTTGTCATCCTATACACAAAATTCCTTGTCCCCATTCTTTGCTCTTCATGTACTTTTGCATAATCAGCCATGTCTACCCAACCTTTTGTGGAAAATTCCATGGATATTTTTGTACACACAACATTCAATCCTTATGCAGCAGTCAGTGGCAGCCAAGGAGTGAGGAACTATTATTAGCTACATTTTATTAGATACCAAGTAATCAAAAATTTTTATTATTATTTAACTGTATTTATTTATATAACATTAGCTTTTATAATTTTCCATTTAATTTAAAATCGCCTATTGATCTAATAATAGGATCTAGGAAGATTTCCAAAGTGTCACCGTTGGATCACATTTTGCATAATTACATCATAAGCACTTATTAAATTAACTCTGAATTATGCACTTGTCATAAGGGTGTTTATTATATGTTCCACACACAGCTGACCTAAGCTTATTTCATTTTTGTGCATTAGTTACTACTTTCCATATAAATCACATACCAGTGATTGTGTTTTTTTTTTTTTTTGCGGGCCTAGCTTAAGTCAAAAATGTCAAAGCATAAAAAGTATCACAAAGCTATGTGGTTTTACTGAGAGTGATTTGACACAAATACCACAGTGCTTCTTGTGTGGCAAGGTTCTTTCTTGCCAATGGATGTGTGAAAAGCACCTTACATCTGCCCATCCTGATAATACATTGGACAATATGAATCTTTTTCAAGAGAAAAAGACTATTTGAAAAGCTGGAACTTGCATCAAAACTAGATCTGACCAACATAAAAGCCTTGTCTTGAAGCATTCTGTAAGGTTTTTCTTATCACATTTCCAAGCAAAAGAGGTCACACATAATTGGAGAGAACTTGATGAGTCCAGTGTATCCTGGATATGGTAAAGCCAATTTGTGGCTTGTAGCAGTGCTTCTGTCAAATGATGTCATCCTTTAGTAAATGATATCATTATGTGACAAAACTCCAGACTGCTAGAGTGGGTGATATCATTATGTGATCAACTCCAGAACTGCTGACATTGCTTCTAACAATCTGAATTTGATCACACCAGAATTTGCTGCTATACCATTTCCCTTCAACATGCAACTGGATGAAACCACTGCTGTTTCTAAGTGCCACCAGCTCTTTGTTTTCATCTGTTATATATACCCAAAGAATTCCTATTTTGTGAGCCCCTCTTGGAAACTACAAAGATCATCAACATCTTTGAAATGATGAAAATTTTCTTTGCCAAGCAAAACTTCAATTGAAAGAAAAATCTTGGTACTCTGTGAATAGATGAAGCACCTGTAATGCTTGGCAACAATTCTGGTTTTCATGCTTTGGTAAAGGAAGAAGCTCCACACATCATTTTGACTCTACTATCTACAATGGCATACACTGGCACAAAAAATCTGCCAACAGTTCTGAAAGTGGTCTTGTCTACTACCACAAAATTCATCAAATTCAGAGCCAAGGCTTCAAACCACCTTTTCAAGAGGTTTTCCCAAGAAATGGTAGCAGAGTCCTACTTCACAGAAATTAACTGGCCTTCTAAAGGGCAGGTCTTGAAGTGCTTACTTGAACTTTGAGGCAAAAAAGCTTCAATTTTTTTGAGAGAAAAGGAAAACCCACTCTAAGAAAAATTTCACAGGAAGGAGTTCATTCATGACTTGCTTGGTGGATATTTCTGGCCATATGAATGAGATAAATCTTTCAATTCAAGGCTCACAAATTTGCCACTTTTGGATGCTGTTAAAAAAACAACCTATTTTGGCAAAGCTGCTATTCTGGAAGTAGAGTCTGGAGGTGGACAACTATGTAAACTTTCCAATGCTGGAAAGAAGTGCTTCTGCAGGCTGCAATCGAAGGTGACAAAGCCTTGTTAATTTCTCTGCAGGCAGAGATCTGCAGACGCCAGGAAACACTACAGAACTCTTTCGAAGGTCACTTCTACTTAGACAACTTTAAAATTTAAACAGAGTTGCAACCCTTTCCTTGTTGACACAGACACAGTGCTGCAGACCTTGCCCAAGATGATCTCACTTCTCACTCTTCCTCTTGGCAAAGGAAATGATGCAATGTGAATTCAACTAGTTTTGTGAATTCTGGTGTCCACTGATACACAGGCCTACCCTCGTGGAGACTGCTATAGGGATTGCAATTCCATTTGCTACAACATACCTTTGTGCATTAGGGTTTTCAGCACTTCTTTCCATCAAAACAAAAAAGTTAAGTGACTGAATGTGAAACATGAAATGTGCACTGACATGTCAAAGACCACTCCACAATTTCAACTTCTTATTCAAGCCGAGTAAGAGAAGCTGTTGTGTTGAAATTTACTTCTCAGCAGGACCGAAGTGTACTTGGTGTTTTATTTGCACAATTGATTTATTTAATTTTTTTCAGGAAGTGGCCATTAATTTTTGCATGAAATATGGGAGTAAAAGAGACAATTCTTTGTAAAAATTATTTTATTTATGTAAATAAATTCAATTTCTAATGCAATAAAATAAATTACATGCAAAATTTCATGTGAATATTTTATGTGCATTATTCTATGTAGGGAGCAGGGTCCATAACTTTCAGATTCTTAAAGGTGGTCCATGACCCCAAAAAAAAAAAAAAAAAAAAAAAAAAAAGAGGTTAAGAGCCACTGCATTATTGGTTTCATTAAAAATGAAAGCTGCTTCATTTTTCAACAATACTATCAACACATTCATTTTATGAAATCTGAAGTTTTACAATCTCAAATAAAATATCCATTATCAACAAATATTAAAATATCTCAATATACAAAAACATTCAGAAAATAAAATTTTATACAGCTTAATTAAATATAACTTTGAGCTGCACATTGCAGTATCAACTTTTACTTCTCAGAAAATCTGGATTTTCCTCTCTGAATACTGAAATGTGAACAAAAATAGATGCAGGAATAATAGATTCTCCTTTTTTATCTACCAAGTGTACATGACGATAACCTAAGAAAAATAAATGTTTCATATATATATATATAAAACAACATTTCATTTATGTAAAAAGTTCTTAAACCAAATTCAATTCAAAGAAAACTTTTTTGATTTTGTAACTTACTAGTGGTATGGTATCAATTAAATTACATTTATTTACTTCAGAAAAAAATCGTTTTATATGATTTAGAAAAAATAAATTGGACATGTTGTTGTTGTTATTATTATTTGGGTTTTAGGAGCATTAGCAACTAAAGCCGTATTGCTCCGGGGATATGCGGTAGTCATTCCCTGACCTTTCCGCATCCTCCGTATTTGGTGGTCATGGGCTCGAACCCCGGGCTACGCACTGCTGCTCCTGCCCTCCTGGCTACGGAAGCACCTGTTGTTGTTGTAGTGGGATTTATTGGCACAAGGGCTGCTATGACCAAATTGCGCCTAAATTAGACATGCTCTGCATATTCTGTGTGTGTGTGTGTGTGTGTGTGTGTGTGTGTGTGTGTGCGCGCGCGCGCCAGAATTAGCATAAGTAGAGGTATATGATGCAAGAAAGCAAGCCTATACAGCATCAACCAAAAAAAGAAAAAAACCTTTCCCAATTCACCCATCCATTTATCCTAAATGGATGTCTAGTTCTGCCTTGAATTTATTTAAGCTGTCAACTTCTACGACAGAAGCTTGTTCCAGCAATCAACCAGACGCTGGCTAAAGACAAATTTCCGGCCATCTATTCTACAACTGTCTTTCCTTGAGTTGAATTTATGTCCCCTCAGGCAATTAATCTGGGAAAGAGGAAGAGTCCTATCAGCATTGAGCTTGCTCAAACCATTCAAAGTCTTATACACCTCAATCAGATCAACTTGCAGGTGCCTAGTCTCTAGAAACTGTAATCTGCAATACTTAAGCCTTTCTTCATAAGAGTAATCAACACCTCCATAGCCAGGTGGGCAGAAGCCCACCTGGGGGTTGATTACTCTAAGATCCAAATATCATATATTTGGATCTTAGAAAGGCTTTTGATACTGTTGCACATGGAAGGCTGCTGCACAAATTGGAGCAGTGTGGCATTGGAGGCAAATTGCTGCTATGGATAAAGGGATGGTTGAAGGGGAGAAGACAGAGTGGTAATCAATGTTATTAGTTGAGTCCCTCAGGGATCAGTGTTGGGTCCATTGTTGCTTTCTGTATTTATAAATGATATTGATGATGGTATATCAAGCTTAATGTCCAAGTTTGCAGACGATACAAAGGTTGGCAGGGTTGTTAAGGATACTACTGATGCTATGCTGCTGCAACAGGATCTGGAAAGGTTAAGCAGATGGGGTGAGAGGTGGCAAATGAAGTTTAACATTGACAAATGTAAAGTACTACATATGGGAAGCAGCAACCCCAGAGCAACATAACTCTGTGGTACTACACTAACAGTGGTAGAGAATGAGAAGGACCTGGGGGGTAATTGTGCAAGCAGATATGAAGTTCTCTGAGCAGTGCAGACAGACTGCAAGAGTAGCTCATGGTGTCTTGTCAATGATATAAAGGAATTTTTCTAGCAGGGATAAGAAAGTGATTATTCCCTTGTATAAGGCAATGGTCAGGCCACACCTTGAGTACTATACAGATTTGGAGGCCTCATTTCAAGAAGGATGTAGAGCTGCTGGAACGAGTGAGAAGGGCAACAAGATTGATATTATATATTTGGATCTTAGAAAGGCTTTTGATACTGTTGGACATGGAAGACTGCTGCACAAATTGGAGCAGTGTGGCATTGGAGGCAAATTGCTGCTATGGATAAAGGGGTGGTTGAGGGGGAGAAGACAGAGTGGTAATCAATGGACACTGCTCATCGTGGACTAATGTTATTAGTGGAGTCCCTCAGGGTTCAGTATTGGGTCCATTATTGTTTTCTGTATTTATAAATGATATTGATGATGGTATATCAAGCTTAATGTCCAATTTTGCAGATGATACGAAGGTTGGCAGGGTTGTCAAGGACACTACTGACACTATGCTACTGCAACAGGATCTGGAAAGGTTGAGCAGATGGGCTGAGAGGTGGCAAATGAAGTTTAACATTGACAAATGTAAAGTACTACATATGGGAAACAGCAACCCCAGAGCAACGTATCAACTCTGTGGTACTACACTGACAGTGGTAGAGAATGAAAGGGACTTGGGGGTGGTTGTGCAGGGAGATATGAAGTTCTCTGAGCAGTGCGGACGGGCTGCAAGAGTAGCTCATGGTGTATTGTCTATGATATATAGGAATTTTTCTAGCAGGGATAAGGAGGTGATTATTCCCTTGTATAAGGCAATGGTCAGACCGCACCTAGAGTACTGTATACAGGTCTGGAGGCCTCATTTCAAGAAGGATGTAGAGATGCTGGACAAGTACAGAGAAGGGCAACAAGATTAGTGAATGGAACAAAGTGGTGCTCTTACGAAGAAAGGCTTAAGTTTTGCAAATTACAGTGTCTGGAGACTAGGCACCTGTGAGGTGATCTGATAGAGGTGTATAAAGCCTTGAATGGTTTGAGCATGCTCAATGCTGATGGGATTCTTCCTCTTGCTCAGAATAATCACCTGAGAGGGCATAAATTCAAATTGAGGAAAGACAGATGTAGGATAGATGTGCGGAAATTTGCCTTTAGCCAGTGGGTAGTTGGTTGGTGGAACAGACTTCCATCCCTTGTTGTGGAAGGTGATAACCTAAATAAATTTAAGGCTCAGCTGGACAGGTATTTCAAACGAATGGAGGGGTGAAGTGGAAGTTTTTTTTTTTTTTTCTGGCTGATGCTGCATAAGCTTGCTTTCTTGCATCATATGCCTCTGCTAATCCATGTATGACAATTGATTATTGCATTATAAAATTATATTTTCTCTAAACCCACCACATTTAAATGTTTACAAATGTTTCTAAATATTGGAGCTGAATGCAGAATAGACTTGCTCATCATTCATGGTTAAACATTGCATATATTAGTTTGCTCATTATTACACAACTTCAGGCAAAAAATCTTATTTGTGATTATACACGTTTAATTTAAAAATTCCAGATTTTAAAAAACGTTTCAGTGAAACCACTGAAAATCCCCAGGGCCACTGTCAATGCTTAAGACTTAGTATTTTATGGTGAACAAATCAGACAAGAGAACAGCATCATAAACATGAATACACTAAGTAAAATGAAACCTACCTTCGGCAATAGATGTAAATGGAAGCATAAACCACCCTAGCGTTTCATTTTTACCAGTTGCATTTCTGTCTTTGATCTTGAATACTATTACTGCCAGTTCTGGCATACTCAGGTGGATACGAAATGTTTCATTCCACACAGGATTAAAACCTTAACATATATATATATATATAAAAAAAAAAAAAAAAAAAATTTATATAATATACATTGTGCTGTGATTAAAAAGAAAAACTCATTAAAGAAAAATTCCTACATATACAAAACAATGTATACAAAATAGAATATATTTTTTATACATTTTTATTTCCAAAATGGATTTTTTTTTTTTTAATAAATAAAGTTTTATAATATAGATTTTCCAAAAATTCTGGTAAAAAAATTAAAAATCAATTATAGGAGAAATACCAGTTACAGAATACAGTTTGTATAATACTATTCTGTAACAGATGTTATTTATGAAATCAAAACTTGATTTATTTCCAATTATCACTGGGGAGAGGGGTTCACTGATTCATAAATGATATCATTATGGCATACAGTTCATAACAAATTTACAGCTGCAACTGGTCAATAGGTCTACCACCAAATTCTAGTATTGAATGTAGGCATAATATTACCCAGCTCACAGCAGAAAATACAGGATGATTCATAAGTATGTTGCCCTGTAATGGTTAAAAATATAAATACGAAATAATACTATAAACTACATCACCTAATTTGGGTGTGGAGACAAGCATATTTACATCCACATGACTGCTTTCTCACATTCCAGTAATGTAAGTTTGTCAACCATTTTTTTTTTTTCTGACTCAAAGCAAAAATTTAAAAAAAAAAAAAAACTCCCATAAGAGTGGAAATATACTTATGAATTACCCTATACTATATCCACTGCAACTGCTGCAATTTTTTTGGCATGCAACTTCCTTCAATGGCAGAGATATCAAAATACCCCTGTATAAAAATACTTGAAATAGACTCCATAACTAAGAATTGGCTGAAGACTGGAGGTTTAAGGGAGAGGATAACTGATATAGACAATTTCTGCCAATGTGATGAGATGCACCCAAGGCTGACATGAGTAACTGTTTTACTGGATGCATAACATGGTGTAATACTCCATGTTATGCAGACCGTTTGGTCGTCCCGGAGTATAAACAGAAAATTTATTTATACAGTAAAACAGTTACTGATGTCTGCCTTTGGTGAATCTCATTACCTTGGGAGAAATTGTCCATATCAGTTACCCCTCAAACAATGCCCAGCCTTCAGAGAAGGAATGCAGTGTTGGCTGCATTCCTAACATCAACCAAACAGAATTCTTGAATGAGAGGTGTTAGCCAATAGGCATTGATTAACACCTCTCAGACTGGCTAGGATTACTTCCTCAGGTCTGTTTACACAGAAGATTGATCTTAACTATGGTTCAGATTTAATTATGTCCAAATTCTTCATATATTGGACTTAAAAGTCGAGAAATGGTAAACAATAATGTGACGAGGCTGTGCTGGATGTATGGATATTTGGCAGCATGATCCACATATTTATTCCCAGGTATTCCAATGGAGCATGGGATCCAGCAAAAGGTGACTATTTGTGGTGTTCCAGGATATGCATCAGCTTAGCTCTAATGTACTTCATTAAAGCATGGGTAGGTGGGGAGGCATTTTGTAAGGCTAACAGTGTACTTTAAGAATCTACACTGGTGTTCAAAGAAAGTGCATCACCTAAGGGCACCTCCGTAGCCAGGTAGGCAGTGCGTAGCACACGCTTCTTGATTAGACCGGGGTTCGAGCCTGTGACCACCAAATACGGAGGATGTGGAAAGGTCAGGGAATGACCACCACATGTCCCCGGAGCAATATGGCCTTATTTGCTAATGCTCCTAAAACCCAAATAACAACAAAAACAACATCACCTAGGAATTTCACATTTCTAACCCTTTTTTGCGATGGTATGTTACATTAATGACTAGTATCACAAACAGAAATATAAACAAAGGATATTTATTAATAGTTAGGCAAAGTTAAGTAATATTTGACAGGTGCTCTCAAAATATTCCTAAATGAGCATTTGCAATCTTTATACAACAGTTTTGATAAACACAACAATTATGGCTGAAATTTTATCAGAAGTCCTCAATTTGCTTCAATTTATCATTTTAAATGATAAACAAAAGGAAAAGTGCACCAGGTGCAAATTAATATTTAGTTGAAATATTAGGGTCATCAGGGCCGCCTCTGGCCCTGATGACAGCAGCAGACCATAGAGGCATTGACAAGATCAATTTCTGAAGATAAACTGATAGTTCGTGGTTCCAAACACGAAGGGTCTTTGGTTTCTTTCTGGCAACTGCAGATTCCACACAATGCCAACAGTTTTCTATAGGATTCGGGTCTGGGCTGTTTCCGGGCCAGCTAAGAGGTGTAATAGACCATTCTTCCAACCATTTTTTCACCTGTAACAAATGTAAACACATTACTGTCGAACCACTAATGCAGAAAGTAACTACAAAAGTGCCTACTTACACTTTTCACCTCCTCCCCAATGACAAGGAGCAGAGTCGTCCTGAAAGATGCAGTTACTTGGCAGGTTGAAATGGTCTCTAATGTTTGGCAGCAATTTGCCTTCCAATATAGCCAGGTATCCATTGGCATTTACGGAACCTTTTATAAACTGCAGGTGATACGAAATGCTCTGCCATATCATTCGGCTGGTAGGGAATTTCACTGTAGACACCAATATAGTCTGGATGATATTCTTCACCACGTCTATGGTGAATTGTTTGTCTTCCATCAGAGCCATGCAGGTTGAATTTCTTCTCATCCGAGAAAATAACTGGACTTCCACTGCTCGGGGGTGGGTCCATTTGACATTCTCCTCACCAAATTAATCAGGCCTTTTTGCCTTTTTCATTTTTTGTGTGAGGAAGGACTTCTTAGGACGACGGGCTACAAGTCCATTTTTAAAGAGGCGTTTTCTGACTGTTACTGCACTTGCTACCACTCCTGCATGTTCTTCCCATTCTCTTTTCAGCTCAGATGAAGAATCTTTACGGTTTTTAAGACATAAGCACTTCAAAACGCAGTCCTGTTTTGGTGTATAGATTCCTTTGCATCCAGTTTCTTTTTTTCCTATCAGCAGAACCAGTATTCTTGAGTTTGGAAAGAAATCTACACACTGTCGACTGATTACAAGACACTATATGCAATATGACAGGAAGAACATCCTTTCTCACGTAAAGCTGTTGTTATTTGGTTTTTAGGAGCATTAGCAACTAAGGCCATATTGCTCCGGGGATATGCGGTGGTCATTCCCTGTCATTTCCGCATCCTCCGTATTTAGTGGTCATGGGCTCTAACCCCGATCTAATCAAGAAGCATGTGCTACGCACTGCTGCTCCTGCCCACCTGGCTACGGAGGCACCTCTCATGCAAAGCAACAATAGCACTCTTTCTTCGTGATGTCAACTGCACGTAACTCGCCATCCTGACACAAGCAAGGAATGACTGCAACTCTTTCAGAGCGTGCTTATATAGCTGAAAGTGACAGCTGATGCAATATTACGTCATCACCTATGTGTGTCAGTCTTATCTGATGCAATCTAAGAAATATTGTCCTATCCTTACGTTATTCAGACGACAATTACAATTTTAAGGGTGATGCACTTTCTTTGACACCATGGTATGTATATTATACTCTTTTGGATGGACAGATGGAGGATATTTTCTAGGAAACGTTTGAGATGGTACAGTACAACTATTGCATTCAGTGTGAAGTGACAGTTGTATGAGGGAAGATGGCTGCTGCAACCAGTGAGAGTGGGTGTGTGATACACAAAGAAATAAGGAAAAGTGTATTTAACCTAAAAAGAATCTATTTGCTTTTTAAATGCATCATACAGGTTGCTTTGAGTCGATCTGTATATGTTTGACATGAAAACATTTAATAAGAAACCAAACAATGGAAGAGATTGGTTTTTTAAAACACAGAGAAAAGGGAGTCAATCCTTCAGAGGTGGGGCTACCTATTTATTACCAGTTCCTCTTTTCCATCAAGATCTGGTGTAGAGGAATCATCTTTACATATTCAACACACACACACACTGTAATTTGGTCTTGTTAATATCCCTGGTCATTAAACATAAGAGAATTCAACATGGAATCCAGAAATGATTCCAACTGTTTAAGTAGTTAGGTTTTGTGAGCTTTTAGCTTAATAACATTTATCTTTTATACAAAATAAAATTCACTTTATAGCAATTCATGTGATTTCACTGTTGTCATTCTTACTTCACATTAACTCTTATAAACTTACTTTTCATAGTTAACCATTTATTTATGACTATCTTTTCCTTCACAATTTTTCAATTATTTGATCTCTTGTGACATTCAACATATGCTTAGAATACTTTTTTTATTGCAATATTTATTACATCTTTGGTATTTGCTGTTTATTAATAGATAACTGCAAAGACATTATACAAAAACCTTAATATAAACTTTAGGTATATTTTATGCTTTCAACACCTTACTTTTAAGTATGGAAACCTTACTTTGGTATAAGTAGGATGCGATTTGTATCCATATTTTTATAGCTCAGGTAAATGAAAGATAAAGCCATTCATCAAAATCCCTTTGAAACTGTAAGGTTATCATGAGGAGTCACCTAATTTTGAATCTTAATATATAAGCCTTCTGTGAAAAGAGAAGTTTCAACACCTTACTTCTAAGTATGGAAACCTTACTTTGGTATAAGTAGGATGCGATTTGTATCCATATTTTTATAGCTCAGGTAAATGAAAGATAAAGCCATTCATCAAAATCCCTCTCAAATTGTAAGGTTATCATGAGGAGTCACCTAATTTTGAATCTTAATATATAAGCCTTCTGTGAAAAGAGAAGTATAATGTTATTTATTAGTGTAATGCCTCCCAGGCTGTCATTTCTGTGCTTGTTGGCACCTCAGTGGGAGGTTAGGAATATCTCAATACAGCACCTGACAAACCATGATGGCATAAGCTCATAACATGAGAAATGCTAAAAGGTGTAAATCATAACTTTTTGAATATCAGCTAATGAAGCTCTACACCTAACTTAAATAATATGATAGGAGGGGGAAACACCACACACTAATAACATATAAATTTTTTTTTTTAGAGAAGTTACTTATTAGTGGTGCAGCATAAGGCAACCCATTGTGGCAGCCTTACAATTTGAGAGATCATGCCTTTTTTATAAGCCTCTGCATCTTTCTTTTACCTGAGCTATAAATTAGGGATGTATATACCACTATCTATACCATATTATTTATGGTCAGGATAAGAGCTTCATTTGTTCATATTGAAAGTTTCTATTGTTTGTTTGTTTGTTATTTGGTTTTTAGGAGCATTAGCAACTAAGGCCATATTGCTCCAGGAATATGCGGTGGTCATTCCCTGACCTTTTCGCATCCTCCATATTTGGTGGTGACAGGCTCTAAACCCGGTCTAATCAAGAAGCGTGTGCTATGCACTGCTGCTCCTTCCCACCTGGCTACAGAGGCACCTGAAAGTTTCTATCTACACCTTTTGGTATCTCTCATCTTGAACTTAATGACATAACTAAGTTCTCATATGCTATAATGAGGAGTTTAGCCTCCCAGTGAAGTGCTAACAAGCATAAAAACAGCCATCTGAAAGGAGGCACCCACACTAATAAGTAACATTATACTTCTCTCTTTTCAGAGGTGTTACCTGTTAGTAGAGCAGCATAAAGCAACTTGTAGCCTTGAGTGATCACTGCTTTTTCATAAGACTTTGCATCTTTCTTTTACCTGAGCTATAACATAGAAATAAAAACTCTGCCCTGGCAATACTGTATTATTTATTTATAATCAGGTTCAGAACATCACTCACTCATATTCAAAAAGGAAATCTCTAAGATGGATTCAATTAAAAGTAATTTAATGCAAGTTTCCATGTATGCTTAATTTCTTACCATTATCATTAATGTATCTTGTCTTCTTCTTTTGACAATCCATAGAATGACCATACACTCTGATACTGACATAGGGATCAACAACTTCTCCTTCAGTTGCTTGTCCTGGTTTTGGAATGTGCTGTCCACTAATAACCTAATCAGAATTACCATAATTACCATATATAATTAAAGTTGCTATAAGTTAGACATTTTTTACAGATTACTGCAACTTTAGGGAAAGAGACCTAAAAAAAGGAAGCAGTATAACATCTTATTAAAAACAGTTGCATTGCTTCCATAAAGCCTATTATTTTTTGAATAACCTAGCACATTTATTTTTCTTATCTATCCAATATGATTCATTCATTGGATACGAGATTATCCACATGTTGGACAAGATTTTGCAGCTTCTGCAAATGCTAAGTTTTTTATATACAGTACATTTAGCCATTTTATTGGCTTAATTGTCTCATTGATTTATTTTCTAGAAGTAACTTTATAGTTCTAGTCATGCACCTTGATTTAATTTGAATTTAGATAGCGATTTTAAAAGTTAATACTTAGTGTCTGCAAAATTTACCATTTGTAATTTGTTGCCATTGTTACAGTATATTAGACTGATACGGAATAGCGTAACGTATATCCCGAACTTGATAGCATAAAGTTTAACTTAAAACTATATAGCATAATACATAGCATTGTCTAAGAAATCTGTTCGCTTAGTATAGTATTATCAATTAATCAGTAAATTTATTAATCTAATTAAAATTCATTGTTAATTAAATTGTACTTAAATGGAATCATAACCCAGAATAGAGCAACAAAGCAACGAGCACAAAGTAGCCAAAGGGGTTGATTCTCAAAGGCATCACAGCCTAAAAGAAATGTGCAAGGGCTCACA
This sequence comes from Mastigoproctus giganteus, assembly GCF_048544385.1. NCBI lineage: Eukaryota > Metazoa > Arthropoda > Arachnida > Uropygi > Thelyphonidae > Mastigoproctus > Mastigoproctus giganteus. Next base: position 173,714,677 of record NC_143586.1, on the reverse strand, counting down.
TCTGGTGAGTATGGGCTTGGCACACCCAGGGTCCTTGACCTGGATATAATCATTCATCTCTTTCTTGGTGATCTCTCTCTCTCTCTCTCTCTCTCTCTCTCTCTCTCTCTCTCTCTCTCAGGGAAAATTTTTTTTTGGCTGGTGCAGCATAAGCCTCAGGCTTCCTTGCACCATATGGCTGATAATAATAATAATAATAATAATGTGAAATGTTTGTGGACTGCGTGGAACAGGACATGAGCTAGCCAAGGAGGTCTTCATGTGTGCTAGGTACAGCGAGTGTGAAGAAATTAGGCATCAACTCAGCATTCTGATGGGCGTCTGAGAGTTTGAGTTGTTGGACAAGACTAAGGTAGATGCCCTCAAAGAAATTAATGATGGGCTGGCCCTTCAACCTCTCAGCTACCCAAATCAATGCAAGAGCTCACTCCTGTGCATCAGGCAACACAGCAGCAATCTCCAATGCAAAATGCACTGGTCCCACAGGAGTTAGTTATTGTCGGCAACTATTATCAGGGAGATAGAGAATATATTATGCAAAAAGGATAGGTGGAATAGGACCGTGTCTGCCAGGGGCAAAAGTTGATGACGTTGTAGCAAATATCTTTTTAAGAATACAAAAGGTAATATTGTTGTACGTGTTGGCACTAATGACCTTAAGAGTAAAAGATCTGCAGATTTACTTAACAAGTACAGATCAATGTTGAAAAAAAAAAAAAAAAGGTCATGAGTTATTGTTAAAGTTGAAAGGGTCTGCAATTCTGCCAAGACAAAATAGCACAGAGTATATGATAAGAGCCTTGTCATATCAATTCGGCCCTGGAGAGATTGTGCAAGGCTAATGGGGTAGAATTTTTTCAGTGTAGTCTGTACTTGCTAACAGCAGAGACTGCTTTTACAGGGATAGGATACATTTAAATAGAGAGGGTGCAAGAATATTTGCTGATGCTATCGAGGGAGTGTCAGGTGCGTTAGAAAACTGCTAGGTTGGGGGGATTCACAGACTAAAGGATCAACAGTAGCCACAGGCAGAGGCAAAAGTGATTCTTCCACTACTTCGATTCAAATAAGCAGCAGTGGAGCAAGTTGCTGGGGCTTTCAAGAACTGCTGGGAGTCAGAATGAAAAAATAAATATATGGGCTGTGTTATGGTAACTAAGAGTAAGAACAGGTGCAGGTATAGTTGCATGTACACCAAAGCTAGAAGTATAGTAAATATATTTTAAGTGCTGGTCAAGACATCAAAGGCGGATATTGTTGGGATTAGCATAGGCATATGATGCAAGAAAGCAAGCTTATGCAGCATCAGCCAAAAAAAAAAAAAAACTTCCACTTCACCCCTCTGTTCGTTTGAAATACCTGTCTAGCTGAAACTTAAATTTATTTAGGCTATCAACTTCCATAGCAAGGGATGCAAGTCTGTTCCACCAACCAACTACCTGTTGGCTAAAGGCAAATTTCTGCACATCTATCCTACATCTGTCTTTCCTCAATTTGAATTTATGCCCCCTCAGGTGATTATTCTGAGCAAGAGGCAGAATCCCATCAGCATTGAGCATGCTCAAACCATTCAAGACTTTATACACCTCTATCAGATCACCTTGTCAGCGCCTAGTCTCCAGACACTGTAATTTGCAAAACTTAAGCCTTTCTTCATAAGAGCAACCCTTTGTTCCATTCCTTAATCTTGTTGCCCTTCTCTGTACTCATTCCAGCAGCTCTACATCCTTCTTGAAATGAGGCCTCCAGACCTGTATACAGTACTCAAGGTGTGGCCTGACCATTGCCTTATACAAGGGAATAATCACCTCCTTATCCCTGCTAGAAAAATTCCTGTATATCATTGACAAAACACCATGAGCTACTCTTGCAGCCCGTCAGCACTGCTCAGAGAACTTCATATCTGCCTGCACAATTACCCCCAGGTCCTTTTCATTCTCTACCACTGTCAGTGTAGTACCACAGAGTTGATACGTTGCCCTGGGGTTGCTGTTTCCCATATATAGTACTTTACATTTGTCAATGTTAAACTTCATTTGCCACCTCTCAGCCCATCTGCTCAACCTTTCCAGATCCTGTTGAAGTAGCATAGTGTCAGTAGTGTCCTTGACAACCCTGCCAACCTTTGTATCGTCTGCAAACTTGGACATTAAGCTTGTTATACCATCATCAATATTATTTATAAATACAGAAAACAATGGACCCAACACTGAACCCTGTGGGACTCCACTAATAACATTAGTCTACAATGCGCATTGTCCATTGATTACCACTCTGCCTTCTCCCCCCTCAACCACCCCTTTATCCATAGCAGCAATTTGCCTCCAATGCCACACTGCTCAAATTTGTGCAGCAGTCTTCCATGTGCAACAGTATATCAAAAGCCTTTCTAAGAGCCAAGTATATAATATCAAAGTTATTCCCTGCATCCAGTTCTTTTGTGATTGCGTCATAGTACCCAATTAAATTGGTCAGGCAAGACTTCCCCTTAACAAAACCATGCTGTGTCTGAGCTATAACTGAAGTCTTGTCTAGATCCTGCAGTGCTTCTTTAACCAGTGTCTCCATTAATTTTCTTGGAACAGAAGTTAAACTCACAGGTCTATAATTACTTGTCAGCCTTTGATCCTCCTTTGTGAATTGGGGTCACATTTGCACATCTCCAGTCTATGGGTACCTTCCCTTAGTCCAAGGAAGCTCTCATAATTATAGCTAAGGGTTTGCTTATATCCTTTGCTGCCTCCTTTAATATAACTGGATAGATCCCATCCACCCCAGGTGACTTTCTTGTGTTTATCTTCAACAATTTCTCCTCCACTTTACTCTCAGTTATTACAAGATTATCTAGCTTACTGCCACAGTTGAATACACCTCTGGCATTCCCCTCACTGAATAACTCCTCGTGTGTGAATGTCGATGCAAAATATTCATTTAGTTTGTTAGCTACCTGAGCAGGATCATCAACAGTTCAACCATCAATATCAAGTGGACCAATCTGATTCATCCCCTTCCTTCTAGAATTTACATAAGTAAAGAACTCTTTTCTGTTTTTCTTTGCATCCCTTGCCAAAGATTTCTCGTAATCTGCCTTCGCCTGCCTAACCTCCTTTGTAACTTGGTTACAGATCAACTTATATCTATCATAGGCTTCTGTGTCACATGTTAATTTATATGTATCCCATGCATTTTTCTTCTCTGCCATATATCTCATTAGTTCATCTAACATCCATTTAGGCCTAAACCTTGAACAATATTTCTTAGTTGGTATGTAAAGCCTAGTAGCTTCCAAGATAAGTTCTTTGAATTCTTCCCATTTTGCATTTGCTGTTGGTAACATCATCAGTTGGTCCCACTGTATAGAATTTAAATACTGTCTCAGACCATCGTAGTCACCTTTATGAAAGCAATAACCCTTCCCTTTACCCTTGATGGTAGTTACCTCTTTAAGTAAATCCCACTTCAGCACACTGTGATCACTGCCACCCAGTGGTTCCTCTATCTGCAGATTCTTAATGCATGAAGAATCACTACTGATAATCAAATCAAGAGTATTACTCCCTCTAATTGCCTCCCAAACATGCTGATGTAGAAAACAATCATCCAATAAATCCACAAAAGCCTTGCTAGTGTGCGAGTGACCAACCCACAAATTCCAGTCAATATCTGGGAAATTAAAATCCCCCATTAATAGACTCTCTGATTTACTGGCCCACTCTATTTCAATATACAGTTTCTTATTATACTCATCACAGTCATTAGGCCTATAGCACTCTCCTACTCTCAATTTTGATCTCCCAATGCTTATGTCACACCAAACTGACTCGACACTGCACTGTCCGGCGATGTCGACTGGCTTCACTTACTTGGATTTTGTGTTTCTTAACTAATAGCATAATCCCTCCTCCCTTCCTATCCTTCCTGTAGACGTTGTACTCCCCAAATTCCAGTTCTGCATTCCTTGCATCTGTGTGACACCACATCTCTGATATCCCAACAATATCTGCCTTTGATGCTTTGAGTAATACCTCAAATTCATCAAATTTATTTACCGAACTCCTAGCATTGGTGTACATACAAGTATACATGTACCTGTTCTTTTTCTTAGCTACCCTACAAACCATGTGTTTACTTGTACTGCAATGACTCCCAGCAGTCTCTGACATATCCTGCATCTTGTTTTCCAGGCTTCTGTTCATTCCAATAGAAGCAGTGCAAGAATCACTTTCACCTCTGCCAGTGGCTACTGGCAATCTATTAGTCCTCCCAAGCTAGCAGTTTTCTGACCCACCTAACACTGCCTCGATAGCATCAGCAAATATTCTTACACCCTTTCTATTTAAGTGTATCCCATCCCTGTAGAAGCAGTCCCTTCTGTTAACAAGTACATACCAGGCTGAAAAAAAATTCTATCCCTTGAGCCTTGCACAATCTTTCCAGGGCCGAATTGAGTGACAAGGCTCTCATCATATACTCCCTCCTATTGTGTCTGGGCAGAATTGCAGACACTTTCAAATTCAACCCTAATTCACGGCTTTTTTTCAACAGTGACCTGTACTTGTTAAGTAATTCTGCCAGTCTCCTACTCTTAATATCATTAGTGCCAACATGTACAACTATATCACAGACTAAAAGATCAACAGTAGCCACAGGCAGAGGCAAAAGTGATTCTTCCACTACTTGAATTGGAATAAGCAGCAGCCAAGGGAGCAAGTTGCTGGGGTTTTCAAGAACTGCTGGGAGTCAGAATGAAAAAATAAATATATGGGCTGTGTTATGGTAACTAAGAGTAAGAACAGGTGCAGGTATAGTTGCATGTACAAGAAAGCTAGAAGTATAGTAAATAAATTTGAATTTGAAGTACTGGTCAAGACATCAAAGGCGGATATTGTTGGGATATCGGAGATGTGGTGTCACACAGGTATAAGGAAAGCAGAATTGGAATTTGGGGAGTACAATGTGTACAGAAAGGATAGACAGGATAGGAAGGGTTATGCTGTTCGATAATGTTAATTACACACAAAATCTAAGGAAGTGCATCCAGTTGACAGAGGGACAGTGCAATGTTTAGTCAGTTTGGGGTGATGTAAGCACTAGGAAAGCAAAAATGAGGGTAGGAGTTTGTTATAGGCATAATTACTCTGATGAGTATAATGAACAATTATACAGAGAAATAGAGTGGGCCAGTAAATCAGAATGTCTTTTAATTGGGGATTTTAACTTTCCAGATATTGACTGGAACTTGTAGATTGGGCACTCGCATGCCAGCAAGACTTTTGTGGATTTATTGCAGGATTGTTTTCTACAGCAACATGTTCTAGGGGCAACCCGAGAGAGTAATACTCCTGATCTGATTTTCAGCAGTGATTATTCATGCATTAAGAATTTGCAGATAAAGGAACTACTAGTTGACAGTGATCGCAATTGTACTGATGTGGGATCTCATAAAAGATGTAACTACCATAAAGAGTAAAGGGAAGAGTTTTTGCTTTTGTGATGGTGATTACAGTGATCTCAGACAGTTTTTAAATTCTATACAGTGGGATCATCTGATGATGTTAAAAACAGAGAAATTCTAAATGAGAATTCTAAAAATTCTAAATCAAAGAATTAATCTTGGAAACTACCAAGCTTTTCATACCAACTAAGAAATACTGTTCAAGATTTAGACCTAAATGGATGTCAGATGAAGTAATGAGGCTCTTGGCAGAGAAGAAAAATGCATGGAATGCATATAAATTATCAGGCGACATAGAAACCAACGGCAGATATCAGCAAGTCTGTAATCAAGTCACAAAGGAGGTTAGGCAAGCGAAGGCTGATTACAAGAAATCCTTGTCAAAGAATGCAAAGAAAAACAACAAAGACTTCTTTACTTATGTAATCTCCAGAAAGAAGGGAGGGAATCAGATTGGTCCACTTGATATTGATGGTTCAACTGTTGATGATCCTGCTCAGATAGCTGACAAACAATGAGTATTTTGCATCTACATTCACACATGAGGAATACTGTAAGGAAGGGGAGGACAGAAGTATACTAAACTAACAAGGAGCTAAATGATTTTGTAATAACAAAGAGCAAAGTGCAGGAGAAATTGTTGAAATTAAACATAAAATAGGCACCTGAGGTGGATGGAATCTATCCATTTTTTATAAAAGGAGGCAGCAACAGAAGTAAGCAAACCCTTAACCATAATTATGACAGCACCCTTAGATTCAGGGGCAGTCCTCATGGGCTGGAAATGTGCAAATGTATCCCCAATTCACAAAAGGGATTCAAAGGGTGACACAAATAATTATAGACCTGTTAGTTTAACTTCTATTCCGGGGAAAATAATGGAGTCACTGGTTAAAGAAGCATTGCAGGATCATCTAGACAAGATTGTAGTAATAATTGTGAAACAGCTGTTGTTGTTGTTAAATTTGTTCGTGCATCAGCAACTTAGGCTATAATGCACTTGTGAAACAGCATTGGTTTGATAAGGGGAGGTCTTGTCTGACCAATTTGATTGGATACTACAATGTGGTCACAAAGGAACCGGATGCAAAAAATAATTGTGATATCATATACTTGGATTTCAGAAAAGCTTCTGATACTGTTGCACATGGAAAGATTGCTGTACAAATTGGAGAGGTATGGCATTAAGGCCAAATTGCTAAAATGGATAAAAGGTAAAGGGATGGTTGAGTGGAAGACAGCAGAGAGTGGTAAAAATGGACAATGTTCTACGTGGACAAATGTTATTAGTGAAGTCCTCCAGGGTTCAGTGCTGGGCCCATTGATGTTTTGTGTATTTATCAATGAAGGTATATCAGCCTTAACATCCAAGTTTGCAGACAATACAAAGGTTGGTAGGGTTGTTAATGACAGTAGAGGCAGTGTGCTACTGCAACAGGATCTAGAAAAGTTAGGCAGACAGGCTGAGAAGTGTCAACTGAAGTTTAACATTGACAAATACAAAGTACTGCATATGGGCAGGAGCAACCCAAGAGAAACGTACCAACTATGTGGTATTACAACCAGGGAAGTAGAGAATGAAAAAGAACTGGGGGTAATTGTGCAGTCAGATAAGAAATTCTTTGAGCAATGCAGACAGGCTGCCTGAGCAGGCCATGGAATCTTGTCAACAATATATAGGAATTTTGCTTTTAGGGATAAGGAGGTGATTATCCAGGTCACACTTTGAGTACCGAGTACAACAACAATACAAATGCCATTACAGCAAAGTAATTTTACCGGTAAATTTCATTGAACTTTTGCATGCTTCTCGTGTGTGGGCTTTCTTTACCTTAGTCGGGGATGCTTTTGTGTGTGAGAGGGAAGATTAAGTATAATCTCTGCATTCTTATGAGATCATATGAGGGCTTGAAGCCTTTGAAGGATTAAAAGACAAGGACCATCAAGCACAGCCACCCACCCCAATGCTTGAGCCCATGCTCCAACATCAGACAACAAAAAGACATCCTACACAGAAGAGTTCCCTGGTCTTACAGAAAGTAGCAAAATTGGGGACTAGATTGTCAGGGAAGTGAGAAATATATTGTGCGAAATGGACAGGTGGAATAGGATCAGGGGCTAGATATTGTAGAGTATCATCTTTTAAGGGCACAAAAGGTGACACTGTTATACACGTTGGCACTAATGATATTAAGAGTAGGAGATCTGAGGATCTACTTAACAAGTACAGAGCAATGTTAAGAAAAAGATGACTCCTAGACATGACAGGAGAGAGTGCATAATGAGATTATTATAAACATAAAACCATGCAAGAAAGTAAGCTTATAAAGCATCAGCAAAAAAAAGGCTCCCACATCACCTGTCCATCTTTTCCATAATTTTTCTAACATTTCCTTGAATTTATTCAAGTCATCCATTTCCACAACAACAGATGCAAATTTGTTCCAACAATCAACAACCTGCTAGCTGAAGGCAAACTTCTGTACTGCAACATCTTTCCAAATTTTAATTTATGCACTAATTTGATCAGGAGTTATTAGTAGTTGCAAATGATACAAGAAAGCAAGCTTATATAGCATCAGTCTGAAAAAAAAAAAAAAAAAAAAACACTTCCCACGTCATCTTGTCTAATCCCTGTAATAATTAGTCTAGTCCTTCCTTAAATTAATTCAAACTATCCATTTCCACAATAATAATGGAAGTTTGTTCTGTTCCAACAATTAATTACCAACTGGCCAAAAGCAAACTTTCACATATTCTATCCTGCAACCATCATTTTTCAATTTAAAAATATGCCCCTTCATGTATATATTGTCTGTTGTATTTTTTATACCCTTGGAACTCTGTTGGAACTTATATACTAAGTCATGAAACACAAATTTTGTATTGATAAATGTATATTAGTAAGCTCATGCACTGATAACAGTGCTATCTGACTGACATTCCAACCAAATTGATTTTTTAAAATAATGAAAATTAAATTACTGTTACAAGTAACTAGATGTAAATACAGTTTTATTAATAACATATTTGTCACTTTTTTTTTCAAAAACAAGACTTACTTTGATCAGGAGATTTTTTTTATGCACTGGGTCTGGTCTTACTGTTGGATCATAACTGCCTAAAAGAACAAAAAAAAAACTACTTTAAAAAATCCAATTATTAAATACTATTCATTATGTATATAAATAGCACTGTTAAGTGTAAAATTATGCAGCAATGCAGCTTCCAGGCATAAAAATTTATGTCTGGCATAAATCTATTAACTTTATTATTTAGAAATTAACTACAGTACCACATATTTATATAGTCACAACACAGTTTTCAAATATATAAAATATGTACTAGTCATAGCTTAAAAGAAGATTACACCAGTCAAACTTCAATAATAGAAATTATCAAATGTCATGGCTATGAGGTGTATTACACTACAAGAATAATCCTGTAAACAGAAGACATATCTTTTGATAGAACATTGAAGGAATTGAACAAGTAAATTTTGGAAGTAAATTCTGTACTTCAATGAAAAAAGGAGTCAAAGGAGTCACTGCTAGAAAGGACACCCACCACACACTATTGTGTGGGGTTTGTCATAGCATTGGCTTCCTTGAAAGAGAACAGAACTGTCAATAATGGTATCCTGATAATAAGAATTTAATTTTGTTTGTTCAAAACCAGCTAAATGAAAATGGGTTTCACTGGGAAACAAAACTGTGTTTTAAAATGTGAGGCTGATTCCCAAGGTAATTGGAAATCTTGTTGAAAACACTAAATATATCTCGATTTCAATTGAAGATTAAAATAAATGTATGCTGATAAGTCAGAACATCACATATTTCTCACTGTGTATACTTAAGTCATATTCATGTTTTGTGAGATAGCAAAAGCTTTTCTTCAATAATGTTTGTCTATCCTAATTCCTTATGTCAAGTATAAGTGAATTATTCATATTCACCCAGCATATCCTTCTGTCCATCCACTGTTAAAATTAACCCATTTCTCCAAACTACTTAACTCAACTAAACACAAACCAAACAAAATTCTTCACAAAAGTTTATCTGCACTTTATCTACAGAATTTCCATTCTGCAATATTCTTTCATAATAAAACTTTGTTGCATAATACAGATCACCGTAGTATTTGAAATTAAAAGGGTGCAGTTCCAAATGGTAGTATTAGCAGAGACATATGATGCAAGAAAGCAAAGCTTATACAACATCAGCCAAAAAAAAAAAAAAAAAAAAAAAATTCCCAATTTCACCCATCCATTCACTCCAAATGTTTGTCTAGTTATGCCTTGAATTTATTTAAGCTGTCAACTTCTACAATGACAGATGGAAGTTTGTTCCAGAAATCAACCACACACTGGCTAATGGCAAATTTCTGCACAGCTATTCTACAACTGTCCTTCCTCGATTTGAATTTATGTCCCCTCAAGTGATTAATCTGGGCAACAGGAAGATTCCCATCAGCATTAAGCTGGCTCAAACATTCAAGGCCTTATACACCTCAATCAGATCACCTCACTGGTGCCTAGTCATCAGACACTGTAATTTGCAAACCTAAAGCCTTTCATTGTAAGAGCAACCCTTTGTTCCATTTACTAATCTTGTTGTCCTTCTCTGTACTTGTTCCAGTAGCTCAACATTTTTCCTAAAATGAGGAATTCAGACCTGTATACAGTAATCAAGATGTGGCCTGACCATTGCCTTATACAAGGGGATAATCACCTCCTTATGCATACTAAAAAATTCCAGTATATATCACTGACAATACCCCATAATCTACTCTAGCAGCCTGTCAGCACTGCTCATAAAACTTCATATCTGACTGCACAATTACCCCCAGGTCTCTTTCATTCCCCACTACCCTGAGTGGAATATCACACAGTTGGTACAGTTCCCTGGGGTTACTGCTACCCATATGCAGTACTTTACATTTGTCAATGTTAAACTTCAGTTGCCACCTCTCAGCCCATCTGCTCAACGTTTCTAGATCCTCTTGCAGTAGCATACTGTCATTAACAACCCTGCCAACCTTAATATTGTCTACAATCTTAGACATTAAGCCTGATATACCTTTATGAATATCATTAATAAATACAGAAAACAACAATGGACCCAACACTGAACTCTGGGGGACTCCACTAATAACATTATTCCAAAAAGAGCAGCTTCCATTGATTAAGACTGTCTTCTGTCACTCAACCTTTATCCATAGCAGCATTTTGCCCTTAGTACCATACTGCTCCAATTTGTACAGTAGTCTTCTATGCACAACAGTATCAAAAGCTTTTCTGAAATCCAAGTATATGATATCAAAATTATTTTTTGCATCTAGTTGCTTTGTGACCACATCATAGTATCCAATCAAATTGGTCAGAGAAGACTTCCCCTTAATAACCCATGCTGTGTCTGAACTATAACCAAAGTGTTTTCTAGATGATCCTGCAGTGCTGCTTTAACCAGTGTCTCCATTAATATCCCTGGAAAAGAAGTTAAACAGGTCTGCAACTACTTGTGTTGCTCTTTGATCCTCCTTTGTGAATTGGGGTCACATTTGCACTTCTCCAGTCCATGGGCACCTCCCCTGAGTCCAAGGAAGCTTTCATAATTATGGCTAAGGATTTGCTTAATTCCTTTGCTGCCTCCTTAAATATAACTGAATAGATCCCATCCCCCAAGGTGCCCTTTTTATGTATAATTTTAACAATTTCTCCTCCACTTGGTTCCCAGTTATTAATAACTCACTACCATAGTTTAATACACCTCTGGTATTCCCCTTCCTGAATAAATGTGGATGCAAAATACTCATTCAGTTTGTTAGCTACCTAAACAGGATCATCAACAGTTGAACCATCGATATCAAGTGGACCAATCTGATTCATTTCTTTCCTTCTAGAGTTTACATAAGTAAAGAACTCTATACTGTTTTTCTTTGCATCCTTTGCCAAAGATTTCTTAATCTTCCTTTGCCAGCCTAACCACCTTTGTGACTTGATTAGAGACCAGCTTATATCTTCCATTGTCTTCGTGTCACCTGTTAATTCATATGTATCCCATGCATTTTTCTTCTCTGCCATATGTCTCATTAGTTCATCTGACATTCATTTAGGCCTAAACCTTGAACAATATTTCTTAGTTGGTATGAAAAGCCTAGTAGCTTCCAAGATTAACCGTTTGAATGTTTACGTAGGTCTGAGACAGTAAGTCTCAGACCTACGTAAACACTTTTACGAAAGCAAAAACCCTTCGCTTTACACCTGATGGTAGTTGCCTCTTTGAGTAAATCCCACATCAGCACACTGATCACTGCCACCTAGTGGTTCCTTAATCTGAAGATTCTTAATGCATGAAGACTCGCTATAGATAATTAGATCAAAAGTATTACTCCCTTTGGTTGCCTCCCGAACATGCTGCTGTAGAAAACAATCATCCAATAAATCCACAAAAGCCTTGCTAGCATGCGAATGACCAACCCACAAGTTCCAGTCAATATTTATGAAATTAATTTCCCCATTATAAGCCAATCTGATTTACTGGCCCACTATCTCTGTACAGCTGTTCATTATACTCTTCAGAGTCATTAGGCATATAGCACACTCCTACTCTCAATTTTGCTTTCCCAGTGCTGATGTCACACTAATTTAACTCAACACTGCTCTGTCCACCCATGTCGACTGGCTGTACTGTCTTGGATTTTATGTGTTTCTTAACTAATAGCCTATATAATATTGGTGTAAACACACCATAGACAACTCTTAAACAAAACTACATTAGTAGTTTGAAGGGCATCATTTTATCTGTAATCTCATACTGTGTTCTTTCTTCACAACAAGTTGCCATGTATTGCAGTACCTCAAATAAGTGGGTGGTGGTGCCCACTGAGAATAAGTAAGGATAGTCTTCTCTTTTAGTGAAGCGTTACTTATTCGAGGTAGTGCAATACATAGCATCTCATTGTGAAGGAAGAGCACAATATGAGACACAGATAAAAATGATGCCCTTCAAACTACTAATGTAGTTTTTTGTTTAGGTGTTGTCTATGTCTTTACACCAATATTATATAGATTATTATACTCTTAAAAATATGATGCCTTGTTGCATTTAATTTTACTTAACTAATAGCATAACTCCTCCTATCCTTCCTGTACATTGTACTCACCAAATTGCAATTCTGCATTCCTTATATCTGTGTGACACCATCTCTGATATCCCAATGATATCCACCTTTGACATCTTGACCAGCACTTCAAATTCATTTACTATACTCCTAGCATTAGTGTATACTCAAGTATACATGCACCTCTTCTTATCCTTAGCTAACCTAACACAACTGCCCCGGGGGCGCACATCTGGTGAGTATGGGCTTGACACCCAGGGTCTCTCTCTCTCTCTCTCTCTCTCTCTCGAATTTTTTTTTTTTTTTGGCTTGTGCAGCATAAGCCTCAGGCTTCCTTGCACCATATAGCTAATAATAATAACAACCCATGTATTTACTTGTTCCACAATGACTCCCAGCAGTCTCTGAAATCCCTGGCACCTTGTTTTCCAGGCTGCTGCTCTTTCCAATAGAAGCAATAAAAGAATCACTTTCACCTCTGCCAGAGGCTACTCTTAATCTATTAGTCCATGTATCCCCCAACTAGCAGTTTTCTGACCCACCTAACACTGCCTTGGTAGCATCAGCAAATATTCTTGCAACCTTTCTATTTAAAAGTATCTCATCCCTGTAAAAGCAGTCTCTCCTGTTAACAAGCACAGACCAGGCTGAGAAAAATTCTACCCCAAAACTTGCCAACATAATTTAACTTAAATTTTACCAGTCCTGAGATTGCAGGAGTTAAAAAAAATAAATAAATAAAAAAAAAATAATATACAGTAAACCCCCGCTATTCGCAGGGGTTACGTTCCTGAGAAATGCCGCGAATACCGAAAACGCGAATACTGAGTTATGGCTCCCATAGTAATAAAGGGGTTCCATTCCAAAGTATGAAATATATAAGAAAAACTAGTCTAAAATTTTGTCCATGTATGTATTATATGTACTTTCATAATATGACTATGTACATAGACAGTACATAGTGAAATGCAAGCATATGGCATCGAAATGAAAATAAGAAACAATTTAATATTAAATGTAATATTTATTAGAAATTTCAAACAAATCTTTCAAACCAGTGCCTTTGCTAACTAAAACACTTATCCCGCCAGTGCTATCACCAATTTCGCTAAAGTGTTGATAAAGGAGTTTTGCCTTTTCACGAATGATGAGTGAGTGAACTTAACGGAATTTTATTTTGAGTTCGGTCTTCTATCCACAGATTTAAAGGTTTTTCCATTTTTTCTAATTTAACATCATGAGTTACAGAGCAAATTTTTGAAGCAATTAGCGCATTTTCACGGACACCACGGCGGATTTTTTCTTCCGATTTCTTGATTGATCGTGCCGTTGACTCATTGATTTTATAATGTTTTGCCACTGAGGAGACACTTTCACCATTAGAAATTTTATCTAATAACCCAATTTTATTCACTAATGTTATCACCTTCTTTGATCTTTTCACATTTCCCTTGTTATTCGTACCCATATTTTTGTACGGGTTAGAAAGAACTTGTCCACAATAAAGTCACTTTCTTCTGTTAAAACACTCGAAAAAGTCTGTTTTACACTGTAAAATGGTAGATTTATCACTTTTGTAATCATATCAATTTATAAATTGATAAATTTATTCAATTTATAAGCATATAAATTAAAAGCAAACGACGAAACCTTCCACGACAAGCGCATAACACATACTGAACAAGGAATAGTGTGTTTAAGCGCATAACACATACTGAACAAGGAATAGCGAGAAACATCCATGCTTGCGATTTTGTCACCTCTCCCCCACCCACTGAGCGCTCTTTTTACCGGGAAAGATAATTTTAGCCACGCCCATGTTTTTTTATGGCGGAAAATGTTCACGGCGCTTTAAAATTCACATTTTTTTAGGTTTCATTTTATATTATATTAAATCAGCGACCGCGATACCGCAAATAGCAGGGGTTTACTGTATATATCTATCTATAATATGAGCAATTAATAAATATCTTAAGCAAAATATTGTCCAGATCGGATTAATACTATCTATTGTAGATAGAGCATTACATCCGTTGTTATATTACATCCATTGTGTTATATTATTATTACCTTATTTTACTTATGATTTTTCTTTACTAGGTTTGGCCTATGGGGGCTGGTATCGGCTATTATAGAGTTTTGGTGCCTTGATATACAGGTATATATATTTTTTAATGGGCAACCAGCTGGTATACATATTTCTTTATATAGTATCATTATTATATTTTCGGACACCACATAAAAAAATTCTAACATAATATACCATTAAACAGCATGTACCTTATTTACTTTTTTTTTTTTTTTTTTGATTTGGTAGTTGTTGGCGCATCGGCTTCTGTGGCCATATTGCACCTCCCAAGGTTTTTTTTGCAGTACTTTGATCCAAGCCCGAGGCGGGAATCGAACCCGCGACCTTTGGGTTGCCGGGGAGGTACTTTACCCACTCGGCTAGCCCGGTCGGCCCCTTATTTACTTAGACTATAATCAAATATTATATATATATATATATATATATATATATATATAAATAAAATATGGTCCTTGAGGTTGTCACAGACATTCTCTCAGATATGCCAGACAAGCTGTACTTACTACCTGGGAGTCAAACGCTGATGGAACTGATATTCGGGTGACACTCAAGTCAAGTGGACCCAATTTCGGCGAAGTCCGGATGGTCTGTGACAGCCAAATAAATCCTCTGCTTGCACCTTCACGATGGTGGGACTGTTAGTAATCCTGGATATAACCTCCATGCACAAGTACATGGTGGGTGACCACCCAGGTGTGAACCAACGTAAGCAGGGGTCGAGGTGTGGCGCCCACACCACATGGAGGAATGCCACCCCTCTATGTTACCAGGCAGTACTAGGTGGTAGATGACTCAACCAGTGTAATACCACCACTTTGCTTATTGGAGGCTTGAAGTGGTGGAACCCATGTTTAGTCTCTAGAGCTAAGTTCCAGCCAACCCTTCCCTATCTCTTCCATCATGCAATATGATTGATGACTTTTGAGGTTATGATGAACGTTATGAGGAATATTGGCGAGATCCAATATTCCTTACATTTCGAGCGTACAGATCTAAAACGATGTTCGCAGGCCGGCCACTAGTTAGTACACCGGACCGAACCTATTGGTAACTCTCTAGGAGGCTTCCGGATCAGCTAGTGTATAATCTTGTACCTCTACTCTGCCAGATAGTGACTGGAGAGAGTCCGAGTAGTGTGTGTATGCGGGGAGAATTGTCGAGGCCACGTTATGTCAAGGATCTGGGTATATTCTTACCACGTGTACACCATACCCAAAAATTTCATTAGTTCATACAGCATGTCCCACCCACTTTTTCTTACTATTGAATACACCATGAATTGTCAAACTAATACAGCAAGCTTATCTGCGAAAAGATCTAAACCTCCCAAGCACTTCCTAATTCATTTCAGAAATATACATGGTCTCAATTCTAATCTCAACGATGTCCATTTCCACTTGCAGTCTGCCAAACCCCATGTACTTTTTCTGACAGAATCTCAGTTATCGGTTGATTCAACTACTGCTCATCTCAGATGCCTAAATTATTCGCTGTATGATTCCTTTCGCCTCAAAGGTAGTACTTGTGCATATGTCCGTTCTGATATTCCCTGTCAGAGACTTTGCAATTTGGAATCTCCTCTCTTTGATCTTCTCTGGCTTAATCTCTACTTCGTTGTGTCAAATTCATCAGTTGTCTCTACCATTCTCCCACCTCCACTAGTCACTTGGAGCTCTTTGACTTCCTCTTTGCAACTTGACTTTCTCCAGTCCAACTTTCCTAACAATGAGGTAATTTTCCTTGGTGATTTTAATGTTCACAACTCCAGCTGGCTTCCGTTTTCTAGTCACACCAACCCAGCAGGTCGAGATTCTGAGGCTTTTGCAATTACTAATGACCAGCACAGATTGTTCATTTACTAACAAGAATACCAGACAATCCTAATCATACAGCCAATACGCTTGATCTTTTTCTCCCAAACAACCCTTCTAACTACACTGTCAAAGTGAGAGGTCCTTTAGGCACTTCAGATCACAACTTGGTTTGTCTCTTCTCCAATGGAACCTTTATCTCATGGCTATTCCCAACCTCGTGCTGTTTGGCATTACAAGAATGCAAAATGGGATGACCTGCGAGACTTCTTTTCTTTTCCTTGGTCGGATTACTGTTTCAAAACGTCTGATGTCAACGTGTGCTCAGATATTGTCAGTGAAATTATTCTTGCAGGAATGGAATCCTTTATCCCACACTAAACTTTAAAATCTCGTCCTTTATCTAAACCTTGGTTTTCCAATAAATGTACTAAGGCTGTTCAAGAGAAGAATGTAGCATATCGTAATTGGCTTGTTTCTAATTCTTCAGTTTCATTTTCTGCCTACACCAAAGCTTGCAACAATTGTAAAGCAGTTATTAATCAGTCCAAACTAGAGTTAGAACAGGCTAAGAATAGAAAACTTGCTTCTTGCCCTAATGGTAGCCGGGCATTCTGGTCTCTTGCCAAAGCTATTGGCTGCAAATTTTGCACATCTCTGCTCCCACCTCTGTCGAAACCAGATGGTTCTGTTGTCACATCAGCCAAGGATAAAGCTGACCTGCTAGCATCCCATTTTTCTTCCAGCTCATGTATTAATGATCTTGGTAAAACACCTCCCACCATTCCCAACATGCTCCATTCAATGCCTCCTGTGGTCTTCCGTCAAAAGGATATCAGAAGGATTTTGATGAATCTTGATGCTAAGAAAGCTCCAGGTCGTGATGGTATTTCTCCACTTGTTCTCAAAACCTGTGCTCCTGAACTTAATCCTATTCTTTGCTGCCTTTTTTCACTTTCTTATTCCAAAGGTGTTTTTCCTTCTGCTTGGAAATTTGCTCATATCCAGCCAGTTCCTAAAAAGGGGGGACAAATCCCTCCCATCCAATTATTGTCCCATTGCAATTACTTCTACTCTTTCTAAAGTAATGGAGAAATCAATTAACTGCCAACTCTTAAACTACCTAGAAACCTGTCTGATCAACGATCGCCAGTATGGATTCAATCAGTGTCAATCCACCGGTGATATTCTGGCTTATGTTACCCATTTATGGACTAATTCAATGGAAAGGTTTGGTGAAACACAAATAGTTGCTCTTGACATCTCAAAGGCTTTTGATCGTGTTTGGCATAAAGGTCTTCTAAACAAGCTTCCATCTTATGGTTTGCCAACTATTTTTAGTAATTGGTTATCCAGTTTTCTCTCTGATCGCTCACTGAGGGTGATGGTAGATGGCTCTGTCTTCTAACTTCTCCACTAATACCAGTGTCCCCCAAGGTTCAGTTCTTTCCCCCACTCTTTTCCTCTTGTATATTAATGACCTTCTTCAATTGACTGGAAATCCTATCCATAGTTTTGCCGACAAGAGCAAATTGCATTCCACTTTCCATTTTGAGAAACCTTGTCCTGCTCAATCAGCTTCAACTTCTCGAAAATCTGCTACCAATTCCTTAAATGCCGATCTTCAGGTAATTCTCCAGTGGGGCAAAGACAACTTAGTTGATTTCAACCATTCTAAAACTCAGTCTTGTCTTATCTTCACAAAAAGGATTCTTCTGCTCATCTTTAGTGACACTCCGATTTCTAGGCAAAATGATATATCTCTTTTGGGGATTACCCTGGCTTCTAATCTCTCTTGGCACAAGCACATTACAAATATTGCTTCTTCTGCATCTAAAAAACTTTTTTTCGCTCTCGGCGTTACTTTTCTTCCAAACAGCTGTTCCTTCTATATAAATCGCAAATCCACCCTGCCATGGAATATTGTTCCCACATCTGGGGTGGTGCCCCCAAAACCTCTCTCAGGCTTCTTGATTCCATTCAGAAGAGGGCAGTTGGGTTAATTAATGATTCATCTCTAACAGAGTCTCTCCACTCGCTTTCTCATAGACGTACTGTTTCTGCTGCATGCCTCTTCTACAGATATTTCCATGGGCACCGTTCTTCTGAATTGGCTTCTATAATTCCCACTCTCTCTTTCAAAATAGTCCGAACACGTGCCGCCACCAGCCAACATCCATTTACTGTCCAACTTCAAATCCACAGAACCAACTTTTCATCTTCCTCATTTATTCATTCAACTGCCATTTTCTAGAACAACCTTCCTTCATATGTATTTCCTGAAAATTACAAAATCAGAAGTTCAAGTCCAAATGTCAACAAATATCTTCTTTCATCTTCTCAACCTCCAACCCAAGCACGGTACTAAGTACTATAGGTTCTAATACCTCTCGTGTTTGGGGTTCGCATAAAAAAAAAAAAATAAATAATAATAATAATAATAATAATAATAAATATATATACACACACACACACACACACACACACACACACACACACACACACACACACAGTGTGCCAATTAAATAACGAGATGAAGGCTACTACAAAAAAAAGAATAACACTAATGACAAAGTAATCACCTCCGATGTGTACACACCGTTTACATCTTTTATACAAGTTTTAAAAACACTTCTGGAACTCCTCTTCTGGTACCGCTTTCAGCTGGTTGGTCACTGCAGTCTGGAAATCCTCTATTGTCCCATATTATTCATAGCTGATTTGATTTTTGGGAATTAAATATTAAACTGCAGAAGCCATATCTGGGAAATATGGAGGTGTTCGATGGCTGGAATCAATATTTTTGCCAAAAATTGCTTGATGAATTCCTGGCCGACCGAACAGAGATCAGTCGGCCAGGTCAGGGATTATCCTCTAATGACTCGCATCCTTTACGAAAACGAGAAAACCATTCAAACACTCTTCATCATAAACTTTTTTTTTTAAATCATCAAAAGTTTCCATGGCAAATTTGAATAAAATTTGATAACTGCTCTTTGCTCCATTTTTAACTTTCTGACGACTTGCACAAAACTATTATTACTCTTTCCATCATAAATCACGAACTACTGACCGCACAAGTTTCAACTTGCACCCGTTGGAAAGAGCACACTCTAGTGGATCTAATCACATACTATTTTGGCCTCTTATATTAATACTAAATGAAAGCCCATGCAGTTTATTTAGTTGGTGCTCTGTGTATGTAAATAAAATAATTTGATAAATAATAATTAATAATAAAACCTTACATTTATTACCATAATACCAATGTTTGAGATATTAATCATCTAAACAAGAATTTCAGAGAAATAAAGAGAACATATTAAATGCACAATTGTGAATATTTACCTGCAGTTTCACGTAGAAAATAAGGTTTTAAAACATATCCACATTTTCCATTCTGAGAAAATTTGGCTAAATTTAGAAACATTGGCAAATCTAATGTCTGATAGTTCAAGGCCACTGCAAAAAAAAAAAAAAAATTCATAATATATACACTAACATTAGAAGATAGACAATAAGTAATAAAAGCTATTAATGCATTCATTCTTATAAAAGAATTTTATATAAATAAAACTAATTATTTGTAAAATAAATTATAGAATTAAGAAAACTACTAAATTAATAGGAAAATTCTTTTATCTAAATTTTTAGCACTTAATGGCAGGAAACTACAATGTGAACAGACTCAAATATTGTTGAATTCATAAAATGAAACCATAATTATGTATTCTGAATAACACGTTTTGTTCAAATAATTAAAAAGTAAAATATATGCACTAAATATAATTTAAGAGTACAAACAATCACTATATACATGATACTGCCATGGGGGATGTCTTTGTGTGTGCACGATGCAAGGAGTGCAAGGAAATTAGGCGACAACTCGGCGTTGTTATGGGCCTATATGAGACCTTGAAGGACAGGGTGGATGCCCTCGAAGGAAATAAATTGAGGGGCCCATCAAGCTCTCAGCTGCCCACATCAACGCCAGAGCTTGCACTTGGTCATCTTGAAACACAGAGGCAGCCCCCAAGGCAGAATGCGCTGGTCCCACAGGAACTAGTAGTTGTTGGTGACTCTATTGTCAGGGAAACGGGGAACATGCTTTGTAAAAAGGATAGGTGGAACAGGACCAGGGTATGTCTGCCAGGGGCAAGGGTTGATGACGTTGTAGAGCAGATATCATCTTTTAAGGGCACAAAAGGTGATATAGTTGTACACGTTGGCACTAATGACATTAAGAGTAGGAGACCAGCGGAATTACTTAACAAGTACAGGTCACTGTTGAAAAAAAGCCGTGAAGTAGGGTTAAATTTGAAAGTGTCTGCAATTCTGCCCAGACACGATAGGAGGGAGTATATGATGAGAGCCTTGTCGATCAATTCGGCCCTGGAAAGATTGTGCAAGGCTCAAGGGGTAGAATTTTTTTCAGCCTGGAATGTACTTGTTAACAGGAGAGATTGCTTCTACAGGGATGGGATACACTTAAATAGAAAGGGTGCAAGAATATTTGCTGATGCTATCGAGGCAGTGTTAGGTGGGTCGGAAAACTGCTAGCTTGGGGGGAGACAAAGACTAATGGATTAACAGTAGCCACTGGCAGAGGTGAAAGAGATTCTTGCACTGCTTCTATTGGAATGAGCAGAAGCCTGAAAAACAAGATGCAGGATATTTCAGAGACTGCTGGAAGTCATTGTGATACAAGTAAACACATGGGTTGTGTTAGGGTAGCTAAGAATAGAAACAAGTGCAGGTATACTTGCGTGTACACCAATGCTAGGAGTTTAGTAAATAAATTTGATGAATTTGAGGTATTGCTCAAAACATCAAAGGCAGATATTGTTGGGATATCAGAGACGTGGTGTCACACAGATATAAGGAATGCAGAACTGGAATTTGGGGAGTACAATGTGTATAGAAAGGATAGACAGGACAGGAGGGGAGGAGGGGTTATGCTATTAGTTAAAAAACACATAAAATCCAAGGAAGTGAAGCCACTCGACATTGATGGACAGGGCAGTGTCGAGTCAGTTTGGTGTGACATAAGCATAGGTAAATCAAAATTGAGAGTAGGAGTGTGCTATAGGCCTAATGACTATGATGAGTATAATAAGATACTGTACAGGGAAATAGAATGGGCCAGTAAATCAGAGAGTCTTATAATGGGGGATTTTAATTTCCCAGATATTGACTGGAATTTGTGGGTTGGTCACTCACACACTAGCAGGGCTTTTGTGGATTTATTGGATGATTGTTTTCTACACCAGCATGTTCGGGAGGCAACTAGAGGGAATAATACTCTTGATCTGATTATCAGTAGTGATTCTTCATGCATTAGGAATCTGCAGATAAAGGAACCACTGGGTGGCAGTGATCACAGTGTGCTGAAGTGGGATTTACTCAAGGAGGTAACTACCATCAGAGGCAAAGGGAAGGGTTTTTGCTTTCGTAAAGGCGACTATGATGGTCTGAGACAGTATTTAAATTCTATACGGTGGGACCAACTGATGATGTTACCAACAGCAAATTCAAAATGGGAAGCATTCAAGGAACTAATCTTGGAAGCTACCAGGCTTTACATACCAACCAAGAAATATTGTTCAAGGTTCAGGCCTAAATGGTTGTCAGATGAACTAATGAGACATATGGCAGAGAAGAAAAATGCATGGGATACATACAAATTAATGGGTGACATGGAAGCCTATGATAGATATAAGTTGGTCTGTAACCAAGTCACAAAGGAGATTAGGCAGGCAAAGGCAGATTATGAGAAATCCTTGGCAAAGGACGCAAAGAAAAACAGAAAAGAGTTCTTTACCTATTTAAACTCAAGAAGGAAAGGGATGAATCAGATTGGTCCACTGGATGTTGATGGTTCAACAGTTGAGGATCCTGCTCAGATGGCTAACAATCTAAACGAGTATTTTGCATCTACATTCACACATGAGGAGTTATTCAGGAAGGGGAATGTCGTAGGTGAAGTAAACATTGTCAGTGAGCTAGATTATTTTCTAATAACTGAGAGGAAAGTGGAGGAGAAATTGCTGAGGATAAACATAAAAAAGGCACCAGGGGTGGATGGGATCTATCCAGTTATATTAAAGGAGGCAGCAAAGGAAGTAAGCAAACCCCTAGCCATAATTATGAGAGCTTCTTTGGACTCAGGGGAGGTACCCATGGACTGGAGATGTGCAAATGTAACCCCAATTCACAAAGGAGGATCAAAGGCTGACACAAGTAATTACAGACCTGTTAGTTTAACTTCGGTTCCAGGAAAATTAATGGAGGCACTGGTTAAAGAAGCACTGCAGGATCATCTGGACAAGAATTCAGTTATAGCTCAGACACAGCATGGTTTTGTTAAGGGCAGGTCTTGTCTGACCAATTTGATTGGATACTATGATGTAGTCACAAAAGAACTGGATGCAGGGAATAACTTTGATATTATATATTTGGATCTTAGAAAGGCTTTTGATACTGTTGCGCATGGAAGACTGCTGCACAAATTGGAGAAGTGTGGCATTGGAGGCAAATTGCTGCTATGGATAAAGGGATGGTTGAGTGGCAGAAGACAGAGAGTGGTAATCAATGGACACTGCTCAACGTGGACTAATGTTATTAGTGGAGTTCCTCAGGGTTCAGTGTTGGGTCCATTGTTGTTTTCTGTATTTATAAATGATATTGATGATGGTGTATCAGGCTTAATGTCCAAGTTTGCAGACGATACCAAGGTTGGCAGGGTTGTTAAGGACACTACTGATACTATGCTGCTGCAACAGGATCTGGAAAGGTTGAGCAGATGGGCTGAGAGGTGGCAAATGAAGTTTAACATTGACAAATGTAAAGTACTACATATGGGAAACAGTAACCCCAGATCAACGTATCAACTCTGTGGCACTACGCTGACAGTGGTAGAAAATGAAAAGGACCTGGGGGTACTTGTGCAGGCAGATATGAAGTTCTCTGAGCAGTGCAGACGAGCTGCAAGAGTAGCTCATGGTGTCTTGTCAATGATATACAGGAATTTTTCTAGCAGGGATAAGGATGTGATTATTCCCTTGTATAAGGCATTGGTCAGGCCACACCTTGAGTACTGTATACAGGTCTGGAGGCCTCATTTCAAGAAGGATGTAGAGCTGCTCGAACGAGTACAGAGAAGGGCAACAAGATTAGTGAATGGAACAAAGGGTTGCTCTTACGAAGATAGGCTTAAGTTTTGCAAATTACAGAGCCTGGAGACTAGGCATCGGCGAGGTGATCTGATAGAGGTGTATAAGGCTTTGAATGGCTTGAGCATGCTCAATGCCGATGGGATTCTTCCTCTTGCTCAGAATAATCACCTGAGAGGGCATAAATTCAAATTGAGGAAGGACGGATGTCGGATAGATGTGCGGAAATTTGCTTTTAGCCAGCGGGCAGTTGGTTTGTGGAATAGACTCCCATCGCTTGTTGTTGAAGTCGATAGCCTAAATAAATTTAAGGCTCAGTTGGACAGGTATTTCGAACGAACGGAGGGGTGAAATGGGAGTAGTGGTTTTTTTTTTTTTTTTTTGGCTGATGCTGAATAAGCTTGCTTTCTTGCATCATATGCCTCTACTAATGCTAATGCTAATGCTAATACACATAAGAGTACTATACACTTGTATAGACAAAACACATTTGTGCAATATGGCTTAAGATACTGATGTTATTGTTGTTGAGATTGAGGTTTAATGATTCAAGAGCAACTATGGCCATATTGCATCTGTTCATATGCTACTGAATGAAAAAGGTATAAGGTTCCGGGCAACTCTCCCCCATCCTTTCCACCATGCAGTATGTTGTTTGGGGTTTAATGGTACAAGAGCAGCTTCGGCTATATTGCACATGTTCAAGTTTTGTTATTTCATGTTATGCTGTTACTGATTTGACATATTAGATATGGTTGGTAAGGTTTATTAAACTGAGGTATGAAAAGAGTTCACTAACGTTTGATTTTTCTCCCATAATGAGTTCAAGACTTAATGGTTCATTTGCATGCGATTTGAAAGCTGATTGGTGGACAGTTTGGTAACGTGGACATTCTATGATGATGTGCTTCAATGTTAAGTGTGGTCAGACACAGAGCATTGTGGAGGATAGTCTTTCATTAGGAGATAAGAGTGTTAAATGTGTGTGGCCAATACAAAGCCGGGCGAGGATGACCTCTTCATGTCTGTTTGACTGAAAACTTGATTTCCAGGATTTATGCTGCTGTTTGATTTGGTATAATTTGTTTGTTTGTGATTTCCAGGTCTGCATCCATATATTTTCAGAGGTTTTTTGATTGACATTTTTAAAGTCATTGAGCAGAATTTTATGCAAGTGAGAATTTTCATTTGACAGATGTTTTGCAGCATGATTCGCACATTCATTGCCAAGTATTCTAGAATGTCCAGGAATCCAAGTGAATCTAACTCTTTGGTTTTTTGTTGTAAGATGTGATAGGCAGGAAAAAACTTTTCTTAGGTACGGATGGGATGGATGATTTTCTAGTTGTACTTAGTCTGTGACAATGATACTTTTTTACAAGAGAAGTTTTGGCAATGTGATCCAGGGCGAGACATTGCAAACAATTCAACACTATAGATACTGCACTATTGGAAGAGACTGAAATTATGCTCTTTGACTGCAGCACCAACATGCATCAGTCTTGAATCCATCAGTGTACAGATGAGAACAGTCAGAGAATTGTGGTACATAAGAGGAATATAGCTGTATATGTTGATTTGGGATATTGTTCTGTTTCCATTTTATGAGTTGATATCTGCATAATAAGGTCATCTGAGTCTGCTTCAGTATGTGTGATTTGGTGGCATAGAGACAAGACTAAATGTGACAGTGAGTGCATTACATACTGGAACTGCCTCAAAGGAAATATAGTCATATGTTTGGAAAGAATCCTGGATTCCACTAAAATGGAAAATATCCATGGGCTGTGTTTGTTGAATCACTAAAGCGAGCATATTATTGAAGAAGACACTTCAGCAGTTAAACTGGTTTCTTGTACACAGAGTCAATGATAGGTGATTAATTCTTCATATGTCAATCAATATGTCAATCAGAGACGTGGTGTCACACAGATATAAGTAAAGCGGAACTGGAATTTGGGGAATACAATGTGTATAGAAAGGATAGACAGGACAGGAGGGGAGGAGGGGTTATGCTATTAGTTAAGAAACACAAAGTCCAAGGAAGTGAAGCCAGTCGACATCAATGGACAGGGCAGTGTCGAGTCAGTTTGGTGTGACATAAGCATAGGGAAATCAAAATTGAGAGTAGGAGTGTGCTATAGGCCTAATGACTCTGATGAGTATAATAAGATATTGTACAGGGAAATAGAGTGGGCCAGTAAATCAGAGAGTCTTATAATGGGGGATTTTAATTTCCCAGATACTGACTGGAATTTGTGGGTTGGTCACTCGCACACTAGCAAGGCTTATGTGGATTTATTGGATGATTGTTTTCTACATCAGCATGTTCGTGAGGCAACAAGAGGGAGCAATACTCTTGATCTGATTATCAGTAGTGATTCTTCATGCATTAAGAATCTGCAGATAAATGAACCACTAGGTGGCAGTGATCACAGTGTGTTGAAGTGGGATTTACTCAAGGAGGTAACTACCATCAGAGGTAAAGGGAAGGGTTTTTGTTTTCGTAAAGGCGACTATGATGGTCTGAGACAGTATTTAAATTCTATACAGTGGGACCAACTGATGATGTTACCAACAGCAAACTCAAAATGGGAAGCATTCAAGGAACTAATCTTGGAAGCTACCAGGCTTTACATACCAACTAAGAAATATTGTTCAAGGTTTAGGCCTAAATGGTTGTCAGATGAACTAATGAGACATGTGGCAGAGAAGAAAAATGCATGGGATACATACAAATTAATGGGTGACATGGAAGCCTATGATAGATATAAGTTGGTCTGTAACCAAGTCACAAAGGAGATTAGGCAGGCAAAGGCAGACTACGAAAAATCCTTGGCAAAGGATGCAAAGAAAAACAGAAAAGAGTTCTTTACATATTTAAACTCAAGAAGGAAAGGGATGAATCAGATTGGTCCACTGGATATTGATGGTTCAACAGTTGAGGATCCTGCTCAGATGGCTAACAATCTAAACGAGTATTTTGCATCTACATTCACGCATGAGGAGTTATTCAGGAAGGAGAATGATGTAGGTAAAGTAAACATTGGCAGTGAGCTGGATGATTTTGTAATAACTGAGAGGAAAGTGGAGGAGAGATTGTTGAGGATAAACATAAAAAAGGCACCTGGGGTGGATGGGATCTATCCAGTTATATTAAAGGAGGCAGCAAAGGAAGTAAGCAAACCCCTAGCCATAATTATGAGAGCTTCTTTGGACTCAGGGGAGGTACCCATAGACTGGAGATGTGCAAATGTAACCCCAATTCACAAAGGAGGATCAAAGGCTGACACAAGTAATTATAAACCTGTTAGTTTAACTTCTGTTCCAGGTAAATTAATGGAGGCACTGGTTAAAGAAGCACTGCAGGATCATCTAGACAAGAATTCAGTTATAGCTCAGACGCAGCTTGGTTTTGTTAAGGGCAGGTCTTGCCTGACCAATTTGATTGGATACTATGATGTAGTCACAAAAGAACTGGATGCAGGAAATAACTTTGATATTATATATTTGGATCTTAGAAAGGCTTTTGATACTGTTGCACATGGAAGACTGCTGCACAAATTGGAGCAGTGTGGCATTGGAGGCAAATTGCTGCTATGGATAAGGGGATGGTTGAGTGGCAGAAGACAGAGAGTGGTAATCAATGGACACTGCTCAACGTGGACTAATGTTATTAGTGGAGTTCCTCAGGGTTCAGTGTTAGGTCTGTTGTTGTTTTCGGTGTTTATGAATGATATTGATGATGGGATATCAAGTTTAATGTCCAGGTTTGCAGATGATACAAAGGTTGGCAGGGTTGTTAAGGACACTACTGACGCTATGCTGCTGCAACAGGATCTGGAAAGGTTGAAAAGATGGGCTGAGAGGTGGCAAATGAAGTTTAACATTGACAAATGTAAAGTACTACATATGGGAAACAGTAACCCCAGAGCAACGTATCAACTCTGTGGTACTACACTGGCAGTGGTGGAGAATGAAAAGGACCTGGGGGTAATTGTGCAGGCAGATATGAAGTTCTCTGAGCAGTGCAGACGAGCTGCAAGAGTAGCTCATGGTGTCTTGTCAATGATATATAGGAATTTTTCTAGCAGGGATAAGGAGGTGATTATTCCCTTGTATAAGGCAATGGTTAGGCCACATCTTGAGTACTGTATACAGGTCTGGAGGCCTCATTTCAAGAAGGATGTAGAGCTGCTGGAACGGGTACAGAGAAGGGCAACAAGATTAGTGAATGGAACAAAGGGTTGCTCTTACGAAGAAAGGCTTAAGTTTTGCAAATTACAGAGTCTGGAGACTAGGCACCGGCGAGGTGATCTGATAGAGGTGTATAAGGCTTTGAATGGTTTGAGCATGCTCAATGCCAATGGGATTCTTCATCTTGCTCAGAATAATCACCTCAGAGGGCATAAATTCAAATTGAGGAAGGATGGATGTCGGATAGATGTGCGGAAATTTGCCTTTGGCCAGCGGGTGGTTGGTTGGTGGAACCGACTTCCATCACTTGTTGTTGAAGTTGATAGCCTAAACAAATTTAAAGCTCAACTGGACAGGTATTTCGAACGAACGGAGGGGTGAAATGGGAGTGGTGTGTGTTTTTTTTTTTTTTTTTGGCTGATGCTGAATAAGCTTGCTTTCTTGCATCATATGCCTCTACTAATGCTAATGCTAATATTGGCATCAATTACAATTGTCATCTAGTCGTCTACAATTCCACTGAAAGATACAGTCCATTATTTAGATTTAGAGAATTGGTTAGTATGTTTTAGAGGCTGTTTGTTTGTGTCAGTCACTTTTGAATTCCTCCTTTTTTTTGTTAAAAATAGATTGTTCTGTATCCATAATGTCTTCAATGTACATCTCAAGAGTAGGCCTGACTGGCTATATTATCAATGTCTTATTCTTAAGACATCGATAATATGAGATCAGATTGGGTTCATGTTCCTGTTAATTTGATCTGATGTCTACTGTTGCAAATCTGTTGGCCAAGATTCTGTACGCTCAGCAAATGACATTTTCAGGGGAATTGTTACCTTGGTCTGTGTTGCTACCATTTAGTGTTACTGGGTAAGTGGTACATAATTACACTTTGGCATTTCTAGAAGTTGACTATTTGCCTCCTGATGTGTAACTTTGTATTCAATTTTGTATTTTTAGATTTTCTTTAATTTCCTCAAGTTGCAAATTTTTGAGTATATTTGAATGAGAGCTTTTACAATTTGCACAATACAATGCTTGAGCATTAGAGTTTGTTTGTGAATGGCCCTTTAAATACACCGTTAGGACATATTGCATCTCTCCTACATGTAACTCATGAATGGCCAAATTTTTGGCACTAATAACATTGTATGAGATTTGGTATATATGGTCTAATATGGCACATGAGTTAAGTCACTGTTACTCATAGTAAAAGGAGAGGCCTTCATCCTGCAGTGGATTGAAAATGGCTGATGATGATGATGATACTCATAGTAAATGTTATTTGTAGGTATAAGTTCATCTTTTTCTTTTTGGTTAAAATTCTGTGTATGACCTTCTGTTCATCCAATTTTTGTGCACATTTCCAACCCATTATTTAGTACATCCCAGTCTGCTATAACACCTTAGAGGTATTTAATGTGGCATGAGGAATACCTTTGAGTTAATATCTCTATGAGATCTCTTGATCAAGTCTCTTTACACTCTTACATTTACAAATAAGAAAAGAAACCTGCTACAGTAATAATCTGAATTATTTTGTCTCATATTTTAAATAGTAATTTATTGATATTCCAGTGAGGAATTTTAATTGCATGGTTTTATCGAACTTTCATCTTATTTTAATAGCATTTTATTCGTATTGTAATTTTGCGTTTATGACAAAATGTCTTCCTTCACTAAAGGTTGCATGGGGGGTTTAATATTTCTGGGGTCGGGGTGGGGTTCTCCACTGTGATCCTGGGGTGTTGGACTGTCCGTGTGTCAATAGTGAGGAACACATGAGTTTTAAATTATTTTAATTATGTAAATTTGTTTTAGGTATCATTTCTTATTTTATTCGTATAAGGAGATTTGGGAAAGAAGAAATCCTACGCACTGAATAAAAGGTAATTCCTTGTTTATTTCCAAAATATTAATAGAACGTAGGAAAAATTGAGCATATGTAAGCTCTCATTTATGAAGATGTAAAAATGAAACTTAGCTGCACAGGATCAAATTGCAAACCATGAAGGATTCTAAACAAAGAACCAAGTTCACAATGAAGTTATATTAAAGCATTTTTACCACTGTAGTTCTACTGTCATGGGTACATTGTTATAATTGTACAGTTCCAATTAAATAATAATACAGAAAATGTTCAGAAGTACACAATTTGGATTAAATCCATCAGCTATAATTCAAAAAATCTTTTCTGTGAAGGTATATGCTTGTTACTGGAGGTAAATTGCATCACACATCTATAATTATTTGAAGAAATGCTATCAAACAGGCCAAGAAACGTTGTATGACTGGTCAATTATTTTGATCATTTAACTACAATGTTGCCTTACTGCACTTTATCATACAAGATGGCAATCCAAACCTACAAGTATAACACCAATTCCATCAAGATCTTGCTCAAGAAGACATTTACTGATAACTATTTTATATATCAAACTTTCCCAGCTCTTAGTACTCTTAACTAAGAAGGCTAAGGGCATTAAAAATATTTCCTTAAAAGCTCCTTAAAAAATATTTTCTTTAAGAGAATATGGTATGTTTCATGAAGATAGGTTATTGATATGTTTCACGATAGCAGTCTTCAAATTCCTTTAAGCCTTCTTTCATGATGAATTCAGGTTACTAATATGTTTCACGATGGTAGCCTTCAAGCTTTCTTTCCTGATGATATCAATAACCTTTGTAACAATGGCACAAATGTGTTATTGTTACAAAGCCATTAGAAGTGCACATGTATATTTTGATGATGGGAAGATACAAGTGTAAAGATTTTATTTATTTTTTTTTTTTGGCAGATGCAAAAACAATCTCTTTGCATCAATTAGCCATTACAATACAAACACTATGTACTCACCCATCTGGCATCCAACATTCCAGTATGGTATAGGGTTATAGTTGCTTGAGTCAGTACGTATTCCTTTAGGATAAATCCTGGATAATTTACTTGTGTTATATTCAACAAGATCTTTTCCATTATATTTAATATACACATCTGCCTTTGTTTCAGAAAATGATGCCAGTTCATAAAATTTTCCTAAAATACAGAAAATTAAAAATCATTGTCTGACATTGTGACACCAAGAATTATATAAGACAATAAATTTATAATAAATGAAAAAGGTTTAAAATAGATAATCAAAAATTATGCACCTCTTGACAAAAAATTCATCCATCAGATGAATACATGCAAAATTGAAATATCTTTATACAGAATTCTGTAAGCATTTACATTTATTGAAATTTTGACTAAATGAAAGTACTTATGGTGGAGCATAAAACCATTCATTCAAAAGCTTATATCTCCATAAAAATTTTACAGACTTCTGAAAACTCCACAATTACTGAATGAAAGCCTGTGAAGGAATGGAGTACAAGGAGCCCCCAGAGCCAGCAACGTACATGTGGTAAAGTTCATTATTCAAACGACTACTGCAATGCAAATGGCTACTGCTTCCAGAGTAGTGCAAAGCTGCGTAGATTTGGATGGTACATTACTGCAAACTAAAATGGCTACTCCTCTTGCCGGAGATTCAGAACATCTGTCACGTTTATATAGTGTGTATCCTGAGAAGTGTGGAGTATAATTTGATGATAGTTTCTTGTAGACAAATGCATGCAGGATCATGCTGGTGCATTAAATATTTTAATTCATCAAGATTGCTTCTTAGGCCTCTACAATTCCAATGAATGATTTTCTGCATTACTTGGGTTTAGGTTAGATGGATTGGTCTGATCGTTTGGTTTTCCCCTTGATCCTGTTTATATTATTCTCATTTTGAAAAAACTGGATGAGTAATGTCCATCATGAGTAATGTCCTACATGTAATAACATGTAGCAGGAGAATTGCATCTTCATTATCTGACTTCTCATAAATTTCCATAGTTTGATCAGTTGGTTTATTCTGCATAAGGTGTGCATCTTTTTCCTTTGTTAGCATTCCTGATTTGGGGGTGTAGTCTTGTTGCGGCTTGGATGGCTTTATATTAGAATTTGATGTACTCTTGGTCTTTGTTGCTGTTAGTGTCTCACCATCCGTCAGGATGGATCTGGCCCATTGAGCAAGAGATAATTAAGGGAGAATTGTAATGTAAGTATGTGTTGAAAACTAGTGTTTTTGACTGCATTGTAATATGATTTGGAAAGCATTACGTTTAATATCTGTTTACGTGCTTCTTAGTATGATACATTTATATATTTTTCACTACCTTGTACTTCAGTATTTTTTTCCCCATTTTCCATGATTCACAAGCTCTAGAATATGCAGGGTGAGTATCTTGGCAGTTAGAACACTTTGGTGTTTCTGCTATACATTCAGTTTGGGAGTGGTCTGGTGAGCCACACAGGGGACAAATGGCCTTACCTTGACATGCTGTTTGAAAATGACCATACTTCTGGCATTTAAAGCATCTAAGTGGATTTGGAATATATGGTCTGATCTTACAGGAAAGGTAGCCAGCTTTAACTGTTTCCGGGAGAATTGGAGTTCTGAGGGTAAAAATAATGTTTCTTATAGGTGTAAGCACACCATCTTGTTTGGTCATTATTCTTTTGGCACTGATGATGCATTGTGCCTCAAGTTCTTCAGCAATTTCTTCATCAAGAACATTAAGGAGATCCCATTCTGAATGATCCCTTTTGAGATGTTTAATGTTCTGTGTGGGGTTACAGAAATGGGAGGACCTCCAAAGGTCATTTGCTTCAGGAGCTGTCTAGAATGATTAGGATTGGAAGTTTCTATAAGATCTCCTGAGCGACACTAGCGACCAAACAATAAGAGGTTAGTGTGTGAGAGAAGTTGGTTACACACACACACACACACACACACACAAACACACACACACACACACACACACACACACAAAAGAAAGGTATCTTTCCTTTCTTGGTACAAAGCTTACTTTATTTAGAAAAAGCCAAAATTAAATAACGTTATAAAGGAAGGGTTTTAATCTTTATAATTTTTCGCTTAGAAAAAAGCACTTTCAAATCACTTTGGAAATATCGCAATGATCACTCGCTTGGCCTCGCAAAAGCTGAGAGAGAGCGAGAGAGAGATATCTATGATAAATAAATTCAGAGGAGATGATAGATATGGGGAGATAAAGAGGAGAGCTGAGGATAGAGTTATGGAGAATTGGCTGTTGTGTGCCTGGACCTGCTCAAGGCAAAGCACTAATGATGAAGAATTTGCAAACATACTTACTGTTTTGAAGACTGTCCTGGAAGGAACTAAATTTTGTAGATTTGCAATAGTTAACAAGATCAGACAGCTCCTTTGATATTTTACATTTCGGAGGCTAAAAAGAAAAAAGAAAAATAAAGTAACAAACATGATTTCCTAGAAATAAAGAAATTTAGTAAAATTATTCATATTTCTCATAAGCATTAAAAAAAAAAAATTACTCTTATACATCTATTACATATTCTAAAGTCAAAATTCAATATGATTTTAAATCATATAGCATCATTAGAATAACTGAATCTGCCAAATAGGTGAATGAAACCAGAAAAGGGGTTTTGGAGAAATGGCTTACATCTGACAATGCATCTGCATGCTCAGCACTTTCCATTCAAGAATTTCTTGGAAATTGCTTTCTTTTGAATTGGCATTACTGAAGGATTTCAAAAGAGAAAAAAGAATAAAAAAAAATTTTTTTAAATCACAGTTACACTAAATTGAATTTAGCGTAACTGTGATTATAGAATACTTGTCATAAGCATTATGACAAGTATTCTATAATGTGAGCATCAACATTATAAAATCACCTTGAATTATGGAAACCTTTAAGATTAATCCATCAAATACAACTACACTTAATGATTGTTGTACACTTACTTACAGGAACAGCTGGGGACTCATTTTCAGGCAATTTTTCCTCCTCCTCCTCTTCCTCCTCTTCTTCAAAATCACCTTGCTCATCTTCACAGTCCTCTCTTTGCTTCTTACCCTAGATACAGATAGCATCAATTTTCTTTTAATTCTATTCTCTAATAAACTGTTATGTTTTGATTAATTCTCATGCTTTTGAATTCTGCAGTAAAAATCACAAAATGCAATGAGAAGTGTAAATTACACTAATCCATTCAAAAACATATGGAAGAGCCAGTATACCCAACACTGATTTGAAGAAGTTTATCACATAAGAATAGAGTAACTAATTACATTCACCACTTTCAGTTCCACTCAGGGACAATAGTAATAGTTTAGTAATTCAAAACTGTGCTTTAACCAAAAATTACTCAGCAAGAAGAAAAAGGGATTGTCACCAGCTACCTAAAAGCATTATGATATAACTTCTTCAAAACACTTGGGTTTTTTTTTTTTTTTTTTTTAAGTGTTAAGTGATTTAGAGAAGTGTATTATTATTTAAATCATTTTAAGTTTCTTGTGGAAAATAATCTCCTCTTTGATAATGTCCATTGCAGCTGTATAGCATGTGAAAAGTTGCAAACATTTATAGTCTCACAGACATTATGTTTATCATAAGCTTTCAAATTACACTGCAAACAGAGAGTAAAAATTGTTACTTCTTGATTATCTTTTATTTTTGAGAACATTACAGCATCTTTTATCCATTTTTCAGCACATGTCTAAAAGGTTCAGTGCCTAGTGCAAAATCCATTCCATGCAAAAATGGTTTAGAATTACTAAGATAAAATAAAACTGCTGTCATATAAATATGACAAAAAATATCAAATACAGGAAACAAACTTTGTGGACTGTCACTTTTTTTGGATACATGAGCCATGTTGGTAAAATGTGTGATAAAAGTATATTTAGGCTGCTATGATATTAGTATTAGCCATATAGTGCAAGGAAACCAAAGGCTTTTGCTGAACTGGCCAAAAATAAATAACTGAATAAAAATAGAAATGTTAAAAATTAAAAAGTAATAAAAACCTTGCCTTTCCATCTTCACGTAGGCAATTATCCAGCTGACCTTTGAATTTCCCAATCCAGTCAGCCGCAACTAGCTAAGAGATAACATATTCCAGTAATTAACAACTTACTGGCTAAAAAAAAAAAAAAAAAAACTTCTCACATATGCAGTACTGAGCATGCTAATGCTGATGGGATTCTTCCTCTTGCTCAGAATAATCGCCTGAGAGGGCATAAATTCAAATTGAGGAAAGACAGTTGTAGGATAGATGTGCAGAAGTTTGCCTTTAGCCAGCGGGTGGTTGATTGCTGGAACAAACTTCCATCTGTCATTGTAGAAGTTGATAGCTTAAATAGATTCAAGGCAGAACTTGACAAACATTTGGAGCGAGTGGATGAGTGAAATAAGGATTTTTGTCTGATGCTATATAAGCTTGCTTTCTTGCATTATGTGACTTTGCTAATGCCTCTTTTCCTGTAAGGGAAAGATTTATACTGCAAATGTGGATTTTGTACTTTTGATAATTTTTTTAATTTTATTCTCTAATAATGAGAATAGAATTAATTTCACATTTTGAATTCTCTAATTCAAAATGTGAATTTTGAATCTATGGCCTCTGGGTATAGGATCATTCATAACAGAAAAAAATTTATTTATCTCCTCTCAGAGAGTCTTTTAAACCTTTATATACTTTATAAATGTAAAGTAACCATACTTAGAGTATGGTGACTTAATCCCTTAAAAATATTGTCCTTTTGAGGCAATGCACTAGCCTTATGATTTTCCTAGTTTTGGAAGCCCCCAAAAGGCCAATTTCCAAACTTCATTTTATCCCAAAAGTTGAGTTTGTATTACTCATTATTATTTGCACATAATTAAATCTATCCTTTCAGAGTTTTTTCCAGTCTAGGGAAAAAAAAAAAAAAAAGAAGTCATTTGGCACTATATCCACAGAATACAGTTGCTGGACTTTAATGATAATGCATTTGTCCAAAGAACTCTATACAAGTAGAAACAAATGAGATGGCACAATATCATATTCAAACAGCCAATCTATGGAATTCCACTCTTTTGGCCTTTTTCCTCAAACCACTTAATGAAGACATCACAAAACTTTAACAATTCTTTATTAAAATGTTTGTCCCTCTAGAACAGTGCTACTAAAAGTGTGGTCCCCTGACCAGTGCTGGTCCGTGAACTGTTTGTTACCTGTCCACAACAAATTGGAAATTGGTCGCTGACGTTACCGGTCCCCGACAATTCATCCGTTACTGGTCTGCGAGATTTGTATTTTACAAAAGTAAAAAAAAAAAAAAAAAAAAGTACCGGTACTTTTACAAAAGTACCGGTCTGCAACAGATTGGAAATAAAAGAAATTGGTCCTTCACCACAGATAGTTTGAGAAGCACTGCTCTAAAGCATATTTGTGGTGGACAATGCCTCAGTCAAATCCTGCAAACAACATGGTCTTTGTTTTGTTTCACACTTACCATGCTTTTGCTAAGTCAAGGGTAGAAGGAATCTTCCTAACGGATGAATGCTGTTTGGTTCCAGGATTACATCCATAAAGCCACATTTCATCTCAAGCCAGGAGTGTATTCAAGATTGGGTAGAGAAGGCATAGCACCCTTAACCAAAAATTTGAAATAAAAAAAAAAATAAATAAATAATGCTGTTATTGTTACTGTTGTTTGGTTTTTAGGAGCATTAGCAACTAAGGCCATATTGCTCCGGGATATGCGGTGGTCATTCCCTGACCTTTCCGCATCCTCTGTATTTGGTGGTGATGGGCTCGAACTCTAGTCTAATCAAGAAGCGTGTGCTACGCACTGCTGCTCCTTCCCACCTGGCTACGGAGGTGCCATAAATAATGCAGGAGGCATTCTAACAAAACTCAAAACCCTGGTCACCATGCCCCCCCTTATGATGATACCTGGATATGACACTGTCTGAAGCTATGAAATGTTTCAAATATATCTTACCATTAGTCACACATTCAAACAAACTGGAAGCAACTAGCCAGCAACTGTTCCTCTGTTAATAGTCATAGCATGTATGTTTAGACAGAGTCTTAGTTAGACAAGCCAGAGTGTCAGAAGCAGATAATGGCCCTATACAGTCTGATGATAGGATCTAGCAAGAATCCTGAAATGTCACCTTTTAAATAAGTTAAGGAATTAGATCAAAAAGCTTAAACTAACTTAGTATTTGTATTATCCACATGGTAAAAGAGGGGGTTCATTTCAAAATTCTGTTCTGTACTGCAGCAATAACATTTGTTTTTAATAAGCAGAGGGGCAAGAAGTTTTACACCTCTCCTTATTTCTTGGTTTTAAATAATCAGAAAAATTTTCTAATATATCCATATTTACTAACATAGTTATGTACCTTAATAAGAATTTTATGAATTAGAAATTCTGGTGATGGTAACTGTGTTTCTTCTGGACTTACAGGAGCAGTATATAAATAATCTATAAAATCAAAAAGCGTTTTGCATTAGCAGTCACAAATAATACATAATGCACAAATACATTACAAGATATATATTTTTTAGTATGGAAATTTATCTTTAAATTAACAAAAAAAAAAAAAAAAAAAAAGCTATGCAATCTGGAATTTATAGTTAAATGCAGGAATTTCCAACTTCATTTCAATAAGTACAGGAGGCCTTTCTTATGTGGTAGATTTTATTCTGGAAAATTCAATGGAAAATACAAAATTCCAATCTAAAATGATGCAATATTAATTGAGTAGCTGATTGAAAACAATATTTGCTAAAAAAAAAAATCAGCACAAAAGTATTTCCACATAATTAATTCTAAGAAAAAGCTTTAGTTTCCCTATTCCTGTGTAAACATTAATAGAGAACATTTTTACAGAATAAACCAACTAAAAAATATTCACAGACAAAGTTTAAATAAATATATTATATCACATAGTGATTTATGCAATAGTGATTTATTAACTACAATAGTAATTTATTTACTTGTATGGTTGTTAAGAAAATAATCAAGTGATCTAACAAGTTTATTTTTCACTTAAAACATTGTAAAACATAACAGATTAAACTTACAGCTCATGAGAAGGATGAAGGTGATTTCATTTATCATTATTGTGTGGCAAAACCCAAATGCAAATGATTTTATTCTCTTTTAACAAAAAACAAACAAGAAAGGATGCAAGGAAGAAAATAGAGTTACACATTTCAATTATACAAGTACACCAAAACTAGGCTGAGAACAGTAAAGTCATGAACTGATCAAAGAGATACTGAAAGTATCTTACTTGACTTAACATAAATCCTCTGATTGCATAAATGGACTTTTAAATAGAAGAGGAAGACAAGAAGAGGAAGACAAGAAGAGGAAGCCAGAGTTTCATCGTGTAAAGAGGTTTGGGAATAGCAATGTCTTGAAAGATATGCTGAAATTAATGTCCTAAATGTGCACAGGCCCTTCCAATTGAAGTCTTCCACAGCAGTTTTCATTAGGTTTATTTTAGTACAGCATGGCATGTTGAGAGTGAAACAGGTACTCCCAACTGGGAT
The DNA here is from genome assembly GCF_048544385.1 of Mastigoproctus giganteus. Classification (NCBI taxonomy): domain Eukaryota; kingdom Metazoa; phylum Arthropoda; class Arachnida; order Uropygi; family Thelyphonidae; genus Mastigoproctus; species Mastigoproctus giganteus. The sequence goes on along the minus strand of NC_143586.1, from coordinate 173,676,399 downwards.
GATATGGAATATTTTTAATTTTTTCCATATAGTCACACAGTAAGGATTTTCTCCTGAGGTTCATTTGCCTCAATATACAGGCTATGGATCGTAGATGTTCTGAAAGCTCATACATCTATCCCAAGGGTACTATGCTGGATGGTATTCAGACGTAATAAAGAACATTTTCTTGTAGAGTCATGGTTAGGTGATCCATAATCCAAGCTGGACTGAATTAAGATTCTATAGAGATGCAAGAGGGAATATCTATCAGTGCCCCAGGACACAGCAGAGATGGCTCTTTTTTGATGTTCAATTTTCTTAGACAAGCCATTTGAAGATAAGCAATTAGTAGCAAAATTCAGTTCATTATCTAAATATAAGCCTGATAAACAAATGCTATTGGTAAAAGGAATCAGATTTGTTTTTTTTAAATAAATCTATTTCTGCATCTGGATGTAGTCTGCACTTTTAAAGAAATGAACTGAAGTGAATTTTCTTCTCTTTTTTTTTTTTCTGCCAAGAGAATAGCCAAGCTGTGGCATCCATGACTATTTTGGTTATGGAAGGTTGACATTGCCTTTCAATGATATTCATAGTTTAGAAGTTATCAGCAAATATGTATGATTCAATTGGAATTTCCCATGAAACTTTTTGCAATTCTTATTGTAAATAATGTTGCACTGAGATGGAACCCTGCAGTACACCCTCCCTCTTGGTCAAATTATTTAGATAAATTGTTCAGATAACCAACCTGAAACTTTCAGTGGCATAGGAAGTTTGTATAAATTGGAGTAACTGTCCTCTCAAACTAAACAAATGAAAACTGTGAAGAATACCATATCCACAGGTGGTAATCAAGGCTTTCTCAATATTGAGATTAACCATTACCAAGAATTCTCCTTATGAAAAGATTGTAGATGTTTGCTTTTGCTTTGATTGTCACATCTAATATGGACAATTCTTCCATATTTTATCAATTTTTTTTTTTAGTTTCTAGAAACTAAATTAGCCACCTGTGAATAATTTTTTCACAAGACTTAGGCAAAGTCTTTTGGCTAATTGGCAAAACTGATCTGTAATTATATGGAAATATGCAGTCCTTTCCTGGCTTTGGTTAGTCTAAGACAACTGAGTGATGCCAGGAGTCTGGGTAAGTATTTTCTAAAAAATATCCGATTGTAGAAATTTAATGGTGAGAGGTATGAAGCTACCAACACAGTTTTTGGAAGCCTAATTGGAATTGCCAATTCATCATCTAACAGTGCTAGTCAGAGAAGCCAATGCATCAAATTGAAATGATTCAATTTCACAAAAAAAAAACCCTTCATTTCGGAATTTTGTCAGTTTCAGTGGACTTCTACAGTACCTTATATCATTATGCCATTTATTGTTAAATATCAAATTTAACATTCAAAATAATATAGTTAACTATATTTTACAGCACCTATATCCTCTATGACAGTAGAATAGTTTTTCCACTTTTCATTCATTTAGAGAGGTCTACATATGATTCCAGCCTGTGACTGGAGGAATTTCTAAATTTCTCCTCAACTGAGGCTGCAATTAGCTGACCTAAAGCAGAGGGAGTAGGGTTCCCCACAAGTTATTCCAGGTTTTCAGCCTGCACAATATGCAAATCAACCTATAAATGCACAATTGTATCCATATAATACAGAATGGTACAATATGGTCTAAGTTGCTGATGTGCCTAAAACTAACAAAAACACCACCACTCCACACAATGTTTATTCTAAAAGTATAATTTCTGATTAACACAATCACTGTCAGTGTGTATCTAAATAAACCACAAGTGTTGTTCCTTAATGAAAATATGCATAATTCAATTGTGGTCAATAAATGAGCACCGTAAAAGAAAAAGTACATTAAATGAGCAGCTGATTGATATCAACACACAAATTGAACCATAGGCCATTTTAATTATGGCTGGAATTTGTTTGGTACCATCAATAGCACTATCTAGAGTGAAATAGTCACTATGCTCTTACATTAATATCAAGGTGGCTTCTTTACTCTTTTAAGATGATTAAATATAATATAAAACAGTTACATATGGGTTGTTATATCCATTCAGTATAAAATGTTGTAGGCTTTCCCATTTTTGCCCGAGTAATAAAATTAATTTAGTTTCAATTTTAATTATTACTAATTTTAAATTTTATGATTAATTAATTAGTTTCAATTCATATGATTTGTAATGTCTTCGGCACGAGAGGGTGTGTCACCTGGTGGCACTGTAAATTTGCTCATTTCATTTGGTGCCAGAATGGGAGATGTCCTATTGCCCATTCTAACACCAAATATACTTCACCTCCATGTACTACTGGAGGTGAAATGTATTATAATAAAGGTGGATATCCATTTTGGTAATATTCATATTCCAAGTTTCTACATATTAATAATTTCTTAATTTGGCCTATAGTAATATACAAGTGCATGCACCCAGATGAAAATAAAATTCAATTACAGAGACAAGCTGGTCATAATTATTTGGTAACTTTGGAATATGAATAACAGTAATGGATATACACTAGTCTCATTTTTATTTATAGTGGAATGTGCTATTGCCTAATATCACCATCAAAATACAAGATTAAAATAAAATAATTTTTCTTATTTTAATTTGTGGTTTGCTTATAATTTATGTATTTAATGGACTGGATTAAAGTTAGGAGAGGTGTGAAGCAAGGCTGTGTTCTATTACCAGTTCTATACAACTTATATGTAGAAAAAATAATACAGGATGCTCTGAATAAACTTGTTAATTCCCAACTTCACTATAATAATCAGGTCCATGTCAGTTTGTTGCATGACAGTTCACTGTATGTGACAATTTGATGAAAGGCAATTGGGGGTACAACAATTCAGTGAGTATGACAATTTGGTGTATGCACAACAATTGTGTATTACACAGATATCAGAAATTAACAAAAATGAAGTAAAAGGTTTAGGGAAAAAAGAAATTTTAGTGACTTAGAAAGGAGGAATGCAGAAAACTATATATATTTTTTTGCCTATTTATTTTGTATAAAAGGATTCATGCCAATCCTTCTCATAGGCAGATTGGAAAGTGAGTACATGCCTATTTCAGCATGACTCCATCCATATGAATTGGTTGAGGGTTTGTGAAGCTTACTGCCTACCCTTAACCCATCCACAGTACTAGCCTATCACTAACTTCTTTCAATAAAAACTATAGCACACAGTTGCAAATCAACCTTCAGAAAATGTACATTACCCAGCCAGAATCCATTAATGATCTCTATTTTTGGACTCTGGGACAATCTCTCCCCCGCCTTGTACATTTCCTAAAAAAAATGCGACTTACAGAAGTTAAAGTAAAGTGTGAACAAGGTTTTGTTGTATCCCAATCTTTATTTAACCTGTTGCAGCACTTTTTTTAAACAGAATCTCCTAAAAAAAAAAAATTTTTAAAACTTGAATGTGCATCAGAAAACTAAGATGGATAATATGCTCCATCAAAAATATAAAGAACTGTATTGTGATCACTAAATTCATCATTTACAGCATGACAGTTAAAAAGTTTGCATTTTCTGTCTTGCTTTGTCATACACTGAATTCTTCCAAGGAATTCACAGAATCATCTACTTGCCAAATTGTGACAGTCACCAATTGTCTTTCATCAAATTGCCACATACAGTACAATGTCATTCAAACTGTCTCATACAATAAATTGTCTTGCAACAAATTGGCATGATCCCATGATAATCAAATGGTGGACAACAGAGCCAGTAATGAAAGAGTAAAGGTGGCACAGAGGATAAAAAACTGGTCCACTGCAGACACATGTTGAGAGGACAGAATTATGAAGCACTATAATTGCAAGAGATGGCAAGACAGTGGAATCCAGAGGAAGAAAGATAAAGTGGATGGCTAACTTGAAACTGAATATTGAACACCAAGAAAATAATTCATGATACTGAACATGGAGAAACTTGGTATTTGCTGATCACCAAGCTCCACATTCAGTATCATGAATTATTTCATTGTGTGGGGCACATGATTACCACAGAGAATTATTACTGTATAGTAATCCAGTGGTGCTTGCGATAATACCATGTTAATCAAAACTCTCCCAGACATTTGCTTTATTTCAAATTTGAACCATACCTTTAAAAATATATTCAGCTTCTTTTTCCTCATTACACCTGTTGCAAATAATTTATTTGCCATTATTTAAAGTTATTTTTTATTATTTTACTTTTTTTTTTAATCATCATCACTACAAAATATATAAGGAAAAGAAGTTGAAGAAACTTCTTTTAGCCCCTGAGAAAATGGTATTTTTGGAAAATATTAACAGGTAATTTAAATGTTATGCAATGAAAAAGGTCTTACCACCTAAGATATTCTTCAAATGTTCAGCCATCTTTTTTTGCTGCTGTGTACTACAGTGGTTTTCAAATGACAAAATAACTGGATATCTAGAATAAATAACATTTTTTTTTAAATTCAAATTGCAATGTAATTTAATGCAGATTCAGAACTTGGTTAACTTGTATATCTTGAAATATATTGCTAGTACTGCACCAAAAAGTAATATTGCTGTTTTTTTTTATATTAAATACAAATGTTTTTATTTTTAATCAATTATGTGATAACCAAGGTTAATGCCCTTGGTTAATGTGTGTCATCATTAACCAAGGGCAATATCTATCCCATCTTTTGATCACACTTTTAATTCTTTTAATGGAAGGAGTCTTGCTTTAAGAGCTCAGAATTCCAAGTGAGCAGCTTTGATAAATACATTTTATTTATAAAAAAGGAAATAAAGTGGTCCCTTACTGATTGATGCCTTTTGATTAAAATTCTGCTTCTCGTAGGATTCCATGCATTTGATTAATGATGAATCTCAATTAACAATTGCAGTATAATAACATTTGGGCATTATTTTAACCAAAATCACTCTAAAGTTGCACTTTAGTTTTTCAGCCATTTAGACTATTCTGAAGTCAAGTAGTCATGGCTATCAGCTCTTGGGATCAATCTGTGAATTCTGCCTTTACAGTGCAAAAACATCTTTAATTTTCATAAAATTTGTTGAGATTTTACTTGTGGCACCAAAAGTAAATGTAAAAGAAAAGTAGGAAATCAATTTCTGTGCAAATTGAAGAAAAATTATCTCAAAACACAAAAGCAGCATTAAACTAATTAAAGTATTAAGGAGCATTAAAGAGGCCATACTTGTGAGTATGGCCTCTCCATATACAATTCTGATAATCATTAAACAAAAGGACCCATTTAACACAGAAAATGGAGGATACCAGAGTTTTCAAAGAGAAGGAATTAACTGTAGAAGTGGAAAATCTATTAATGCTATGGATTCACAAAAAAAAAAAAAAAAAAAAAAATACAGGCACTCTCCGACTTACATAAAGGTTGTATTCCACGGAACTCTGCGTAAGTCGGGTTTTCCCTAAATGCTTATGCAGCACTCTCAACTATGCTTACTAAATTTGATTGAAGCAAAAAAAGAAATGTTTAATGAACATGTAAATATAATTATTTAATTTTTTTTTTTTATCTCATGAGTAGGAAAAACTGCAGGTGTGCAATTACAAAAATTGCTAAATTACAGGTGTTCTTGTTTGACCCGATTAGATATATAATGCAATTTATTATGGAATTGCATGTTTAATTTTGAAATTAAACAAGTACAATTTTTTGGTGAAAATAGAATATTAATAGTTGCATCATATGGTTTTATCAGTATTAGTAACATGCACAGAAGCAAGGCTTATACACTATGCTTAAATTTGCAACTGCCACTTGATTAATCCTTTGTGGTCTGATGTTATAGCAGCCACAATATCATAAAATTCAACTGTTGATGATCCTGCTCAGGTAACTAACAAACTAAATGAATATTTTGCATCTATATTTACATACGAGGAGTTATTCAGGAAGGGGAATGCCAGAGGTGTATTCAACTCTGGCAGTAAGCTAGATAATCTTGTAATAACTGAGAGTAAAGTGGAGGAGAAACTGTTGAAGATAAACATAAGAAAGGCACCTGGGGTGGATGGAATCTATCCAGTTATATTAAACGAGGTGGCAAAGTAAGCAAGCAAACCCTTAGCCATAATTATGAGAGCTTCCCTGGACTCAGGGGAAGTACCCATGGACTGGAGATGTGCAAATGTGACCCCAATCCACAAAGGAGGATCAAAGGGAGACACAGATAATTACAGACCTATTAGTTTAACTTCTGTTCCAGCATGGGTTTGTTAAGGGGAAGTCTTGTCTGACTAATTTGACTGGATACCATGATGTAGTCACAAAGGAACTGGATGCAAAGAATAACTTTGATATCATATATTTGGATCTTAGAAAAGCCTTTGATACTGTTGCACATGGAAGACTGCTGCACAAATTGGAGCAGTGTGGCATTGGATGCAAATTGCTGATATGGATAAAGGGATGGTTGAGTGGGAGAAGACAGGATGGTAATCAATGGACACTGCTCTTTGTGAACTAATGTTATTAGTGGAGTCCCTCAGGGTTCAGTGTTGGGTCCATTGCTTTTTTTCTATATTTATAAATGATACTGATGATGGTATATCAGGCTTATTGTCCAAGTTTGCAGACAATACGAAGGTTGGCAGGGTTGTTATTTTTACTTTACTTTTTACGAAGGTTGGCAGGGTTGTTAATGACACTAATGACAGTACACTGCTGCAAAAGTTGAGCAGATGGGCTGAGAGGTGGCAAATGAAGCTTAACATTGACAAATATAAAGTACTACATATGGGAAGCAGTAATCCCAGAGTAAAGTAGCAACTCTATGGTACCACACTGACAGTGGTAGAGAATGAAAAGGACCTGGGGATAATGGTGTTATGATATGAAGTTTTCTGAGCAGTGCAGATGGTCTGCAAGAGTAGCTCATGGTGTCTTGTCAATTATATACAGGAATGAATTTTTCTAGAAGGGATAAGGAGGTGATTATTCCCTTGTATAAGGCAATGGTCAGGCCACACCTTGAGTACTGTATGCAGTAGTTTCCATTCAGTTTTCCACTCACTTTGTTCCATTCAGTGAATGGAACAAAGGGTTGATCTTACAAAGAAAGGCTTAAGTTTTGCAAATTACAGTGTCTGGAGACTAGGCACCTGCAAGGTGATCTGATTGAGATGTATAAAATCTTGAATGGTTTGAGCATGCTCAATGTGAATGGGATTCTTCCTCTTGCTCAGAATAATCGCCTGAGAGGGCATAAATTCAAATTAAGGAAAGACGGTTGTAGAATAGATGTGCGGAAGTTTGCCTTTAGCTAGCGGGTGGTTGATTGCTGGAACAAACTTCCATCTGTTGTAGAAGTTGATAGCTTAAATAGGTTCAAGGCAGAACTTGACAAACATTTGGAGGGAGTGGATTGGTGAAATAAGGGTTTTTTTTTTTTTTTTGGCTGATGCTATATAAGCTTTTTCTTGCATCATGTGCCTTTGCTAATGCTAAAATCTGCATCCCACCTAATGTCACAACCAGTTGCAACAATCAATATTACCAATTATCTGGTGAGTATGGGCTTGGCACACCCAGGGTCCTGAGCTGGATTCTCTCTCTCTCTCTCTCTCTCTCTCTCTCTCATTTTGGCAGGTGCAACATAAGCCTCAGGCTTCCTTGCACCAAATGGCTAAGTAGTAATAATAATTATGAAATTGGTTTTCCATATAACTGCCATAATTATTGGATGATATCTATGCTTCATGGAAACAATGTGAAAAACTAGACTAATGTTTTCATTTGATTGATGACAGCTCGGTTGATGTTTTTCTTCATTTTAGAAATCATGGAGTATCTTATTTTTTTAATAATTTTTTTTAATTTTTTTTTATTAATAACAAGATAAAAAACAGGTAACCATTAACAGTGTATCTGAGATCAGAACAATAAACATAATAACAATAATAAGAGATCCAACAGGAAGATAAACATTGATATAGATTCAAACATTAAAATCATATGTACAAAAGAGGATTGCATTAAGTTAAGTTACCAGTAAAACAAGTAATAATTAATCACAGAATAGAAAAATAATAAAAACAAATAATAATAAACTACAATAATTAGATGAGAGCTAGTCATTTTGCATTTGAAGAGAAGAGGCAAACTTGTCGATGGAGTTCAGTGACTGGGAGTTGTCAAAAATCAGTTGTCAAAAATCAGAGTCACTGATTCTGTTCAGTGGACTGAATTTCATAAAGTCCATAGTGGCAGAGTCAAGGCGAAACAGTGTAAGGTTCCTAACTTATCTACAAGGAGCACTGAAGTTGATTTTGCTAAGGATATCAGATGCTTCATAAGTTCCAGTGATTACTTTGGCTAGAAGGGTGATGTCAGCAATAACTCTAGTGCACAGAGGTTTCAGATGAAAGTAATCACAGAGCAATTCATAGTACACTGTGTGATAAAACAGAGGATTATGGAATGTAAGGTAACTGACAATTATTTTGGACTGCTTCAATTTTGTTAATTAAAGTTTTCATGTGAGGATTCCAGATGGGTGAGCTGAATTCAAGGATTGGGAAAACTATAGTTTTATAAAGGATGACAGCATATCTATAGTTTTTGAACTTGTAGGTGTTCCGTTTGATAAATCCACTGCATTAGTAGTGAATTATACACTGCATTAGTAGTGAAGTATTAAGAAATAGAATCAACATCTTGTAACAACTAAGTGATCAAATGCAGACACTGTAAGGATGTCAGAGACATTGTCAATCAGTATTCCTTTCTGCTGAAAAAATTAACTGTCAGAACATTCCAATTCAGAAGTCAAATAAATTAAAGGTTTTTTCATATTAACTTGGTACTAAATGGGTAAAAAAACTAATATAAAGGAATACTGATCTTAAAAAACAGACATGGAATACTGTTTTGCAAGAATGTATTTAGCATAAGAAGAAATTTTGATAAGATGGTCTAGATATTACATCTCTGCCCACCAACAAAATAGAAAGCAAATATTAGCTAGTACAAACCCAAAAAATAAATTTTTGAATATTATACTTCAAGTGGTAATTTTCTTTTCTCTTGGGATTTTAGAGGAAAAGAAGAGGGTAAGAGAGTGAAAATATTTCTAAACTATAAAAGTCTAATTATGAATCCTTTTATAGCAGCATTCTAAAAGGATTTGGAATTATTTTTTTTTAATAAGATTTCTATTCAAATGGGCATTTTTCGAAATACAAGCGACTATTAACTTAAAATAAAAACACACTTACTGAGAAGTCTTGAATGCATACTGCTTTATGGCATCTAGAACATCCCAAAAAAGAATTCTGGAGGTAAGAGTGAATCCATGATACACTACAGGTTCACCTTCTGCTCCATCCCATATGTCCACTAAATATGAAAAAAAAATTAAAGATAGTTACTGAAATGTAGAAAAAAAAAAAATGCTGTTGCATATTTTAATGGAACTGTTCAACAGCCAACAATTTTATGCTTTTAAAGAAATATGCTGGAACATGATTGTTACTTTAGAAAGAACAGAGAATGCATGAAAATAAATATAGATAAGTAGTTAAAAATAAATAAATATATAAATAGTTAAAAATAAATGTCTATAAATAGTTATATTATTCCAAATATCTCATTAAATTATTAAACATTTATGTTCAATGCCTAGCTAATTAACCACCCAGATGAATCAATATTCTTTTTCATGGCATTCGCAAAAATGAAAAGCAGTCAAATTTTGAGTTTGGGATTACCATAAACTAATCCATCCACAGTAATCTTCAGTTACTGTGGATGAATTAAATAATTGCAGATAGATTCTGTCTATCAGCAATTACAGACAAGTTATGTCTGTTCCCAAATACACAGTGCATGTTTGAATTCACACAATGGCACAAAATACAGTCCACTGAATGCCGTGTGATTGCCAGAAACAAATTTGTTCAGTTTTCCATGTGCACTGGTAGTTTTCTTCATTAAAAACAAAAAGCATCCTTTACCGCTGCTTCTACAAACACATTGCTAAACACCACACAAAATACGATTTGTATGCTTTACTGCATTTGATTTTCAATCATAGAGAATTCTGCTCCAATTTAAGACTAAGCTAAGTATTGCTGAGGCTTATGTTCAACTTAAAGAAATCCAAAGTTCTGCTTACTAAACAGGTGAATTTGCTATTATTTAATAATCTGAAGGACACCACTAGGACAGCCACTTCAAAGTTACTGGCTTCTATTAGTAAACCTATATCAAATTAGGCAAAAAGACTTTGGAATAAGAAAGTGGAAAGATGGAGAGCCACCTACCATTACCTGCAGTGAGCAGTCAGAGAAAACTGTATACCCAATTACAAAAACCAGTTGGCAAACCATAAGATGGAAGCTTATGTAAAAGACCTTTATGCCAAACACAATCAAAAGCCTTTGAAATGTTAAGAGCAACTGCTTAAGTTTCACCAAAACTTTTCCATTGAATTTGTCCATAGATGGGTAACATAAGCAAGAACATCAGGGGATGGACACCGATGGAATCAATAATGGTGATCATGATCAGAAGGAAGGTTTCTAAATAGTTTTAAGAGTTGGCAGTTAATCAGTTTCTCTATTACTTTAGAAAGAATAGAAGTAAGCACAATGGGAGGATAATTGGATGGGAGGGATGTGTCACCCCTTTTGTAGGAACTGGATATGAGCAAATTTCCAGCAGAAGGAACTGGAGGACAAGTGGAGAAATATCATCAGGACCTGAAGTTTTCTTAGCATCAAGACTGTTCAAAATCCTTCAACATCATTTTGCTTTTAAATAAATATATTGGAACACAATTGTTCCGATATATTTATTTAATAAATTTATATATTTATTTATTCAGGAAGCAATGAATGGAGTGTACTGTGAATGATAGGAGGTGGTTTACCAAGATCATCAATATGTGAGTTAGAAGAAAAGTAGGATTCTAGCAGGTCAGCTTTATCTTTGGCTGAAATGGAAACAGAATCATCTGGTTTTAACAAAAGTGGGAATAGAGATGGGAAAAAGTTGCACAATAGTTTTGTCAAGAGACCAGAATGCTCAACTACCATTTGGACAAGAAGAAAGTTTTCTACTCTTAGCTTGTTCGAAATCTAGTTTGAACTGATTAAAAACTGCCTTACAATTGTTGCAAGCTTTGGTGGAGGCAGTTATTAAGCTGGAGGTTTGGATACTAGCTAACTGTGATATGCAACATTCTTATCTTGAACAGCCTTAGCACATTTATTGGAAAACCAAGGTTTAGATAAAGGATGACATTTTAAAGTGGAGTGTGAAATAAAGGATTTTATCACTACAAGAATAATTTTGCCAATGCAATCTGAGCAAATGTTGACATCAAAAGATTTACAACAGTAATCCAGCCAAGGAATAGAAATCTTGCAGATCATCCCATTTTGCATTCTTGTAATACCAAACACTAGGTTGAGAATGCCCATGAGAGATAGGTTCTACTGAAAAAGAAATATCATCACCAAGCTGTAATCTGAGCTACTTGGAGGACCACTCAACTTGACGCTGTACTTATAAGGCTTGTTTGTGAGAAAAAAGATCAAGCATGTTAGCTTGTGTGGTTAGGATTGTCTGGTATTGTGGAAGGTAAATGAACAATCCTGTGTGAGGTCAGTAGTAATTGCAAAAGACTCGGCATCTTGACCAGCTGGGCCCACGTAACTAGAAAACAAGCTAGCTGGAGCTGTGAACATTAAAATCACAAAGGAAAATTACCCCACTGTTAGGAATGTTAGACTGGAGAAAGTAAAACTTCAAAGAGAGAGGAAGTCAAAGATTTCCAAGTGATTAGTGGAGTTTGGAAAACAACAGATGAATGACAGAATGTAGTAGAGAAATCTGAAGCTAAATAAGATTGAAAATAGGAGATTCCAAATTACTAAGTCTCTGACAGGTAATATCAGAGTGAACATATGCACAAGTACCACCTTTGAAGTGAAAGGAGTCATACGGCAAATAATTTGGACAATTGAGACAGCCAGGTGATTGAATCAAATAACTGGGATTCTCTCAGAAAAAGTACATGGGATTTGGCAGACTAAGTGGAAATGGAAATCATTGAGACTGGAACTAAGACCACATATATTTGGGAAATGAACCAAGAAATGCTTGGGAGGTTTAGATCTTTTTGAGATAAGTCTGTTCTATTTGTTTGACAATTCATGACATATTGAGTAGTAAGAAAAAGTAGGAGGGGGACATGCTATATGAAGTAATGAAATTCTTGGATATGGTATACACATGGCAAGAATGTACCAGCTCCTTGACATAACATGGCCTCGACAATGCATATACACTACTCTGACTCCTTCCAGTCAATGATAGATTACAGGTAGCAAGGTTATAAAACTAACTGATCAGAAAGCCTCGTAGAGTTACAAATAGGTTCAGTCCAGTGGACTATTTAGCAGCTGGCCTCCAAACAGTTTTAGAGTTCTACTCTACTCTCAAGACTTAAGATTGGATCTTACTAGGAAGTCCATAGCTCAAAAGACATCAATCATACTGCATAATGGAAGAAATGGGGAGGAGGGTTGCCAGAGCTTTGCTCTGGAGACTAAACACCGATTCATTTCAAGCCTCCAGTAAGCAAAGTGGTGGTATTTCACCAATTGCTGAGATTTATCTACCACTTAGCATTGTCTAGTAACACAGAGAGGTGGCATTCCTCTGTGTAGTGGGGTGCCGTACCTCAATCCCTGCTAACATTGGCTCATACCTAGGTGGTCACCCCCAGTATACTAGGTGCCATATTTCAAGACTTACACATGGGGGTGGGTTATACCCAGGGTTACTAACAGTCCCACCTCATGGTGCAAGCAGAAGATATGGCTGTCACAGACCAACTGGACTTTGCCAAAATTAGGTACACTTGACTTGAGTGTCACTCAAATATCAGTTTCATTAGCATTTTAGACTCCCAGGTAGCAACACCTTTGAAATGTTAAGAGCAACTGCTTGAGTTTCAACAAACTTTCCCATTGAAAGTGTCCATAGATGGTTAACATAAGCCAGTTTACCAGTAGATTGACTGTGATGGAATCCATATTAGTGATCACATAAAAGGTTTCTAGATAGTTAGGGCTCGGCAGTTAAAAGATTTCTCTTTTCCTTTAAAAAGAATGGAAGTGCAATGGGATGATAATTGGATGAGACTATATTTGTTACCCTTTTTAGAAACTGGCTGGATATGAGCAAATTTCCAAGCAGAAGCAAAAAACACTAGTGGAATAAGAAAGCATAAAAAGGGAACACAGAACAAGAGTTAGTTCAGGAACACAGATTTTGAGAACAAGTGGAGAAATACCATCAAAACCTGGAGCTTTCTTGGCATCAAGACTGTTCAAAATTCTTCTGGCATCCTTTTGATGGAACATCACATGAGATATTGAATAGAGTTGTGTTGGGAATGGTAGGTGGTTACCAAGATGAGAGTAAGAAAAAAAAAAGTGGAGTGCTACTTTTTCTTCTGAGTGCTTTGCCAAGAGAGAGACCAGAACGCCCAACCAACCATTTTGACAAGAAACAAGCTTTCTACTCTTAACCTGTTCAAAATCTACTTTGGACTGATTAATAACTGCATTGCAATTTTGCATGCTTTGGTGTAGGCAGAAAATGAAACTGGAGATTTGGATGCAAACCAATTGTTATATGCAACATTCTTATCTTGAACAGTCTTAGCATTCGGAAAAATCTAGATTTAGATAAAGGACAAGAGGTTAAGGTGGAGTGTGAAATAAAGGGTTTCATCCCTACATTAATAATTTCGCTGACACAATCTGAGCAAGCATTAACATTAAAAGATTTAAACAGTAATCCAACCAAGGAAAAGAATAAATATCTCACATATCATCCCATTTTGCATTCTTGAAATTCCAAACAACATAAGCCAGGTATGGCCATGAGAAAAAGGCTCCACTGGAAAAGAGACAAAGTTGTTATCCAAAGAAAATCACTCTCCTCAACCACATACTTTGAAAGGTTGTTTGTGAGAAAAAGATCAAGGGTGTTAGCTTTGTGGTTAGGATTATCTGATATTCTGGTAGGTAAATGAATAAACTGTGTGAGGTCATTAGTAATTTCAGAAGCCTCAGCACCTTGACTGGCTAGATCCATGTGACTAGAAAACTAAAGCCAGCCAGAGTTATGAATACTAAAATCACTAAACAAAATTACCTTGTTAGGAAGGTTGGACTGGAGAAAGTCAATGAGTTCTACATGATTGGTGGAACTGGGAGGTCGACAAAGGCAACAGCTAAATCTGACAGAATGGAGTAGAGATTTTAAGCCAGAGAAGATCAGAAAGAGGAGATTCCAAATTACTAAGTCTCTTACAGGGAATATCAAGGCAGACATATGCACAAGTACCATCCTTTGAAGCAAAAGGAATCATACAGCAAATAATCAGGGCAAATGAGGTGAGCAGTGGTTGAATCAACCGACATTGCCATTAAGGCCATTCTTCAAGAACCAAAACAGATGAAAGTGAGAGTGCAAGGTCAGCACTGTACTGGGAATGTAGCAGAACACCCAAATTCAGCAATGTTCATCTTTGTCAGGATGCTGGTGTGTGTGCTGAAGGAGAAATTTTCCTTTCTTCTCTGACCTCTTGCAATTTGTGTTCAGTTCCTTTGGAGTCTCAACCCCTGACAGCATGCCATGATGGGCACATTGTATTGTACCTCTATGTACAATAAAGATTAATTAAAAGAGTAAGCAGAATTGAGACACCCATAAGGATAACTTCTCTGATAGGGATACCTACAATAACATCCCAAAAAACGGAGCACAATTTTTCCAGCAGACAGCTGGGCCTTGAATTTCTTCTTTATCAGTGAATCCTTGTGTCATCACTCTACACACTGCCACTACTCCAGTGGCTATATGTCAATATATTTCACTATGCATACCTCTATGTACAATAAAGATTAATTAAAAGAGTAAGCAGAATTGAGACACCCATAAGGATAACTTCTCTGATAGGGATACCTACAATAACATCCCAAAAAACGGAGCACAATTTTTCCAGCAGACAGCTGGGCCTTGAATTTCTTCTTTATCAGTGAATCCTTGTGTCATCACTCTACACACTGCCACTACTCCAGTGGCTATATGTCAATATATTTCACTATGCATGCTGCTCATTACACATGTCACTGATTTGCCATTGCTCAGCTATATTAATCCAGCTATCATATATAAAAATAGCTAATTATTTTTGTTTTATAACAGAATATTTAACTATTACACAACCCAAATAACAAATTGGCATTACTTAGCACGTAACATGCAAACAGATTCTTTCTATTCCAACACAGTCAATAATATTTGACTCTTGCTCTGTCATATAGTTTTATTTTGTCAAAAATTAAATAAATAAAATAAAAACAAAGTGATAAGTTGCACTTGCAAGCTATTACCAAAAGAAAAAACAATTAGGTCTACACAAACTTAAGCAATTATGAATTTTAATAAATTCGATAAATTTTAGGCTTAACATTACTATTTCTGACGAAAAAAAGCTAGCATGAACTAAAATCAACTTACATTCTATACAACGACAACCTTGAAGTAGAGCCCTGATGTAGCCTTCAACACTGCTATTTCCAAATATTTGGTGCTCGATTAAATAGCTGTAAATTATATACTGAAATTATATACCAAAAAGACTCTTTTTCAAACACAATTAAATCCAATATCAAAAAACAAGTTTACTTATTTATTTAGTAATTCAATAAAGCACCTTGAATAATATTCATTATCAAACTGAATACTCAACTGCATATTTAGTTGTAACAATAACACTGAAATTAGTCTAGAATTTTTAAATGATTTCATAGTGAATATTTAGGACTGCTATAATCCCTTCATCTAAATATGAAAGGCAGAATAAAATAGTAACAACACAGTGGAAACCATCCACTTTCATTTAGTATCAATAATAGCAGACTGATGCAAGGAAGCAGGGCTTATTCAACATCAGCCTTAAGAAAAGTCACCTGATCATCTAGGTACCTGTTCAATCCTCCTTAAAATTTATATAAGCTCTTTCTACAAAGATTAGGTGGTAATTTGTTCCAAAGGTTAATCACCATTCAGATATAAGAATATTTTCATATATCCAGTCTACAATGATTCTTTATGTATATATATATATATATATATATATATATATCTCCTCTAGTTTGGGTCACCTGTGAAAGAAAAAAAAAAAAGTTCCAAATTATTTAATTTATTCATTAGCATTAGAAGAGGCATACGATGCAAGAAAGCAAGATTATGCAGCATTAGCCAAAACAAAAAGCCCTCCCATTACACCCTTCCAAATGCCTGTCCAGCTCAGACTTAAGTTTATTAGGCTATCAATGTCCACAACAAAAGATGGAAGTCAGTTCCACCAATCAATCACCTGCTGGCTCAAGACCAATTTCTGCACATCCTTTCTACAACTGTCTTTTCTCAATTTGAATCTGGTTCTTAGTCTGAGCAAGAATTCCATCAGCGTTCAGCTTGCTCAACCCATTCAAGACCTTATACAACTCAATCACAACACATTACAGGTGCCCGCTCTCCAGGCGCCGCAATTTGCAGAACTTAAGCCTTCCTTGGTAAGAGCACCCATTTGCTCCCTCTCACCAATCTTGTTGCCCTTCTTTGTACTCAATATATCAACTCTACATCCTTCCTAAAATGAGGCCTCCAGACTTGTACACAGTATTCTAGGTATGGCCTCACCATTTCCTTGTACAACGGGATGATCACCTCCCTGTCCCCGCTAGAAAAATTCTATATATATCATTGACAAGACTCCATGCCCGTCTGCATTGCTCAGCGAAATTAATATTTGACTACACAGTTACTCCCAGGTCTTTTTCACTTACCTGAGTGTAGTACCACACAGTTTGTACATTTCCCTTGGGTTATTGCTACCCACATGCAGTACTTTGCATTTGTCAATGTTAAACTTTAGCAGAGGCATATGATGCAAGAAAGCAAGCTTAAGCAGCATCAGCTAAAAAAAAAAAAAAAACCGGCTCCCATTTCACCCCTCCATTCGTTCCAAGTACCTGTCCAACTCAGCCTTAAATTTATTTAGGCTAACAACTTCCACAACAAAGGATGGAAGTCTGTTCCACCAACCAATGACCCACAATGGTTTAGTTGCCACCTCTCAGCCCATTTCCCCAACTTATCTAGATCCAGTTGGAGTAGCATACTATCTTCTGTCATTAGCAACCCTGCCAACCTTTGTATCATCTGCAAACTTGGAAATTAATCCTGATAAACCTTCATCAATATCATTGATGAATACACAAAACAACAATGGGCCCAGCACCAAACCTTGGGGAACTCCACTAATAACATTTGTCCACAAAAAGCAGTGTCCACTGATTACCACTGTCATCTCACACTCAACCATCCCTTTATCCATTGTAGCAACTTACCTTTAACGCCAATACCTCTCCAATTTCTACAGCAGTCTTCCACGTGCAACAGTATCAAAAGCTTTCCTGAAATCCAAGTATATAATATCAAAATTATTTTTTGCATCCAGTTCCTTTGTGACCACATCATAGTATCCAATCAAATTGGTCAAAAAAGACCTCCCTTTAAGAAACCCATGCTGTGTCTTAACTATTACTGCAGTTTTGTCTAGATGATCCTGCAATGCTTCTTTAACCAGTGACTCTATTTTTCCCTGGAATACAAGTTAAACTAACAGGTCTATAGATACTTTTGTCACCCCTTTGTGAATTGGTGATATATCTCCAGTCCATGAGGACCTCCCCTGAGTCCAAGGATATCTCCCTTCCACCCCAGGTGCCTTTCTTATGTTTAACTTCAATAATTTCTCCTCCATTTTGCTCTCAGTTATTACAAAATCACTTAACTCCCTGTTAGAGTTTGATAAACTTCTGGCATTCCCCTCATTGAATAACTATTCATGTGTGAATGTAGATGCAAATTCTCATTCAGTTTATCAGCTACCTGAGCATGATCATCAATAGTCAACCCATCTATGTTAAGTGGTCCAATCTGATTCATCCCTTTCCTTCTAAAGTTCTTTACTTATGTAAAAAAACTCTTTGCTGTTTTTCTTTGCATCCTTTACCAAAGATTTCTCGTAATCTTCCTTCTTCTGCCTAACCTCCTTTGTAACTTGATTACAGACAAGCTTATATCTGGCTTCTGTGTCACCTGATAGGATATTATGATGTTGTTACAAAGGAACTGGACGCAAAAAAATAAATTTTGTTATCATATTTGGATTTCAGGAAAGCTTTTGACACTGTTGCGCATGGAAGACTATTGTACAAATTGGAGCAGAATGGTATTAAGGGTAAGTTGCTACAATGGATAAAAGGATGGTTGAGTGAGAGAAGACAGAGGGTGGTAATCAATGGGTGCTGCTCTTCGTGGACTAATGTTATTAGTGGAGTCCCACAGGGTTCGGTGTTGGGTCCTTGTTGTTTTGTATATTTATCAATGATATTGATCAAGGTATATCAGGCTTAGTGTCAAAGTTTGCAGATGATACAAAGGTTGGCAGGGTTGTTAATGACAGTAATGGCAGTGTACTACTGCAACAGGATCTAGATAATTTGGGCAGATGGGCTAAGAATTGGCAACTGAAGTTTAACCTTGCAAAGTACTGCATATGTCTGCCAGGGGCAAAGGTTTATGACGTTGTAGAGCGGATATCATCTTTTAAGGGCACAAAAGGTGATATAGTTGTACACGTTGGCACTAATGATATTAAGAGTAGGAGACCGGCAGAATTACTTAACAAGTACAGGTCACTGTTGAAAAAAAAGCCATGAATTAGGGTTGAATTTGAAAGTGTCTGCAATTCTGCCAGACACGATAGGAGGGAGTATATGATGAGAGCTTTGTCGATCAATTCGTCTGGAGACCTCATTTTAGGAAGGATGTAGATTTGCTTAAGCGTGTACAGAGAAGGGCAACAAGATTGGTGAAGGGATCCTCTTACCAAGAGAGGCTTAAGTTCTGCAAATTGCAGTGGCTGGAGACTAGGCACCTGCAAGATGATCTGACTGAGGTGTATAAGGCCTTGAATGGGTTGAGCACACTGAATTGTGATGGGATCCTTCCACTTGTTCAGATTATGAACCTAAGGGAGCATAAATTCAAATTAAGAAAAGATGTGTGGAAATTTGCCTTTAGCCAGCGGGTGGTTAATTGCTGGAACAAACTTCCATCTGTCATTGTGGAAGTTGATAGGTTAATTAAATTTAACTGAAATAGTCAAACAGTCAAACCACTGATATCAAGCAGATCAATCTGATTCATCCTCATCCACGTGTTATAATACAGCTTGTTTCCCAGCAAAATTTTCCGATTTAACATCAAGTAGGTTTAGCACTTTTCTGTACAACTGTCTGGTCTTTCTCTATTACTTTCCACAGTCCAACAGTCTTACAACTAATTCCAACAGTCAGTCATGTTGATCTAAGAATCCCACTCCCAAGCACTGTACCCCTCTCACTTTTTTCTTTGTATGTAGGCAATAAGGATGGCAGTTCTAAGTATGCAATAACAAAATCTACTTTGTTTTAAGCCATGATAAAATTTTGATCTTTAATTTAAAATTATGATGGAAGATTATTAAGCTAATCACAGTACTTTACATTTTCATTACAGATGGAGTTTATATTGGCATTCTACTGCCTTTAGAATGTATTATGATATTCCAGCTGCAGAATGGTACCACTAGGGTGATAATAGAATTTTTTTTATACTCAACATCAGTGGTATGTATGTTTTATACTTAACACCAAGAGTGAAATAACTCTTGCTGAATTAGGCTTTAAAATCTGATAGTGAATGTTATATAATGTAATCTTAGCAATACATATTACGAATTATAACTTGACCAATTTTAGTTTTGTCTCTTACACAGCATAGTATTGTTGCAATTCAACTTATTTAGTATTTCCTGCTTGAGAATGATCATGAATTTTTAATGTCATCTCAAAAGTAAAATAAATATCCACCACATTTAGTAACTTGTTTTCCTTTTTAACCCACAGTCCCCCCCCCCACTGGTCTGATAACAGGATTGTGAAATAATCCCAAAACATCACCTCTAACAATTTAGTGTGGATATTTTGCTTGCATTTTATGCAAGTATAATAAAAACACTATTTTCCCATTTCACAGGCTAAAGGTGTCTGTATAATATATATATATATATATATATATATATATATATAAAAAATTCTTTCATAATTTTTAAAGGCTTCATGATTATTTTTTATACTCTTGTTTTAATTAGTCAGCATCATTATGTATCTAATTACCATAAACCTCAGAAGCCTTGGGATTATCACTAATAAACATACTGCATAAATAAACATACTGCAAAATTAACAAGTCAAATATAATCATACATTAATCAATGAAAGTCAGTGCAGCCACCATTATTAATATTACAGAGAAGGAATCAACATAAGAAAGCAGCAACCTACGTATTGTGAGATGATGCAATAAAATAATCACATAAAGGATGAGACATGTCTTGATATATGATGCGATGTTCCCTGTTAAAAATATCTGCATCCACCGAGAGAAGTAGTTCATGAAAGCCTAGGCAAGAATGAAACCAGTTAAATTTATGTTTCTCAAATCCACAAAGATTTAAACATTTAAGATTTATAATGTTACTTCAAGAAATAAATGAATAATCAATGATTATAAACATTATATCTTATCCTTAATGATATGAAAAAAGCAACATGACCAGAGATTAGGGTTATTTGAAGTATAGTTATAAAAATAAAAGTGTAACAAATTTAGCTCCAGTTTTGATTGGCTGAAGATAAAATTAAACATGTAACCATGTAAGAGTGTTTATTTCTATTTTACAAAAAAAAAAAATTAAGTTATTTTTTCCATTAGAAAAGACAGAATATTTTATAGCATTAAAGAAGTGTCTTTTTTTGAAAAATTTATACCTATGAGTTACCATGCCTTTCACTACATATATCTGATACCTGTATTGGTAAATATCAATAAAACTTATCTCCATAAAAGCAATATACTTTAACCAGCAACACAAATACCATTGAAAACACTTCTTATTTAAATCCTCTATATTGCACCATTCTATTGTGATAGCTGCCTACTGTTTATCTACAAGAACTTATTAGAAGAAAAACTTGACTCTTTGCCTCCTCATAAATTAAAAATTGTGAAAATTCACTTGTGCTGTCTATTTAAATTATGGCTCAACCTTCTTGATTTCTGTCGAAATCAAAATCCTGCTCTTAATAACTTTAATTAGTTTCCCTCTTCTAAAATTGTAAGGGGGGAGGAGAGAGAGAGATTTGTAAGCATAAAATGTAGTAATGGTTGTAATACTGAATTGTTTTGCCTCTACTCTTGAAATCCATTTTTCCTTCTTTCAAGAAAATGCTCCTATAGCTATATTTAAAATATGGATTACACAAAGCCATTTACTTGACATCGATGGTTCGACTGTTGATGATCCTGCTCAGATAGCAAACAAACTGAATGAGTATTTTGCATCTACATTCACACATGAGGAATTATTAAGGTTTGAAAATGGCAGAAGGTTATCAAATTGTAGCAGGATACTTAATGATTTTGTAATAACTGAAAGCAAAGTGGAGGAGAAATTGTTGAAGTTAAACATAAGAAAAGCACCTGGGGTGGATGGGATTTATCCAGTTATATTAAAGGAGGCGGCAAAGCAACTAAGCAAACCCTTAGCCATAATTATGAGAGCACCTTGGACTCAGGAGAGGTTCCCATGGACTGGAGATGTGCAAATGTATTCCCAATTCACAAAGGAGGATCAAAGGGTGACACGGGTAATTACAGACCAGTTAGTTTAACTTCTGTTCCGGGTAAAATAATGGAGTCACTGGTTAAAGATGCATTGCAGGATCATCTAGACAAGACTGCAGCAATAATTCAGACACAGCATGGGTTTGTTAAGGGAAAGTCTTGTCTCACAAATTTGATAGGATATTATGATGTGGTTACAAAGGAACTGGATGCAAAAAATAATTTTGATATCATATATTTGGATTTCAGGAAAGCTTTTGACACTGTTGTGCATGGAAGACTATTGTACAAATTGGAGCAGAATGGTATTAAGGGTAAGTTGCTACAATGGATAAAAGGATGGTTAAGTGGGAGAAGACAGAGGGTGGTAATCAATGGGTGCTGCTCTTCTTGGACTAATGTTATTAGTGGAGTCCCACAGGGTTCGGTGTTAGGTCCACTGTTGTTTTGTATATTTATCAATGATATTGATGAAGGTATATCAGGCTTAATGTCGAAGTTTGCAGATGATACAAAGGTTGGCAGGGTTGTTAATGACAGTAATGGCAGTGTGCTACTGCAACAGGATCTAGATAATTTGGGCAGATGGGCTAAGAAGTGGAAACTGAAGACTAACCTTGACAAATGCAAAGTACTGCATATGGGTAGAAGTAACCCCAGAGAAACGTACCAACTGTGTGGTACTACACTTAAGGTGGTAGAAAATGAAAAAGACCTGGGAGTAATTGTGCAGCCAGATATGAAGTTTTCTGAGCAATGCAGACAGGCTGCCAGGGCAGGTCATGGGGTTTTGTCAATGATATATAGGAATTTTGCTAGCAGGGAAAAGGAGGTGATTATCCCTCTGTATAAGGCAATGGTCAGGCCACGCCTTGAGTACTGCATACAAGTCTGGAGGCCTCATTTTAGGAAGGATGTAGATTTACTTCAGCGTGTACAGAGAAGGGCAACAAGATTGGTGAGGGGAATGAAGGAATCCTCTTACCAAGAGAGGCTCAAGTTCTGCAAATTGCAGTGGCTGGAGACTAGGCACTTGTGCAGTGATCTGATTGAGGTATATAAGGCCTTGAATGGGTTGAGCACGCGGAATTCTGATGGGATCCTTCCACTTGTTCAGATTACGAACCTAAGGGGGCATAAATTCAAATTAAGAAAAGACAGATGTAGATTAGATGTGCGGAAATTTGTCTTTAGCCAGCGGGTGGTTAATTGCTGGAACAAACTTCCATCTGTCGTTGTAGTTGATAGGTTGAGTAAATTTAAGGAGGAACTGGACAGGCATTTGGAGGGAATGGTGCGATTTTTTTTTTTGGCTGATGCTGCATAAGCTCATACACTTGCTTTCTTGCATCAAATGCCACTGCTACTATTTATAAATTTACAATAAAGTTTCTTTCATTGTGAACCAATAAATTTTAGGCATAGGTGGACCTTTAAAAAAAAAAAGCTGCACTGAATTTTTCAAGAAAACTAACATTCAAATGGGAATCACAAAGCACTAATAATAAGTGAAGTTTCCCGGGACACAGAAATTCATTAAAATGGTATTTGTTGTAATGGGATTTTACTGTATTTGAAATTTAGAAAACATGTTTCAAAGTCTTGCAAATCAGAAGATATTTTGTTTTCTTCTTCAAAAGTAAAGATAACAAAATAAACTAATTAAGCTTTAACTGAATGGTAGAACTAATAACATGATTTTTAGATATCTTTTTGGAACATTAGATATCTTTTGGCTTTTATAATTTTCAGTTAAAGTTTGGGCTCAATTTGTTATATTATTTTTCTCTCCAAGGGAAGTGAAGTAGCTTTTAATATGTAAAGCTTTTGTAACATTTTCCAAATTCTAAATTTCAAATAAAGCAGCACCAGATCAGAAAAATTCAGTTTTTCTCATTAAATATTAATCTAGATCTAGTGGTAAGCCATCCAGCTGTTCTTGATACCCAGAATTAAACAGATTAATTTTTAATTATGCAATTCAATCACTTCAGGTTGCAGCAGATCTCCATGAGGAGTTGGAAGCAAATGAGCAATAAACAGCTTAGTGTGGTATAAGTTAACAAGTTGTGTATTGCTTCTGTTTCTTAGTATACATGACCAAATCAAGCTGAGATTTGAGCGTCCCCTTTTTTTTTTTTTTTTTTTAAATTCTTTTGCCAAAAAAGAATAAAATAAAATAATTGAAGTAGTGATATAAAGGATGAAAATAAATGATAAAGCTTGTCACCAGGAATAATTTTATAGATTAAATAAATTTTAATTTATTAGCAGACAACTTTAAACCTGGCAGACATACCCTGGAACAAGACCAGGGTATGTCTCCCAGGGGCAAAGGTTGATGAGATTGTAGAACAGATAAATAATGCATTTTGCTTGCAAAATTCTGTACGGAGGAACCCATCCGGTTAATCTTTTAAGGGCACAAAGGGTAATATTGTTTACACATTGGCACTAATGATATTAGGAGTAGGAGACCAGCAGAATTACTTAACAAGTACAAGTCAATGCTGACAAAAATCCGTGAGTTAGGGTTGAATTTGAAAGTGTCTGCAATTCTGCCCAGACACAATAGGAGGGAGTACATGATGAGAGCCTTGTTGATCAATTCGCCCATGGAGAGATTGTGCAAGGCTCAAGGGGTAGAATTTTTCTCAGCCTGGTCTGTGCTTGTTAACAGGAGAGAATGCTTCTACAGGGATGGGATATACTTAAATAGAAAGGGTGCAAGAATATTTACTGATGCTATCGCGGCAGAGTTAGGTAGGTCGGAAAACTGCTAGCTTGGGGGGGGATACATGGACTAATACATTAATAGTAGCCGCTGGCAGAGGTAAAAGTGATTCTTGCACTACTTCTATCGAAATACAATTGAGCAGCAGCCTGGAAAGCAAGGCGATGGGGATTTCCAGGACTACTAGGAGTCATAGTGGAACAAGTAAATACATGGGCTGTGTTAGGGTAACTAAGAGTAGAAACAGGTGCATGTATACTTGCATGTGCATCAATGCTAGGAGTATAGTTAATAAATTCGATGAGCTTGAAGTGCTAGTCAAGACATCAAAGGCAGATATTGTTGGGATATCAGAGACATGGTGTCTCTGATATCCCACAGACAGACATAAGCAGTGCAGAACTGGAATTTGGGGAGTACAATATGTACAGAAAGGATAGAAAGAACAGAAAGGGAGGAGGGGTTATTCTGTTAGTTAAGAAAACATAAAATCTAAGGAAGTGCATACAATTGATGTTGGTGGACAATGCAATGTTGAGTCTGTTTGGTGTGACATAACCACTAGGAAAGGTAATATGAGAGTAGGTGTGTTATAGGCCAAATGAATGTGATGAGTATGAGCAATTGTGCACAGAAGTAGAGCAGGCCAGTAAATTAGAGTCTTATAATGGGGGATTTTAATTTCCCAGAGATTGACTGGAATTTTTGGGTTGGTCGCTTACACACTAGCAAGGCTTTTGTGGATTTATTGTTTGTTATTTGGTTTTTAGGAGCATTAGCAACTAAGGTCATATATTGCTCTGGGGATATGCGGTGGTCATTCCCTGACCTTTCCGCATCGTCCATATTTGATGCACACAGGCTCAAACCCCGGTCTAATTAAGAAGCGTGTGCTATGCACTGCTGCTCCTGCCACCTGGCTACGGAGGCGTCGTGGATTTATTGGACGATTGTTTTCTACAGCACCATGTTCGGGAGGCAACTAGAGGGAGCAATACTCTTGATCTGATTATCAGTAGTAATTCTTCGTGCATCAAGAATCTGCAGATAAAGGAACCACTAGGTGGTAGTGATCAGTGTGCTGAAGTGGGATTTACTCAAAGAGGTAACTACCATCAAGGGTAAAGGGAAGGGTTTTTGCTTTCATAAAGGTCACAACGGTGGTCTCAGACAGTATTTAAATTCTATATGGTGGAACCAACTGATCATGTTACCAACAGCAAATACAAAATAGAAAGCATTCAAAGAATTAATCTTGGAATGCTACTAGACTTTTCATACCAACAAAGAAATATTGTTCAAAATTTAGGCCTAAATGGATGTCAGATGAACTAATTAGACATGTGACAGAAGAAAAATGCATGGGATACATATAAATTAACACGGAACACAGAAGCCTATGATAGACATAAGCTGGTCTGTAACCAAGTTACAAAGGAGGTTAGGCAGGCAAAGGCAGATTACAAGAAATCTTTGGCAAAGGATGCAAAGAAAAACAGCAAAGAGTTCTTTACTTATTTAAACTCTAGGAGGAAGGGGATGAATCAGATTGGTCCACTTGATATCAATGGTTCAAGTGTTGATGATCCTGCTCAGGTAACTAACAAACTAAATGAATATTTTGCATCTATATTTACATATGAGGAGTTATTCAGGAAGGGGAATGCCAGAGGTGTATTCAACTCTGGCAGTAAGCTAGATAATCTTGTAATAACTGAGAGTAAAGTGGAGGAGAAATTGTTGAAGATAAACATAAGAAAGGCACCTGGGGTGGATGGAATCTATCCAGTTATATTAAAGGAGGCAGCAAA
Source organism: Mastigoproctus giganteus (assembly GCF_048544385.1). Lineage (NCBI taxonomy): Eukaryota > Metazoa > Arthropoda > Arachnida > Uropygi > Thelyphonidae > Mastigoproctus > Mastigoproctus giganteus. Next base: position 173,649,993 of record NC_143586.1, on the reverse strand, counting down.
GGAAGTAAGCAAACCCTTAGCCATAATTTTGAGAGCTTCCCTGGACTCAGGGGAGGTACCCATGGACTGGAGATGTGCAAATGTGACCCCAATCCACAAAGGAGGATCAAAGGGAGACACAGGTAATTACAGACCTGTTAATTTAACTTCTGTTTCAGGGAAATTAATGGAGGCACTGGTTAAAGCATTGCAGGATCATATAGACAAGACTTCGGTTATAGCTTGGACACAGCATGGGTTTGTTAAGGGGAAGTCTTGTCTGACTAATTTGATTGGATACTATGGTGTAGTCACAAAGGAACTGGATGCAAAGAATAACTTTGATATCATATATTTGGATCTTAGAAAGGCCTTTGATACTGTTGCACATGGAAGACTGCTGCACAAATTGAAGCAGTGTGGCATTGGAGGCAAATTGCTGCTATGGATAAAGGGATGGTTGAGTGGGAGAAGAGAGAGTGGTAATCAATGGACACTGCTCATCGTGGACTAATGTTATTAGTGGAGTCCCTCAGGGTTCAGTGTTGGGTCCATTGTTGTTTTCTGTATTTATAAATGATATTGATATATCAGGCTTAATACGAAGGTTGGCAGGGTTGTTAATGACACTAATGACAGTACACTGCTGCAACATGATCTAGGAAAGTTGAGCAGATGGGCTGAGAGGTGACAAATGAAGTTTAACATTGACAAATGTAAAGTACTACAAGGGGAAGCAGCAATCCCAGAGTAACGTATAAACTCTGTGGTACCACACTGACATTGGTAGAGAATGAAAAGGGCCTGGGGGTAACTGTGCAGGCAGATATGAAGTTTTCTGAGCAGTGCAGATGGTCTGCAAGAGTAGCTCAAGGTGTCTTGTCAGTGATATACAGGAATTTTTCAAGCAGGGATAAGGAGGTGATTATCCCCTTTATAAGAGAGTGGTCAGGCCACACCTTGAGTACTGTATTCAGGTCTGGAGGTCTCATTTTAAGAAGGATTAGAGCTGTTGGAACGAGTACAGAGAAGGGCAACAAGATTAGTGAACAGAACAAAGGGTTGCTCTTTTGAAGAGAGGCTTAAGTTTTGCAAATTACAGTGTCTGTAGACAAGGCATCTGCGAGGTGATCTGATTGAAGTGTATTAAGTTTTGAATGGTTTGAGCATGCTCAATGCTGATGGGATTCTTCCTCTTGCTCAGAATAATTGCCTGAGAGGGCATAAATTCAAATTGAGGAAAGACAGTTGTAGAATAGATGTGTGGAAGTTTTGCCTTTAGCCAGCGGGTGGTTGATTGGTGGAACAAACTTCCATCTGTCGTTTTAGAAGTTGATAGCTTAAATAGATCAAGGCAGAACTGGACAAACATTTGGAGCGAGGGGATGGGTGAAATAAGGGGGTTTTTTTGTATTTTTTTTTGGCTGATGTTATATAAGCTTGCTTTCTTGCATCATGTGCCCTGGCTAATGCTAATTATTCAAAAGTTGCACAATGTCAACCTCTCCATCAAAATGCTGGAATTCTGTATGCATGTGTTTGACAGTTTGTTCTAATGCGAGATCCTTTAATATTTAATAAGGCAACTGGTTTTGCTTTATTTCAGAAGTATTAGTACTTCTAAAATCAATCAACAATACCCATGATCAGTTTAAAAAAGCTCAGACCTAGTAAGATGTAATTGTCTTTGAAGGTCACTAAGCGGAAATGTTTACACCAAGACTAAACAATTTCTGACCACATGGTAATCCAAATTTGCCTTAGTCTTGCATCCATGGAGCAGTGATAAAATCATACATGAATATGTATATACACTGAGTGATCATTGAATTATGATCTCTGACCACCTACCTAATACTGTGTTGGGCCACTGTTCACACAGATAACATCTGCTATTCGCATAGGCATTAACTCCACTAAAACATCTAAAGATGCCCACAGGAATATGCATCCAAGCTGCCTGCAAAGCTTTCCACAATGTCAGTTGGATTAAGGTTGGACAAATTTGGAGGCCAATCGAGATGGGCAATGCTTCCACTGTTTCCTCGAACCAGTTGTACAGTGTGGGCCCCATGACATGGTGCATTATCATCTTGGAATATCCTGTGTCTTTCCGGGAAAAAATGCAAAATGGCAGGTTGCACGTGGTCTTTTAAGAGCTGCTAGTAGACCTCACCAGTGAAATGTTGGTCAATAATCACCAGGTGACCCTAGTTCTTGCCAAAAAAAAACATGCCCATATTGAGAAATTTGTTGCATTTATTAACCACTGTAACCTGCCTGGATAGTAGACACCATGCAAGATGGATACATGGACTAGTGTTGCTTGCACCACACATGGAGGGGCATCCATTGGCATGTTGCACCAGGTATTTAGACTCATCTGACCAGCACACTTGTTTCCAATCCTCCAGTATCTATAGCTTCTACTGTTGATGATCAGTGAGGAGAGGGGTGTCGCTTGGGTCAACTACTGTGGTTGTTGTTTGTTGGATTTATTGATGCAAGGGCTACTAAGGCCATAATGCACCTATTTCAATCTTATTTGGTACATGATTGTTATATTAAATAATAGGATTCAGATCAGATGATATTTGTTTATCATTTTGAGGAAGGTAAAATCATCATTAATATCTTGTCTGTCCCCGAGAATCTGCTGTAAGGCAAGTTTATTAGAGGAATATAGATGTGAAGAGAAAGCTGTTTTTCATTCTCTCAGATATAATGGGCATTCAATGATCAAGTGGTTTACTGTGAGTTGAGTTTGACAGTTGCAGCATAGTGGAGGGTCATCCTGAGTGAGTAAATAAAAATGAGTTAGGTGGGTATGTCCTATTTGCATTCTGGCAAGTACAACTTCCTTTCTATTGCCTCTTAGGCTTGATAGCCACTGCTTGTGATCGTTTCTAATCTGAAAGAGCTTATTGTTTTTTTCTCCCTGCCAAATGGATAGCCATTTTTTTTCTAACAGTGCTATGTATGATGCGTTTTAAATCTGTGTAAGATATCTGCATGTCTGATGTTATGTGACTGGCGTTCTTGGCAACAAGATCTGCTTATTCGTTTCCTATGATTCCAGAGTGCCCAGGTATCCAACAGAAAATTAATTTTTGCCTGTTTGCAAGAAGCTGTACTAACTTGATTTGAATTTGTTGTAGTAACAGATGACTGGAAGGAAATTTACACTGAAGAGCAGATACAGCGCTTAAGGAATCGGTGTAGATAATAGTTTGAGGATATAATGACTGTTTTACATTGTCTAGAGCCATCAGGATAGCATACAGTTCTGCAGTGTAAATACTGTACTCCAAAGGGAGCTGCTGGGATATTGTAATGTTTGGTAGAACTGCAGCTAGTATTAGTATAGGCATTTGATGCAAGAAAGCAAGCTTATGCAGCATCAGCCAAAAAAAAAAAAAAAACCCACTTCCACTTCACCCCTCTGTTCGTTCAAAATACCTGTCCAGCTGAGCCTTAAACTTATTTAGGCTATCAACCTCCACTACAAGGGATGGAAGTCTGTTCCACCAACCAACCACCCGCTGGCTAAAGGCAAATTTCCGCACGTCTATCCTACATCTGTCTTTCCTCAATTTGAATTTATGCCCTCTCAGGTGATTATTCTGAGCTAGAGGAAGAATCCCATCAGCATTGAGCATGCTCAAACCATTCAAGGCTTTATACACCTCTATCAGATCACCTCGCTGAAATGCCTAGTGCCTAGTCTCCAGACACTGTAATTTGCAAAACTTAAGCCTTTCTTCGTAAGAGCACCCCTTTGTTCCATTCACTAATCTTGTTGCCCTTTCTGTACTCGTTCCAGCAGCTCTACATCCTTCTTGAAATGAGGCCTCCAGACCTGTATACAGTACTCTAGGTGTGGCCTGACCATTGCCTTATACAAGGGAATAATCACCTCCTTATCCCTGCTGGAAAAATTCCTGTATATCATTGACAATACTCCATGAGCTACTCTTGCAGCCCGTCTGCACTGCTCAGAGAACTTCATATCTGCCTGCACAACCACCCCCAAGTCCCTTTCATTCTCTATCACTGTCAGTGTAGTACCACAGAGTTGATACGTTGCTCTGGGGTTGCTGTTTCCCCATGTGTAGTACTTTACATTTGTCAATGTTAAACTTCATTTGCCACCTCTCAGCCCATCCAGATCCTGTTGCAGCAGCATAGTGTCAGTAGTGTCCTTGACAACCCTGCCAACCTTTGTATCGTCTGCAAACTTGGACATTAAGCTTGATATACCATCATCAATATCATTTATAAATACAGAAAACAATAATGGACCCAACACTGAGCCCTGAGGGACTCCACTAATAACATTAGTCCATGATGAGCAGTGTCCATTGATTACCACTCTCTGTCTTCTCCCCCTCAACCACCCCTTTATCCATAGCAGCAATTTGCCTCCAATGTCACACTGCTCCAATTTGTGTAGCAGTCTTCCATGTGCAACAGTATCAAAAGCCTTTCTAAGATCCAAGTATATAATATCAAAGCTATTCCCTGCATCCAGTTCTTTTGTGACTGCATCATAGTATCCAATCAAATTGGTCAGGCAAGACTTCCCCTTAACAAAACCATGCTGTGTCCGAGCTATAACTGAAGTCTTGTCTAAATGATCCTACAGTGCTTCTTTAACCAGTGCCTCCATTAATTTTCCTGGAACAGAAGTTAAGCTCACAGGTCTATAATTACTTGTGTCAGCCTTTGATCCTCCTTTGTGAATTGGGGTCACATTTGCACATTTCCAGTCTATGGGTACCTCCCCTGAGTCCAAGGAAGCTCTCATAATTATGGCTAAGGGTTTGCTTACTTCCTTTGCTGCCTCCTTTAATATAACTGGATAGATCCCATCCACCCCGGGTGCCTTTCTTGTGTTTATCTTCAACAGTTTCTCCTCCACTTTACTCCCAGTTATTTCAAGATTCTGTAGCTTACTGCTAGAGTTGAATACACCTCTGGCATTCCCCTCGCTGAATAACTCCTCATGTGTGAATGTCGATGCAAAATATTCATTTAGATTGTTAGCTACCTGAGCAGGATCATCAACAGTTGACCCATCAATATCAAGTGGACCAATCTGATTCATCCCCTTCCTTCTAGAGTTTACATAAGTAAAGAACTCTTTGCTGTTTTTCTTTGCATCCCTTGCCAAGGATTTCTCGTAATCTGCCTTCGCCTGCCTAACCTCCTTTGTAACTTGGTTGCATATCAAGTTGTATCTATCATAGGCTTCTGTGTCATATGTTAATTTGTAAGTATCCCATGCATTTTTCTTCTCTGCCATATGCCTCATTAGTTCATCTGACATCCATTTTGGCCTAAACCTTGAACAATATTTCTTAGTTGGTATGTAAAGCCTGGTAGTTTCCAAGATAAGTTCTTTGAATGCTTCCCATTTTGAATTTGCTGTTGGTAACATCATCAGTTGGTCCCACTGTATAGAATTTAAATACTGTCTCAGTCCATCGTAGTCGCCTTTACGGAAGCAATAACCCTCCCCTTTACCCCTAATGGTAGTTACCTCTTTGAGTAAATCCCACTTCAGCACACCGTGATCACTGCCACCTAGTGGTTCATTTATCTGCAGATTCTTAATGCATGAAGAATCACTGCTGATAATCAAATCAAGAGTATTACTCCCTCTAGTTGCCTCCCGAACATGCTGATGTAGAAAACAATCATCCAATAAATCCACAAAAGCCCTGCTAGTGTGCGAGTGACCAGCCCCCAAATTCCAGTCAATATCCGGGAAATTAAAATCTCCCATTATAAGACTCTCTGATTTACTGGCCCACTCTATTTCCCTGTACAATTTCTTATTATACTAATCAGAGTCATTAGGCCTATAGCACACTCCTACTCAATTTTGATCTCCCAATGCTTATGTCACACCAAACTGACTCAACACTGCACTGTCCAGCGATGTCGACTGGCTTCACTTCCTTGGTTTTTATGTGTTTCTTAACTAATAGCATAACCCCTCCCCCCCTTCCTATCCTGTCTATCCTTTCTGTAGACGTTGTACTCCCCAAATTCCAGTTCTGCATCCCTTATATCTGTGTGACACCACGTCTCTGATATCCCAACAATATCTGCTTTTGATGTTTTGAGCAATACCTCAAATTCATCAAATTTATTCTGTCTTGGAACCATCAGTGTAAATTTGGGTAAAACTAGAGAACTGAAAAGAGTGAGTTGCATGGATCTGCTGAATACTGAGATTTGGAAGGGAATTCTTTCCCCATTGTTGGAAATGTTGGTCAACATTGGCCAAGGGTTTCCATGGTGGCGTAGCCGTGCTAATATCTGGAATTATGTTATTCATATTTAGTTCCCAGTACATAGTTATGCTTTGTAATCTAATTCCACATGGTTTATTTTGCAAAGGTTTATTTTGGTACAAATTATGCCATTTTGGGGTGAATAAATACTGCTTTATAGGATGATGTGGGAAACTTCTGATTTTAGCTGCATAACTTAATAACAGAGCATGCCGACGAAGAAATAGAGGTGGTTCGTGTGCTTCCATATAGAGACTCTGAACTGGCAATGTACGAAAAGCTCCCAGTGCAATTCGGAGAGCATTGTGATGTACTGAGTCGAGCCATTTTAATACACTTTCTCTAGCTGAGGCATATGCAGGAGACTCATAGTCTAGTTTGGATCTTATGAGCGACCGGTATAAGTGCAGCAGCATGTACCGGGCTGCACCCCACGACATAGCGGAAATTGCCCTGAGGAGATTCAGCTTCTTTAGACAGGTTGTACGAATATGCTTAATATGCTCTAAGAAACTAAGTTTTTTATCCAGAATTAGTCCAAGAAAGCTAATACTCTGTTGAAAAGTAATTGGATGAGAGTCAAGATGTGAATTCTGTTTACGGCAAAAATGAATTGCTGTTGTTTTTTGTTTTGAAAGTCTGTATCCATTATTTTTGGCCCACTGAACAAGCTTGTTAATTGTACCTTGAAGCTGCCTTTCAATGAAACGCATGTTTTGTGAGTGGCTTGAGATTGCCAGATCGTCAGCATACAGATAAGTTTCAACTGTGTCGGGAATACATTTGGTAATGGAATTAATCCTGAGAGAGAAGAGCGTGGCACTAAGCACAGAACCCTGAAGGACCCCCTCTTCTTGCACAAATGTTTACAAGAGAGCAGAGTGAAATCATACCTGAAAGGACCTATTGCTCAAAAAAGTTCTGGATAAATTTTGGAAGATGACCACGAAGACCAGATTCATAGAGATCGTGAAGAATTCCATACCGCCAGGTTGTATCAAAAGCTTTTTCGATGTCAAGACATATCATCACCAGGTGTTCGTTCATGAGAAATGTATTTCAGATGTTTCCTTCAGCTTTGACCATAAAGTCAAGTGTTGATCTAGTTCTTCGAAATCCATATTGATTTTGACTTAGAATGCATTCAGTCTCTAGGAACCATGTTAATCTGGCATTAATTATTTTTTCTAATGCTTTTCCTATACAACTAGTTAAAGCTATCAGTCGGTAATTTGCTGGATCTGAATGGTCCTTTCCTGGTTTTGGGAAAGTTAATACAATAAAATGATGCCAACTGGTAGGGTGGTCATCTTTGTCAAAGATTCTATTATACAGTTTTAGAAGAGCAGAAAGGGATTCTTCATTCAAATGATATATCATGGCATAGTACACTCTCAGGGCCAGCAGCGCTATTTTTGGATCTTGCAAGTGCGCTACGTAACTCTGCCATGGTAAGGGGTACATTATATGGATGCTGTTGTGAAGTACTGAAATTGAGATTATATTTTTCTGCTTGTACTTTATGTGCCTGGAAACTGGGCTCAAATGCGGTTACAGCAGAGATATTTTCAAAGGTTTCACCTAATGTATTAGAAATATCAAGAGGATTGCAGATTTCTTTGCCTTTTAGAAGTATTATCAGAGTGGTTATAGGAGGATATTTTCCATTAATTCTTCGAACTTTAGTCCAAACTGTTCTGATATTTGTGGTTCTGTTTATAGAGGAGGCATATTTGAACCATGTCTCTTTTTTACTTATTTGTTGTGCATGATGAGATTTAGCTCTAACTTTCTTGAACTGGATGAGGTTAGCTGTGGTTGGGTATTTACGAAATAAGTTCCAGTATCTATTCTTCTCTTTTTTGACATTGCTACAGACTTCATTCCACCATATTTTTGGGTGGGAGCGGGTTTTCATGGATGATCTGGGTATACTAGTTTCTGCAGCTGTAATCATTTGCTGAGTTATTTAAGTTACGGCAGAGTCAATGGTGAGGGTCTCAATAGTCTGAATATCTAGATGTGCCAGTTCTTGATATTTCTTCCAGTTAGCTTTGTCGAATTTCCAAACAGTTTTTATTTCAGTTTGAGGAGGAGAGTTAGTCGACAGGATGCATATTACTGGAAAGTGGTCACTATTTCACAGGTTATCAGCGACCGTCCAATCAATAAGCGGAAGGAGGTTTGGCGAGCATATTGAAAGATCAATTGCAGAAGTTGACCTTGAGGAAAGATGCACGTACGTGTGAGTCCCATTGTTTAGTAAAGTTAAGTTGTGCCTTTCAAGAAATTTTTCAATTAACTGACCTCTCTTATCAAGGTGCGAGGAACCCCATAGGAGGTGATGCCCATTCCAGTCACCTAAGATACAGAAAGGTGGTGGCAGCTGGGTAACTAAATCATTCAGATCTGCTAAAAAGTGTATGAATAGTTTGGCGAAGGGTATAGGGAAACAACTGTTACCACTGTCTCAACCATAACTCTAGCAACGATTGCTTCTAAAGTTGTTTGCAGGGCGACAGGTCTGAAAGGAGTTCTGGAGTTTACTAGCAATGCTACACCTCCATGTGCTGCATTAGAGTCGTTCCTATCCTTTCTAAGCATTATATGATGTTTTATGCTCAGATATTTTAGGGGTCAGGTTTGTTTCCTGTAGACAAAGAACAGCAGGCTTATATTCAGTAATTATGTCATAAACATCGTCTAAGTTAGCTCTGAGTCCGCGACAATTCCATTAAATGATTCTATGCATTATTGAGGATTATCGGGTGTGTGCTTGCTTACGGGATGTGGTTTGTTTGTGCCTGTCTAGTCTTTTTTTCCCTTTTTGGGAAATCTGGTCTAGTGATGTCCATGTCCTCCTCTTCTGCTTGAAGTTCAAGGGGTAGTTCATCTCGGTGTGAATTTCTATCTATGTCCATGGTATCAGTACTGGATTTTTGATTATTTCTTTCAGAGCTTGTTTGATTAACTGGCTGTTGTACAGAATTTTTATCTGGCGGTATTGTCAATGGTGTATTTATGGAAAGAGTTGATTGCTGTTGGGTAGGCTGTTCTTTTAGTGTAGAGAGGACTGACCTTGCCCAATCAGAAATTGAGATGCTTGGTGGAACTGAACAATCTGTTTGTACTGTTATGGATCATTGCTTTTTTACAACTGAAGAATAAGATGGCAATTTATTTGAAATTGAAAAATGTCTTTTTGCTTCTTGGTATGGCACCTTGTGTTGCACTTTGTACATTCTTTTCAGTCTGCCACTGGATGCACTCCTTTGAAAATGCTGAATGATTTCCCTTACAGTTTGGGCAGCTTTGTATTTCAGTGGAGCAGTCTGTGTGAACATGCTCTTTTGAACCACAGGAGGCACATGTGGTTACACCCCTGTAGACCGCTTGTGAGTGTCCAAATTTTTGGCATTTAAAACACCGGACTGGAATATATGGTTGAATTTTGCCCCTTAAATATCCAGCTTTAACAGTTGTTGGTAAAATTGGTGTTTTAAATGTAAGAAAAACCGTTCGGGTAGGAGTAAGAACCCCATCTTTCTTAATGACTATCCTTTTGGCATTTATTACATTTTGATTGCCTAATTCCTGAACGATCTCCTCCTCAGATACATTAAGGAGATCCCACTCGGCCATTACCCCTTTAGAGGAGTTTACGGTGGCGTGCGGGAATACCTTTGTGGCAATTCCACCAAAAGTTGATATTTTTAATAGTTTTTCCGAGTGCTTATTCTCATTCATCTCCACTAGGTCTCCGGATTTTAATCTTCGAACCATTTTTTGTGTGCCCACCGCATTTTCAAGACATTTCTGTATTAAGAATGGGGAGAGCTTACTCAATGGATTATCAGTTAAAGAATGCAGTATCAAAAAAAGAGGAGCAGGGGTTTCTGTTCCTTCTTTTTTCTGCTGTTTGGCATTACCTGCATTTAAGTCTTCTCTGTTTGAGAGATTTGTATCATGAGATCTGTAAGTGGCATGTCTATTTATGTCCATCTTTGCTCCTTTTTGCCCCGGGAGAGTGTTTTTCTTCTCCCAGGTTACCAGCCCCGACACGTGGAGGCAGGAGCAGTGCCACCAGTGACCAAGTGGTTTAGAGAGTTAGTTAGGTTAGTACGGATTACACACACACACACACACACACACACGGAAAGAAAGGTGTATTTCCTTTCTGGATTCTAATTCAAAGCTTTTAAAGCAAAGAATCACTTATGAAAAACAAGAAGAATAGAGACACTGGAAAATAAATATAACTAATCCACTGAGAAAGAACGCTATGTATCGCACAAAATATTGCTTGGGCACTATCGCTTGGCACTCGGGGCCAACTACTTTTGAAGTCCATACATTTGAGTGTGTGGCAATCGTCATTTGGGATATTGTTCTTGCAATTACCATACTGTACTGTGATGTAAATTGTCACACAGTAACCTCCATTGAACCGGTACAATGTGCTGTACCCTTCGCTCACCACGAACACCCACCTTGCAAAATCCTTTATAGTTCTGCCAGCAGGAGATGGTTTGAGCAATTAGACACCATTCTCTGTACACCTTAACCACAGTGGGGCATGAGCAACCAACAAGATGTGCCACTTCCAATATGGAAGCACCTGATGAATGAATTCCCACAATTGCACCCTTTTGAAACTCAGTGATATCTTTACAACATCCCATATCACCTACTTTATCATTTTGACTTGCACAACCAGATGCAAATTACCACTGCTCTAGTGTAAGAACTAGTTTGGCTTTTTATACTGTGAGCTGTGTGACAGTCTATTATGTATGGGGTGGTCATAATTCAATGATCATTAAGTAAATATATAATATATTTTTGGGAACTCTCCCAAGCTGCATATGACCTTCTGATGTTTTCCACAGTGCAAGTGCACTGTGAAAAACCAGCCACAGTTTTGATGTACTATCAGTTGTACCAGATTTTAATTGTTTTATAGCACATAATTTTTGTATATTTTCAATTAATGTTATTGGTCCAGTAGCAGTAAGGGAGAAAATTTATGAAAGAGAAGACCAGATTTATGCAACTTGCAAAATATTTTGCACACTGATGATAAAGTACATACCTCTTAGAGATAAATATCCTGATAACTTTGTATGTTCTGGTTCATACTGCTCAATTATTCTGCCACAGTCTTCAGGAGTAACCTTTGTCATCTAAAAAAATAGTAAAGATCAACTAATTCTAATTACAATATATATTAAAACTGAAGCTGTCAATAAATGCTAGCATATAGCACTGACAACAAGAATAATATTAAGGAAAAATCCTTACAGATCAATGAGGGACAATTTTTATTCATAATCAGTAAAATGTGAATAAAGCTGAAAATGTCCTGCTTATGCTCAATCTATTCTCCAAAATACAAGTATAATATTAATAATCAAAAATAAGCAATTGCATAATGCTGTAAGTTTGGGATATATTTCATGCAGATCTCAAGCAATTTTTTTTTTTTTGGAAATTTAATAAATATTAAACATTAAAAATAAATTTCTGTTTATACTCTGTTTGGCCGCCATGGCCAGAGGAGTTTACACTTCACTGTAACTGTTTTATTGCAGCAGGTCAACTGTGCAACTTTTAACAATGAGCTGTGCAGATTTTGTGGCAGCAATACAATCTTGCAATATGTATTTCAGTGGCCACGTACATTATCCCAAGAACATAACCAGCCCTTACTTAAAAAAAAACACGCATCCCTTGCATCATTTTTTTCTTTTTTTTCAGACATTGTGAAAGGGTTTTAATAAAATGCATGAAAGAACAAAACAATATATGAGAATTTTATCATCAAAAAATGAAAGAAATTTATCAATTTCTTTTATTTACCAAATTTGAGGTGAATGAAATACAAGAAATTGACAAGTACCAATAACTGAATGTACTGTAGTAAACAGTGATATAAGTACACAAATCCTTATAGGAAGAAAAAAAAATTGTTTGTAGGATTTTTTTTATTTTAATATACCACATTACAAGAAAGCCCAAATAAATAACTTCAAAAAAATGGTATGACCTACCAAAAATAAAATAATTTGATAATAAAAAAGAATAATAGTGGAACTGGAAGCATCACTATACAAATCAGCATAATCTGGGTAACAGTTAAGAAAAAAAAAAGAAGGTAATGACAGCATAATTCAGGGGCGGTCTATATTAAAAAGAAACTGTTTCTGCATTGACTGTTGAACATACTCATAATTAGCAGATTTTCTGAACGCATTACATGAATGCTCATGTGAAGACTTCATTCTGAACTGAATAGACTAGAACTTTTAGGTGTCCTCATGCATGAAAATCCATGGTATTCAAATCTAGTGAACATTGAGGCATGCAGTAAGCCATGCCTCAACCTATCCAACAGTCAGGAAAATAAATGTTAAACAACTTGCAATATTAACACATTTGCTCCTACCTATATTTGAGAAAGCCCATTCAATGTGCCATAATATGTATTCCAGTGGCCATGTCCATTATCCCACCCAACCTGAAATGTTGAGAACGTCATATATAAACCAAGTGTATACTCTCACATAATGGTACATCTTTAAGCAATGCAAGTGCATCATTTTCTAAAAACTTCTGGAAAATGTTTCCACCAGGTCTATATGGCAACACTTAAGGTTCAATCAAATTGTAACTAATGATACTGAAACATTAATGGCAAACTGTTAGCAATGCTGAGCAATCCTATGAGGATTTTCCTTTATACACAAATGCTGTTTCAAAAACTAAAACATTTGTTCCCACCTATATTTGAGAGAGCCCATTCAATGTGCCATAATTTTCAGAATGATGAGAAATAATAAAATTCTCAAAGTGCTAAAATTTCATAATGGCTGAAAAGCAAGTCTGGAATTTATAGTTAAAAGCAAAAACATACTTTTGGCTGAGCTATAAATTGGAACAAAACTCAATTTTATTGAAAGTTAAATTCTATGTAGATTGGCTAACCTGAATACAAGCAAAAAAAATATATGTAACATTATAAACAAACGAAAATCACTAATACTAAATTGCCCAGAGTTGTCAGTGTGCCAACAGAATCAAACAGTTCATTTCATGTGTGCGATGCATCACACTAAGTGCTGCGCTATAATGCTCATATGCATTATGGCATATGCACTTGGGTCACCATTAAACACTTAACCGTGTCAACTGTAGCGAATGCGTTAACAAGGTTAGAGCAAAATAAGATTAGAAAAACATTAGAGCTTTGACTTAGAGAAGAAATGGTTTTGAATACTTATTGCTGAATTTTTTTTCCTGACCAATGAAATGTTTTGCCCTGTAACATTAAAATATTTTAATCATATTAATTTTTTTTTCTTTTTAATCTATGCTCTACCAATTCTCAGCTGTGCATGTCAAATTTGATATATCACTTTTTATAGGCTTAAAATGCTACCATGTGTGAATATTTCTGAAAGAAATATTTCTTTCATAGTCATTAATATCATGACTACTTTAAACAAATTATGTTTGTAGTAACGGTTTGGTTTGGTTTGTATTGAGGTTTAATGGTGCATGAACTACGTGGGTCATAATGCGCCAGTTCATACGGTGTGATGTGTTTCAGGGGTGTTTACTTTCGATTTCAATTGTTCATTTTAACCTAATTCATACGTCCTTGTGTTAGTCTGTTGCTTATATTCACTTCCTTAGAGGAGGTGGTATAAATTGATAGCTTTAAGAAAGTTGAAAACATCTGTGCAGTCATGTTTATTTTTCAAGAGATCTGTTAGTGTAATGGCGTCATGTGTCTCATAAATATCTTTGAAGGCTTGTTTACGTTCATTTGTATATGTAGGACAGTCTATTAATATGTGTTGAACTGATTGAACGGTGTCACAAGTCTGGCATCGTGGTGGTTCCTCTGCTCACAACAAAAATGAGTGTGTAAGATGGGTATGCCCGATTCTTAGCCTGGTGAGTGTTGTTTCTTCTTTTCTCAACCTTCGACTGCTAGAAATCCAGTTTTCAATATTCGGCTTTATTTGGTATAATTTGTTTGCAGTTTGCTGATTCCAGGTTTCTTGCCATTGCAACTGGCAAATACGCCATATCTCAGGCTTGTAATCGGAATATGGGACCGATATATCCTCTCCGATCTGTAGTATGGCTTCTTTGGCTGACTTGTCTGCTGCTTCGTTTCCCGCAATCCCTGTATGTCCTGGGATCCTGCAGAATGTAGTAACAGTAGTTAAGTTTTTGAAAAAATTAAAAACAGCTTTTTGGAGCTAAATTTTCATTTTTCCACCTTCTAACCAGTTTCTTCTAAAAGAAGAACTTTCAAATAAATGACCAGCACATACAGGTAATCTTTTGTAACAAAAATAAAAAACAAAATTAAACTATGATAGTAGCAAAGTTTAGTGTTTCACTAAACAAGAAATTAGAACTTCCCGTGGTTTTGTATTGTCTTCACTCCTGCTTGCAGGAGGGAAGATAACACATGGGAAGTTTTTACCTTATAATAAAGATTATTGTAAGGTAAAAAAGGCACACATACACAGGTACCATGACTTTACAAAACCTTTTACAGCACCAGATGCCAAAACAGAGAGAGAGAGAGAGTGAGCATTTACACATACATATGGTTTTCTGCCAGTTCCTGCCCTTTTGTAATGACAAAGGGTTCCACCAATTTTCTAGTCATTCCAAAGTGCTTTGCCAAATTCTTACTCGTTCCAATGTGTTATGTTACATAAGAAAAGTTGAAAAAACACCAATTTAGAATTTTCTTTGAAAGGAAATTCAATTTAAGGAGTACAAATTAAGGAATGTAGAGGAACGGAGCAAAAACAAATATTAAAAAAGGGGTTTTTTTTATATATTTTTTTCCTTGAGCTGTAATTTGTGATATGAGTGTCAGTGAGCCCCACACTGACACTCATAGCTTAAAAGTGCATCTAAAAAACAGAAGTGTCCAAATAATGTTTCATTTAATAACTTAAAATAATATAGTAGCATAAATTTTAAATTTCATAATCCATCTTTTTGTAAAAATTATCATAAAATGACTTGCTTTTTGAATATTTTGTTTTTATAAAATAATTTTTCATATCTACTTTTTTTATTTACATTTCTATAAACGACTCATTTTGCCTAAAAAGCTGAAGACAATACAGCAACTTAGTCCAAAAGTGATTTTTTTTTTTTTTAAGGACTGAAATAATACCTACTTTCTGTTCTTTGTAAAGAAACTCAAAGAGCTCTTCTTTGTCCATTAACAGATCAGTGCCACTGTACCTATAAAAACAGATAGATAACCTTTTAGGTATTGTTTGATTTTTTTTGTTTAAAATTTTGAATTGGGAAGAGAGAAGGAATCTGAGGAGTAATAAAGCAAAGAACAAAAGGATTATGAACTCAATTTAAACATATTAATATTAATTTATTCCAAATACATTTAATTTTTAGTTAAAATTTTCATTAAAAATGGTTGCCGTGTCTGTATTTATTTCGTTTTCTAATATTGTACTGAAAGAGCTTTAAGTATTTAACATTAATTATTATATCAGTTAGATATTTGTATTCAAATTTCAATTCTGAATTACAATAAATCTTTTAAGTAAAAGTTGAACTAGAAATAAAAGCTTTGTTCACATCAAAATAATCTCAGCTATTTTTATGTGAACACTATTTCTATTCAGTAATCTCAGTTAACACTATTTTAACTGATTTACATGAATATTCCTTCTTGCAATAGAAGTTCACTACCCATAAAATATAGCAGCATTCCATAAAAACAAAGACATTAAAGAGAAATATTTGTGCTGAAATAGCTCAGTTGAATAGCATAACAGAAAAACAGTCCTCTTGAAGAGAAGGGAGGTAGTGTAGGAACAAGTCCAATGGAGTGTGCGGGAGCAGAGATGCTTGCCGACAGCAATGAGTTTTAAATAAGCTGTCACCAGAGCTCGATTCTATAACGAATAAAGGTTACAGCAAAGACCGTCCCTGTGACCTAGCAGATTGCTTGAATGTATGAGAGAATGCAGCACGTTTGATCACCGCAATTGCTAAACAAAAAGGTGAGCATGTTGGCAAGAACTGTCAGCCATATAGTCAAAAATCAAAATGCAGAGCAATGAAAAAGAACAGCCCAAAAGGGAAGCAGGCAGCCCCAGATGGTCTGTGCTGTGAAGTATACAGCAGCTGGATGTCTTTGTCACCCTAAAATCGCTGGGTGTTCAAAGAGAAGCACCAAAAAAAAAAAGGGAAAAGAAGGCAGATACTAATATCAACAAGAGAACTATACAAAATGAATGATGGAAATATTTGTGGCTGTAGTCGCTCAATTTTAATAGCTAATCAGATCTGATAAAGTGCAGAGTCCTGTGGCCCCCCTCGCCATGTGTTTCGCCTCTCCTCTGTGTCTCGTTCCATTTGCAAAGTAGTGCCTGTTGGTCTACACAGCAGATCCAGTCACCTGTTTCAGCTGAAGCGCTGATCGGGTGGCATTCTGGGTTTGAATTTATTGCCTATGTGATTGAGCACCAAGATTTCTTCTGAAGTCTAAGCATTCTTCTGCACCATGGGTTGGAGAGTGCAGTGGGGTCTAGGCGAATATTGCAAGGTATTGTTAAGACTGTATACCGAGAGTGTACCGTGGTGTACCTGACTGCATTTCAGCCCACCTTGACTGAAATGCAGTCAGAAATGATTCTGCGGCGATGCCACAGTGCATTCGTGGACTGTTGCAAATGCTATCTGGTTGATCTTGCCAGTAGTCATATGCTTGTCTCAAAGATTAAGCCATGCATGTCTAAGTACATGCCTAAGCAAGGTGAAACCATAAATTGCTCATTAAATCAGTCATAGTTCCTTAGATCGTACCTTTTTACTTGGATGACTGTGGTAATCCTAGAGCTAATACTTGCAACAGAGCTCCAACCTTTGGGGACGAGCCCTTTTTATTAGACCAAGACCAATCAGGCTTTGGTCCAAAACTGCTGGTGACTCTGGATTACTTTGAGCAGATCACATGGTCTCGTACCAGTAAAATAGCTCAGTTGAAGAGCATAACTCAAAATCAAGGCCTAGTTTGATCTTTTGACAGCTTCTTTCTTCAAAAGATAAGAGATCTTCTGTGCAGTTACATAATCCATTGTGTAACTGGGCAGATTCACAATCCTGATTTGATTTAATTTTTGCAAACTTCTTTAGTGTTACTTCAAAGAGCTCCCCCTCCCCCCTATTCCAGCTTGATCAAAGATCAAGGCATGATCTTAATTGTGGGTCTCAACATGAATAGGTACAAAGTTACCCTGCTCTTTACAATCTTGATCTCTTTAGACATAACACTCGCTAGCTTTATGAGATGAAGCATCTCATTCAAAATGCATTCAAAACTGAAATATGTATCTGCAAAGAGCAGATACATTTTCAGTGGAATTCTGGCCAGTCAAGTTGTGGCTGTCAGAATAGCTGATTCTGTAGGAAAGGTGGTGGAGCAGGGGGCACAAATGGTATTTGAAAGTCACTCAGAGAAGGTTGCAAGTCCAAAATTTATGTGGATAACTCACCACTAGTGCTTCAGTTCCTGTTCCACCTTCCGTCCAGGCCATCACCTCTATCACCTCCATTTCATGATATCATCACCATCTATAGCTCAAAGTAACCATCTTTGACAGTTCCTAATCATACTTGTAGAATGCTGAACAACCACTGTGTTTTCTTATCTCCTGCTAGCCTCAGGCTGGTCCTGAAGAGGAATCAGTCTGCTGGTACAGGTTAGCTGAAGAGGAATCATCTGCTGGTACAGGGGATAGAGAGAAGAGAAAGATTCCATACTGTTGTGTGGAATCTCTCTTCCCTCTATCCCCTTTTAATTCTTGTCTATCAAGTATTTACTTTCTACTTTTTATTCTTCCTCCTTTTTCTGCTATTTTCTTTCCTCTATTGTGTTTGTCCTCGATATAACCAGCCATGCACTGGTGCAGAATTTTTTTTTTTTTTCTCTTCATTTTTGGTAGTTTCCTATCAATTCTTGGTTTTTCAATCTTTAATTTTTTAAATTCCTTTTATTTTTATCACTTTATTATTTTTTATTTTATTTGTTCAATTTTTTGAACGCATTCAACATTCAGTATGTGACACTTGGGGATTGCTGCAGTTCGCACTCAGCTGTGGCCAACCTCCTTGTAGTAGATGGGTACCAGGATACACCTTTCTAGTGCTTGTTGCTTCCCAGTAGCAAAGTGGCCAGAAACAACTAAACACATAAGACATGCACAGCACAAACAGTAAAACACATTTCTGGCCTTCCTGCAAAGTTTCTGTATCATCACAGTACAGTGTGTTAGTTGTCTTAATGCACCAGGGGGTTCCCCCATCTCCACTATCATCAGAGTACAGTGATACCACAAAGCAGAGGCGAACTAGTGTTTGAGAGCTGTCCTACATACAACCCCAGGGGCTCACATCTGGTGAGTATGAGCTTGGCACACCCAGGGTCCAGAGCTGGATATCATCATTCTTCTCTTTCTTGGCGATTCCTTTCTACTTCTTTCTCAGGGTAACTCGGAAATTTTTTTGCAGCACAAGCCTCAGGCTTCCTTGCACCATGTGGTGCAAGGAAGAAATTATACTTCAAAGTAATAATAATAAGAAATTATACAGGTCTGCATGCCAGAAAGTGGTTGGAGAACAGTGGCTGCTGCTGAAGCTCAAACTTCCAATTCCATACAGAACCATAGTGGGTGCAGGGAGAAGTAAATCTAACTATACACTCTTTTTGATTGTCTCTAAGCCATGGACATAAAACAGAACAGGTGCATTGTGCAGATTTTTTGGTGTTGGTAAAAGTGGAGAGTGGATCAAGAATGATCTCAAGATTCATATCTGCTAATCATCAGTATCAGGATTATACAACTGGAGGTCACCCTGCTGGGAAAAACTCTTCAAGGAATAAATAAGAGCAGATCTGGAAGAGCTCTTGAAGCCAAAATTGTTCTGATGTAGTTTTCAACATGGAAAAGTTGGAGTCAACTTTCTCAGCTATCTACAAACAACTTTCTATGCAAGTCATTTTTAAATCATCAGCACTGAACAGTATGATCCATCTGTTGATATATGGCAGTAGAATCACAATGCAAAGATGCCTCCTTGCAGAATACCCCAATCCAAGGCATAGGCTCTCCACGATGATGGGAATTGTCGGCATCATCTTTTATCTCAAAGTGAATTTGTTCATGTTGGTTATGCCTCACTTTATTTATTTAAGTCTGGAAGCAACATTTATTCCATAAGTTGGAAAGCTAGTAATTGTCCTGTAATGTATTGCTGTTGGGCAGCTTGTTTGCATAAGTTGAATTCAGCAGTTATTCCATTTTTCCAAATTTAAGCTTGTAATGATGGTATCTATCTTGATGGTTATTCAAATATCAAATTTAGTACTGTTTGCCTTGGTTTCCAACAAACACAGCAGGGACCTTGTTGACCACCTATACAATGTCGCATCCAGTATGCATCTCAATTGCTTCTTCAGCATATAATAATAATTACATTTACAGAAATATTTTAGGAAAAATTAGAATAGTAAACTAACAATAGTGGCAAAAGGCTACTAGAATTTTGGGAAAATCATGCATTCTTAATTGCAAACAGTATTTCAGCCACAAGTTTGTGGAGCGGGCATAACAGAAACAAGAAAGCATAACCAATATTGAACAGTATGACCAGTGTTGATTTTGCATTGTGGATTTTTCATCATTATAAAAAGATTTTAAACAGCTAGTTGATGATATAGTGGTATACATAGAATATTAGAGTGGATGTGACCAGCAACCATGAACAATTATTTATCAAAAATGATTATAAATTTGAACAAATTAAAAGTAACAAAGAGGTATAATAATAAAGCACTAAAGGAGACAAATTTAAAGCTCTTGGCTTTTTCAAAAACCCTTAATATAGAAACCTTGCTGTACTAGAATTAAAAAAAAAAAAAAAAAAAAAAAAAATTAAGCACATTAAGTATTTTTGAAATTTTCATGAACAGTGTTTGTGGTTATGGCCACTGATTACTATAAAATTTTAGCCTACCATTTAAATGTGAGATTTTATGAAAAACTGAATGCACAAAGAAAGATGTAAAAAAATTCACATCTATGATGAGATTAAATCAATAAACTGCAAAACTTTAATCAGTCAACTGATTATTAAAACTAATAATATGAATTGAATTGTAAATTACTGCTTCATTATTTCTTCTACTTCTGGCCTAGACAGTAAACTATGATAGAACCGAACAAACTCCTGTGGGTCAAGGGCATCTTCACCATCTATTTTTATTTTCCGAAAGTTAGCTGCCTAAGGATAAAAACAAAATCCATATCAGAGTGGCTCATTACTTATGCATAAACTGAAGTACATGCATAACAGTTGTCAGTAAAGTTAACATACGAGGTGTGAAAAAGTTTCGAAAATAGTTTTGTTTCCGTCAAAATGGCCACACTGTAAACCATTACATCCTCCCACTGTGTAGCCTGAAGCCCCTCCACCTGCATGCAAAGGGTAAATTGTCAGTTGTTTCAGTCATTGTACACGTTGGTTTGTGTAAAGACATGTTCCAGTTCTGTGTTACGTGAAAAATGGAAAGCAATTTAGAGCAAAGAGTTTTGATAAAAATTTTGGTGAAAAGTGGTGAATCAACAGATATTAATGAAAAGTTGACTAGAGTTTATGGAAATGATACCATGCATTTTTAATTGGGCAAAACAGTTTTGAGAAGGACGTGAATCAATCAAAGATGCTGACCATTCAGGGTGTCCTTCCATAACTCGACATGATGAAAACATTGCTCATGTGCATGACCTTGTTCAAAGCAATAGGCAGTTAACCACAAGAATGATTGCCAAAAGACTAAACATTAATCGGGAAAGTGTTAGATTAATTTTGACTGAAAATTTGTTGATGAGGAAAGTGCGTGCAAAGCTGGTACCGAAAAACCTCTCATGAGCAGAAAGAAATTTAGTGGCAACATTCTCTGGAGATGTTGGAAAGCACTGAAGATGTTCTAGATTTGCTTTCTCGCGTGATTACAGGGAATCAAAGCTGGGTATTTGCTTACAACTCCGAAATAAAAAGGCAACGTCAACAACGAAAGGAAGCTTCCTCGCCAAGACCCAAAAAAGCAGGAATGTCAAAGTCAAGAGTGAAAACCATGTTAATTAGCTTTTTTGATCAAAAAGGAATCATCCACAAAGAGTTTGTTTCACCTAATGAAACTGTCACTCGACAATTTTACCTTCAAGTTTTGGAAAGGCTTTGCAAGCAAGTCAACCAGGTTCAACCTGAAATTGCTTCATCGTGGATTTTGCATCATGACAATGCTCCCGCACATTCCGTCATTGTAGTGAAAGAGTTTTTAACTTCAAAATCTATCATAACGCTGAAGCACCCTCTATCTTTGCCTGATTTGTCTCCTTGTGACTTCTTTTTATTTCCTCAGGTAAAAAGAGTTGTGAAAGGAATGCATTTTCAGTCAGTTTCTGAAATTCAGAGTAATATAACGCAGGTATTAAAACAGATACCAGAAATGTTATGATCAATGGATTCTATGCTGGAATGAGTGTAAATGGTACTACTTTGAAGGTGATTGCCTCACATCTATATAATTTTCAAAATAAAATTTTTAAATGAATTATTCTCGAAACTATTGTCACACCTCGTACATTTATATACTGTCTTATCAAAATATCATGAGCATCCTGAAAGCAGGACAGTTTAAATAAAATTGATTTTTTTTTTTTTATTCATCATATAATGTTCAATATATCCCCCACATTTATCAATGTGTTGCAGTCAGAGTGTGAAGTTGTGAAGAAAGTGCTCCATTTCTCTGACAAAAAATTCTTTGATAAATTCTTCGGCACACTAATGGTTTGTGCATTCTGCAAAACATTCTGTCTTTGGGATAAACCCCAGAGATAAAAATCACACAGGGTTAAATTTTTGCTCAATTTTTGCACACTTTTTGCTCAATACTGTATGCATTTCTTCACATTAGGTAGAGGGCATTCTATGTTGGCAATCAAATCTCAACCTTTCTCTACAGCATAATGATGTTATGGCTACAAAAAGCTTTTAGCTTGCAATATTGCAAAGAAAAGAAATAGTATAATAAATAAAAAACACCAAACTTGGCACTAAGGTTTGGGCTTATGTTCAATTTATAAACAAATACTGTTATCTGTGTTATCCACAGTTCTGCCTAAGGTTCTCATTCTTTGGTTGATTGATTAGAATTTTTCCAACACATCCACAACTATGGCTATAATGTGCCATGCTTATAGTAAAAGATACAATGAATTTTACCCAAGGATTTTCATGCATTGCTGATGAGGGGATCCCCATAATCTAATATCTCTGACTATGGCAAAGTGAAGGAGAACACCATGATGGGACTGATGCTCAGTTGAAACAGAACTATTTGGCATTCCTGCGCATAACCAGGGTAGTCCATAAGGATGTGCTTGAGGGTAAACAGCATGCTACATCTAGGGGATTTGTCGCAAATGTGCCCTCTAATTTTTCTTATAGCTGCACGGTGCAGAAATGCACCACAGTAAAAAATTTTCAGACAAGATTAAATATGTGCAATATTTAATTGTTTTAATTATAATAAAAAATAAATAAAAAAAGTTACCAATACATTTACACAATTTATTTCTCTTGAAATTTTTTTCTTCTGTTCTTTGTAGAAGTCCATACTTTGTAGGCATCATCTACATTTATTGTTGCATCATTAGCTAAATGCAATTTGATGCTCATAAAGTCACTTTAATGAACTTCATGTATTCTATTTTGATTTTTTGTTTTAATTGAATTCATAGTGTTAAATCTGCACTCGCAGTCTGCACTTCATGCTTGAAATGTTCCCATAATATCATAGAGAATGGATATGTTACAAAACTCTAAATTTGTAAGTACAAAATTTAAAGTGTCGCTGAAAATTAAAAAAAAAAAAAAAAAGTTCCAGTTTTAGTTTTTCTGCAATTATAAATTTTAATTCTGAATATTCTTCTGATATTTTAGAAATAACATCACTTTTGTTATTTGTAATAAATCGTGAATTTTTTTTTGCAAGGCGTATCACATTAAGTTTCCCAAAGTCAAAATTCTTGCTTTCATTTGTGATAGCATTAATATCAAATACTTTCCAATCTTTTAATTCATCATCAGGAAATCTGTTATCTAAGTAGTAGTGGCATGTGATGCAAGAAAGCAAATGTATGAGCTTATGCAGCATCAGCCAAAAAAAAAAAAAAAAAAAAAAAAAAAAAATCACACCATTCCCTCCAAATGCCTGTCCAGTTCCTCCTTAAATTTATTCAACCTATCAACTTCCACAACAACAGATGGAAGTTTGTTCCAACAATTAACCACCCGCTGGCTAAAGGCAAATTTCCGCACATCTATTCTACATCTGTCTTTTCTTAATTTGAATTTATGCCCCCTTAGGTTCGTAATCTGAACAAGTGGAAGGATCCCATCAGAATTCAGCGTGCTCAATCCATTCAAGGCCTTATATACCTCAATCAGATCACAGCGCAGGTGCCTAGTCTCCAGCCACTGCAATTTGCAGAACTTCCTCCTTAAATTTATTCAACCTATCAACTTCCACAACGACAGATGGAAGTTTGTTCCAACAATTAACCACCCGCTGGCTAAAGGCAAATTTCCGCACATCTATTCTACATCTGTCTTTTCTTAATTTGAATTTATGCCCCCTTAGGTTCGTAATCTGAACAAGTGGAAGGATCCCATCAGAATTCAGCGTGCTCAATCCATTCAAGGCCTTATATACCTCAATCAGATCACAGCGCAGGTGCCTAGTCTCCAGCCACTGCAATTTGCAGAACTTAAGCCTCTCTTGGTAAGAGGATCCCTTCATTCCCCTCACCAATCTTGTTGCCCTTCTCTGTACCCACTCAAGTAAATCTACATCCTTCCTAAAATGAGGTCTCCAGACCTGTACGCAGTACTCAAGGTGTGGCCTGACCATTGCCTTATACAGAGGGATAATCACCTCCTTTTCCCTGCTAGCAAAATTCCTATATATCATTGACAAAACCCCATGACCTGCCCTGGCAGCCTGTCTGCATTGCTCAGAGAACTTCATATCTGACTGCACAATTACTCCCAGGTCTTTTTCATTTTCTACCACCTTAACTGTAGTACCACACAGTTGGTACGTTTCTCTGCGGTTATTTCTACCCATATGCAGTACTTTGCATTTGTCAAGGTTAAACTTCAGTTGCCACTTCTTAGCCCATCTGCCCAAATTATCTAGATCCTGTTGCAGTAGCAGACTGCCATTACTGTCATTAACAACCCTGCCAACCTTTGTATCATCTGCAAACTTCAACATTAAGCCTGATATACCTTCATCAATATCATTGATAATTATACAAAACAACAGTGGACCTAACACCGAACCCTGTGGGACTCCACTAATAACATTAGTCCAAGAAGAGCAGCACCCATTGATTACCACCCTCTGTCTTCTCGCACTTAACCATCCTCTTATCCATTGTAGCAACTTACCCTTAATACCATTCTGCTCCAATTTGTACAATAGTCTTCCATGCACAACAGTGTCAAAAGCTTTCCTGAAATCCAAATATATGATATCAAAATTGTTTTTTGCATCCAGCTCCTTTGTAACCACATCATAATATCCTATCAAATTTGTCAGACAAGACTTTCCCTTAACAAACCCATGCTGTGTCTGAATTATTGCTGCAGTCTTGTCTAGATGATCCTGCAATGCATCTTTAACCAGTGACTCCATTATTTTACCCGGAACAGAAGTTAAACTAACTGGTCTGTAATTACTCGTGTCACCCTTTGATCCCCCTTTGTGAATTGGGGATACATTTGCACATCTCCAGTCCGTGGGAACCTCCCCTGAGTCCAACGATGCTCTCATAATTATGGCTAAGGGTTTGCTTAGTTGCTTTGCCGCCTCCTTTAAAATAACTGGATAGATCCCATCCACCCCAGGTGCTTTTCTTACATTTAACTTCAACAATTTCTCTTCCACTTTGCTCTCAGTTATTACAAGATCATTAAGCACCCTGCTACAATTTGCTAACCTTCTGCCATTTTCAAACCTTAATTCCTCACGTGTGAATGTAGATGCAAAATACTCATTCAGTTTGTTTGCTATCTGAGCAGGATCATCAACAGTCGAACCATCGATGTCAAGTGGACCAATCAGATTCATCCCCTTCCTTTTAGAGTTTATATGAGTAAAGAAATCCTTGCTGTTTTTCTTAGCATCTTTTGCCAAGGATTTCTCGTAATCTGCCTTTGCCTGCCGAACCTCCTTTGTGACCTGATTACAGATTAACTTATATCTGCCATAGGCTTCTGAGTCGCTTGATAATTTATATGCATCCCATGCATTTTTCTTCTCTGTTACGAGTCTCATTAGTTCATTTGACAACCATTTAGGCCTAAACCTTGAACAATATTTCTCAATAGGTATGAAACTTTTAGTAGCTTCCACGATTAATTCCTTGAATGCTTCCCACTTAGAATTTACTGTTGGTAACATCGTCAGTTGATCCCACTGTACAGAATTTAAAAACTGTCGGAGACCACTGTACTCGCCTTTACAGAAGCAAAAACCCTTTCCTTTACCCCTGATGGTAATTAAATCTTTAAGTAAATCTCACATCAGTACACTGTGATCACTGCCACCTAGTGGTTCTTTTATCTGCAAATTCCTAATACATGAATGATCACTGCTGATAACCAGATCAAGAGTATTACTTTCTCTGGTTGCCTCTCGAACATGCTGCTGCAGAAAACAATCATCCAATAAATCCACAAAAGTCTGACTAGTGTGCGAGTGCCCAACCCACAAGTTCCAGTCAATATCTGGGAAGTTAAAATCCCCCATTATAAGACATTCCGATTTACTAGCCCACTCTATTTCTCTGTACAATTGTTCATTGTACTCATTCGAGTCATTAGGCCTATAACACACTCCTACTCTAATTTTTGCTTTCGCAGTGCTTATGTCACACCAAACTGACTCAAGTGATCACATACATGTTTGATAAAGCAAATTATTTCTGCAGTGTCAACATCACTTTGAATTTTTGATAATACTTCTTTCACATTTTCACTGCAGAAAATTTTTTCCAAGATATTGGCTTCTTAATTTGTTTATTTTAGCTTTAACATATTGATGTGCATCAATAATGTTTAAACAACTTTTTTGTAGATATTTGCAAAGCCATGCAAGAGCTCCTAATACATCATTGAGCGCAATTAATGCCACACGATATTGTGAATTTGTCAAAATTTGTAAACAGTATTTACTAATAGGATCATTACATTCGTTAGCCTGCTCATTGCAATATTCGATTAATATTTCATAATTTTTTTAGTAAAGCATCAACTGCAAAATGTCTGGATCACCATCTGACTTCATCTAATGGTGTAACAGATACAGCATAGTGTTCTGTAACCTGGGCTAGTTCTTCTCATTTTCCTTTTTTTATGCTAGACCTGCTAAACATTGTGTATACAGTTCTAAGCAACTGTCTCTATATCTTGCATAATAGATACATTTTTCCATGCATCGTACAATCCTAAATCTTCTGTGTGCAACACAATGTTGTTCAATTCAATAAACTCATCTTAAAAACATACAATATAAACTACAACCGCTACAGTCTTTATATATTCGTAAGGTAATAATTTTTTTCCTATAAATAAAAATCAACAACTTTTCACTATACAGGGCATCTCAAAAATATTGGTACAAATGTTTAGGGGAGGTAAGTAACATCTAAAGGAATGTGAATTGATTAGGAACCCATAACCGGAAACATCACTGTAAGTCGGGTACACGGCACTGTTCATCAGTTCGCGAGAGGGAAAATTTCTGGTTTACTCATTCAAGCAGTAGTCGCCGCATGAAGAGCATGCATCGATATATGAACTGTGAGCTGGCAGACATGCACCTAGTGTATGGATTAGCAGAGGGCCCACACGGTGTGTGCCCTCATGCGGCACAACATCACTTCGCAATAAATGTGTGGGAAGGTATGGTCGGTGACTGCTTAGTCGGCCCATACCCGTTTACCATCCCACATGAACTCCGCTAAATATCGGATCTTTCTTGAACAGGTTCTACCAGGGTTACTTGACGATGCTCTAGCAAATGTGAGACGCAACATTTGGTTTCAACATGACGGGGCACTTGCCCATTATGGAAGGTGTGTTCGTGACCATTTGAACAGGTGTTTTGGGTAGTAGTAGTAGCATGTGATGCAAGAAAGCAAATGTATGAGCTTATGCAGCATCAGCCAAAAAAAAAAAAACACCATTCCCTCCAAATGCTTGTCCAGTTCCTCCTTAAATTTATTTAACCTGTCAACTTCCACAACGACAGATGGAAGTTTGTTCCAGCAATTAACCACCTGCTGGCTAAAGGCAAATTTCCGCATGTCTATTCTACATCTGTCTTTTCTTAATTTGAATATATGCCCCCTTAGGTTTGTAATCTGAACAAGTGGAAGGATCCCATCAGAATTCAGTGTGCTCAACCCATTCAAGGCCTTATATACCTCAATCAGATCACCACGCAGGTGCCTAGTCTCCAGCCACTGCAATTTGCAGAACTTAAGCCTCTCTTGGTAAGAGGATCCCTTCATTCCCCTCACCAATCTTGTTGCCCTTCTCTGTACACGCTCAAGTAAATCTACATCCTTCCTAAAATGAGGCCTCCAGACCTGTACGCAGTACTCAAGGCATAGCTTCTCCCTGCTAGCAAAATTCCTATATATCATTGACAAAACCCCATGACCTGCCCTGGCAGCCTGTCTGCATTGCTCAGAAAACTTCATATCTGACTGCACAATTACTCCCAGGTCTTTTTCATTTTCTACCACCTTAAGTGTAGTCCCACACAGTTGGTACGTTTCTCTGGGGTTACTTCTACCCATATGCAGTACTTTGCATTTGTCAAGGTTAAACTTCAGTTGCCACTTCTTAGCCCATCTGCCCAAATTATCTAGATCCTGTTGCAGTAGCACACTGCCATTACTGTCATTAACTACCCTACCAACCTTTGTATCATCTGCAAACTTCGACATTAAGCCTGATATACCTTCATCAATATCATTGATAAATATACAAAACAACAGTGGACCTAACACCGAACCCTGTGGGACTCCACTAATAACATTAGTCCACGAAGAGCAGCACCCATTGATTACCACCCTCTGTCTTCTCCCACTTAACCATCCTTTTATCCATTGTAGCAACTTACCCTTAATACCATTCTGCTCCAATTTGTACAATAGTCTTCCATGCGCAACAGTGTCAAAAGCTTTCCTGAAATCCAAATATATGATATCAAAATTATTTTTTGCATCCAGTTCCTTTGTAACCACATCATAATATCCTATCAAATTTGTCAGACAAGACTTTCCCTTAACAAACCCATGCTGTGTCTGATTTATTGCTGCAGTCTTGTCTAGATGATCCTGCAATGCATCTTTAACCAGTGACTCCATTATTTTACCCGGAATAGAAGTTACACTAACTGGTCTGTAATTACTCGTGTCACCCTTCAATCCCCCTTTGTGAATTGGGGTAACATTTGCACATCTCCAGTCCGTGGGAACCTCCCCTGAGTCCAAGGATGCTCTCATAATTATGGCCAAGGGTTTGCTTAGTTACTTTGCCACCTCCTTTAATATAACTAGATAGATCCCATCCACCCCAGGTGCTTTTCTTATGTTTAACTTCAACAATTTTTCCTCCACTTTGCTCTTAGTTATTACAAAATCATTAAGCACCCTGCTACAATTTGATAACCTTCTGCCATTTCCAAACCTTAATAACTCCTCGTGTGTGAATGTAGATACAAAATACTCATTCAGTTTGTTTGCTATCTGGGCAGGATCATCAACAGTCGATCCATTGATATCAAGTGGACCAAACAGATTCATCCCTTTTAGAGTTTATATAAGGAAAGAAATCCTTGCTGTTTTTCTTAGCATCTTTTGCCAAGGATTTTTCGTAATCTGCCTTCGCCTGCCTTACCTCCTTTGTGACCTGATTACAGACTAGCATATATCTGCCATAGGCTTCTGAGTCGCTTGATAATTTATATGCATCCCATGCATTTTTCTTCTCTGTTACGAGTCTCATTAGTTCATTAGATAACCATTTAGGCCTAAACCTTGAACAATATTTCTTAATAGGGTGTCGATGGATTGGCCATGGTGGACCCGTTGCCTAGACCCCACTGTCAAAGAAACTCCAGGTGTGTTCGACCATGTCCGCCAATCCATGTTGCATCGGTGTCACGCGTGCATCGGGTCTCGTGGTGGAACGTTCGAGCATCTGTCATAACATCATGAAATGCATCCATCTCTTACTCCATTGTTAATATTATGTCAAATAAATGTTTGCCACTAATTACTGTTTTGTGTCATTTCTGTTTCTTGTGCCTCTGCTACTACTTTCCTGTGAAGTTTCTGGTTATGGGTAAATATACGATTCACATTCCTTTAGATGTTACCTACCTCCCCTAAATGTTTGTACCAATATTTTGGAGACTCCCTGTATATTTGCAATGCACTATATATTTGTAAATAAAAGATGTGGAAACATGTAATGCAATAGCGAATCTTATGGCAGGCGCTATCCTCCCTTCCTGTATCCATTCTTTCACTAATACTCCCATCGTCATCTAGTATATTGGCTGTATGAGCGGGAAGTAAAAGCACCTGTGCAACTTCATAGAAATCATGCACACGCACAGCTTAAAGGGAACAGTGTTTGTCGCCCCTTAATAAATAGGCAAATGAGTAGCATTTATGTGTCCAATTCTCAGAATGGCATAAGCACAACTTCCTCTTGCCTGTTTGTTCTGAAGCACGGTGACTATAGTTGTAGGACATGTTTAAATATACTTCACTTTGTTTCTTTGGTCTTCCCAACTCAGTTGCCACCAGTGTGTGCAACTGTGCTGGATTATCTGTGCACATTCTTGGTAAGGTATTTTTTGTCTACTGTCAGGTGAAGTGGTAATTGACTTAGTGGTATTACCTGTGAATTCATCACTTGGGATTCCTATATAATCAGTTATCAGCAGAAATGTATGCCTCTATCCTCTTCTGCAAGGACAGTTAGTGAATGTAGGTTTCACAAACTAGATGATGAAAGATGTCCAATGGGTTAAAGTTGTTAGTACCTTTTTTAATTGCATAGCATCATCTATAATAGTGAATCCACTATACATTTAAAAACCCAGGACAGTTATTTAAAAGACACTGGTTTACTGTCAGTTTGCAGGTAGCCCCTATTAGTGAATGTATGCCAAACTGAATAACGTATTTGTCTAAGTTAACAGCCAGGCATTGTATGGAAATAAGACTTCATTTAAAAATAACTATTATATGTGCCTTTAACCCTATAACTTGGTTAAAAGCAAACAATAGTCAAATTGTACTGAATTTTGCACTATACCATACACTACAGGATTTCATGGGGTATTTCAATGCAGCAGTTGAAATGAAATAAAACTGGTACACGTTACTGTATTCTCTATTCAATTGCAGGAATTATTTTGCTCTCACTTTGCTGCTACTTCAATTTTCAATGATTATGCAATGTTTCCATCAACAAGCACTGGCCCAAAAATGCAAAATTTTAATCCTATGATTGATAATTGAACACAGTAAAGAGTATCAATTTATTTGATTTCAACTGGTGCAGTGAAAATAATGATAAAAACTTGCCCATATAAAATAAGCAAAAGGCTAAGAGAATGATGGAACAGATGTAATCAGAACTGAAATAATAAAGATAAAATTAAAACAGATGGGTCATGTTAATAACTTCATATAAACAGATTACAAAAGGTAGCAGTAGAATGGAACCCACCCAAAGCACACATAAAAGCTAGACTCAGGATGACCTGAAGAACATTGGCAAATGAAATGGAAAGTCTAGAATAGAAATAAAAAAAAAGAAGCAGAGTTGAATTATATGAAGGGCTGTTGTAGAAGTACAACTGGAACAAACTTCCATCTGTCGTTATGGAAGTTGATAGGTTGAATAAATTTAAGGAGGAACTGGACAGGCATTTGGAGGGAATGGTGTGATTTTTTTTTTTTTTTTTTGGCTGATGCTGCATAAGCTCATACACTTGCTTTCTTGCATCAAATGCCACTGCTGCTACTACTATTACTTTGCTGCCTCCTTTAATATAACTGGATAGATACCATCCACCCCTGGTGCCTTTCTTGTGTTTATCTTCAACAATTTCTCATACACTTTACTCTCAGTTATTACAAGATTGTCTAGCTTAATGCCAGAGTTGAATATACCTCTGGCATTCCCCCTCCTGAATAACTCCTCATATGTGAATGTCAATGCAAAATATCCATTTAGTTTGTTAGCTATCTGAGCAGGATCATCAACAGTTGAACCATTTATATCAAGTGGACCAATCTGATTCATCCCCTTCCTTCTAGAGTTTACATAAGTAAAGAAATCTTTGCTGTTTTTCTTTGCATCATTTGCCAAAGATTTCTCATAATCTGCCTTTGCCTGCCTAACTTCCTTTGTAACTTAGTTACAGACCAGCTTATATCTATCATTGGCTTCTATGTCACGTGTTAATTTATATGTATCCAATGTATTTTTCTTCTGTCAAATGTCTAATTAGTTCATCTGACATACATTTAGGCCTAAATCTTGAACAATATTTCTTTGTTGGTATGAAAAGCCTAGTAGCTTCCAAGACTAGTTCTTTGAATGCTTCCCATTTTGAATTTGCTGTTGGTAACATCATCAGTTGGTCCCACTGTATAGAATTTAAATACTGTCTCAGACCATCATAGTCACCTTTAAGAAAGCAAAAACCCTTCCCTTTACCGTTGATGGTAGTTACCTCCTTGAGTAAATCCCACTTCAGCACACTGATCACTGCCACCTAGTGGTTCCTTTATCTGCAGATTCTTGATGCATGAGGAATCCTGCACCTTCATGATGGTGGGACTGTTAGTAATACTGCGTATAACTCCATGCCCAAGTACATGGTGGGTGACCACCCAGGTGTGAACCAATGTAAGCAAGGGTCGAGGTGTGGTGCCCACACCACATAGAGGAATGCCGCCCCTCTATGTTACCAGGTAAAAGTGGTAAAAGGCTACTAGAATTTTGTGAAAGTCATGCATTCTTAATTGCAAGCAGTATTTCAGCCACAAGTTTGTGGAGTGGGCATAACAGAAACAAGAAAGCATAACCAATATTGAACAGTATGACCAGTGTTGATTTTTCATCATTATAAAAAGATTTTAAACTTTCTCCAGTACTATGTGGTAGATGACTCATCAATCGGTGCAATACCACCACTTTGCTAATTGGAGGCTTGAAGTGGTGGAACCCATGTTTAGTCTCTAGAGCTAAGTTCCGGTCAACCCTTCCCTATCTCTTCCATCATGCAGTATGATTGATGACTTTTGAGGTTATGATGAATATCGTGGCGAGATCCAATATTCCTTACATTTCGAGGGTACAGCTCGAAAATGATGCTCCCGCTGGACGGAACCTAATGGTAACTCTCTAGGACGCTTCCAGATCAGTTAGTGTATAATCTTGCTACCTCTACTCTGCCAGACAGTGACTGGAGGGAGTCAGAGTAGTGTGTATGTGGGGAGCATTGTCGAGGCCACATTAAGTCAAAGATCTGTGTATATTCTTAACATGTGTACGCCATATCCAAAAATTTCGTTACTTCATACAGTATGTCCCACCCACTTGTTCTTACTATTGAATACACCATGAATTGTCGAACTAATACAGCAAGCTTATCTGCGAAAAGATCTAAACCTCCCAAGCACTTCCTAATTCATTTCACAAATATATGTGGTCTCAATTCTAATCTTAACGATGTCCATTTCAACTTGCAGTCTTCCAAACCCCATGTACCTTTTTCTGACAGAACCTCAGTTATCGGTTGATTCAACTACTGCTTATCTCAGATCCCCAAATTATTCGCTGTATGATTCCTTTTGCCTCAAAAGTGGTACGTGTGCATAAGTCCGTTGTGATATTCCCTGTTAGAGACTTGGCAATTTGGAATCTCCTCTCTTTGATCTTCTCTGGCTTAAAATCTCTCTACCTCATTGTGTCAAATTCATCTGTTGTCTCTACCATTCTCCCAACTCCACTAATCACTTGGAGCTCTTTGACTTCCTCTCTTTGCAACTTGACTTTCTAAAGTCCAACTTTTCTAACAGTGAAGTAATTTTCCTTGGCGATTTTAATGTTCACAACTCCAGCTGGCTTCCATTTTCTAGTCACACCAATCCAGCTGGTCGGGATGCTGAGGCTTTTGCAATTACTAATGACCTTGCACAGATTGTTCATTTACCTACAAGAATACCAGACAATCTTATCATACAGCCAACATGCTTGATCTTTTTCTCACAAACAACCCTTCTAAGTTGCCACTAACGATATCAAGAGTAGGAGACCGGCAGAATTGCTTAACAAGTACAGGTCACTGTTGAAAAAAAGCCGTGAAATAGGGTTGTATTTGAAAGTGTCTGCAATTCTGCCCAGACACTATAGGAGGGAGTATATGATGAGAGCCTTGTCGATCAATTCGGCCCTGGAAAGATTGTGCAAGGCTCAAGGGGTAGAATTTTTTTCAGCCTGGACTGTACTTGTTAACAGGAGAGATTGCTTCTACAGGGATGAGATACACTTAAATAGAAAGGGTGCAAGAATATTTGCTGATGCTATCGAGGCAGTGTTAGGTGGGTCGGAAAACTGCTAGCTTGGGGGGATACAAAGACGAATAGATTAATAACAGTAGCCACTAGCAGAGGTGAAAGAGATTCTTGCACTGCTTCTATTGGAATGAGCAGAAGCCTGAAAAACAAGATTCAGGATATTTCAGAGACTGCTGGGAGTCATTGCGGTACAAGTAAACACATGGGTTGTGTTAGGGTAGCTAAGAATAGAAATAGGTGCATGTATACTTGCGTGTACACCAATGCTAGGAGTTTAGTAAATAAATTTGATGAATTTGAAGTATTGCTTAAAGCATCAAAGGCGGATATTGTTGGGATATCAGAGACGTGGTGTCACACAGATATAAGGGATGCAGAACTGCAATTTGGGGAGTACAACGTCTACAGAAAGGATAGACAGGATAGGAAGGGGGGAGGGGTTATGCTATTAGTTAAGAAACACATAAAAACCAAGGAAGTGAAGCCAGTCGACATCGCTGGACAGTGCAGTGTTGAGTCAGTTTGGTGTGACATAAGCATTGGGAGATCAAAATTGAGAGTAGGAGTGTGCTATAGGCCTAATGACTCTGATGAGTATAATAAGGAACTGTACAGGGAAATAGAGTGGGCCAGTAAATCAGAGAGTCTTATAATGGGAGATTTTAATTTCCCAGATATTGACTGGAATTTGGGGGCTGGTCACTCACACACTAGCAAGGCTTTTGTGGATTTATTGGATGATTGTTTTCTACATCAGCATGTTCGGGAGGCAACTAGAGGGAGGAATACTCTTGATTTGATTATCAGCAGTGATTCTTCATGCATTAAGAATCTGCAGATAAATGAACCACTAGGTGGCAGTGATCACAGTGTGCTGAAGTGGGATTTACTGAAAGAGGTAACTACCATTAGGGGTAAAGGGAAGGGTTATTGCTTTCGTAAAGGCGACTACGATGGACTGAGACAGTATTTAAATTCTATACAGTGGGACCAACTGATGATGTTACCAACAGCAAATGCAAAATGGGAAGCATTCAAAGAACTTATCTTGGAAGCTACTAGGCTTTACATACCAAATAAGAAGTATTGTTCAAGGTTTAGGCCTAAATGTATGTCAGATGAACTGATGAGGCATATGGCAGAGAAGAAACATGCATGGGATACATACAAATTAACACGTGACACAGAAGCCTATGATAGATACAAGTTGATCTGTAACCAAGTTACAAAGGAGGTTAGGCAGGCGAAGGCAGATTATGAGAAATCTTTGGCAAATGATGCAAAGAAAAACAGCAAAGATTTCTTTACTTATGTAAACTCTAGAAGGAAGGGGATGAATCAGATTGGTCCACTTGATATCAATGGGTCAACTGTTGATGATCCTGCTCAGGTAGCTAACAAACTAAATGAATATTTTGCATCGACATTCACACATGAGGAGTTATTTAGCGAGGGGAAAGCCAGAGGTGTATTCAACTCTAGCAGTAAGCTAGAGAATCTTGTAATAACTGAGGGTAAAGTGGAGGAGAAATTGTTGAAGATAAACACAAGAAAGGCACCCGGGGTGGATGGGATCTATCCAGTTATATTAAAGGAGGCAGCAGACGAAGTAAGCAAACCCTTAGCCATAATTATGAGAGCTTCCTTGGACTCAGGGGAGGTACCCACAGACTGGAGATGTGCAAATGTGACCCCAATTCACAAAGGAGGATCAAAGGCTGACAAGCAATTATAGACCTGTGAGTTTAACTTCTGTTCCAAGAAAATTAATGGAAGCACTAGTTAAAGAAGCACTGCAGGATCATTTAGACAAGACTTCAGTTATAGCTTGGACACAGCATGGTTTTGTTAAGGGGAAGTCTTGCCTGACCAATTTGATTGGATACTATGATGCAGTCACAAAGGAACTGGATGCAGGGAATAGCTTTGATATTATATACTTGGATTTTACAAAGGCTTTTGATACTGTTGCACATGGAAGACTGCTGCACAAATTGGAGCAGTGTGACATTGGAGGCAAATTGCTGCTGTGGATAAAGGGGTGGCTGAGGGGGAGAAGACAGAGGGTGGTAATCAATGGACACTGCTCGTCGTGGACTAATGTTATTAGTGGAGTCCCTCAGGGCTCGGTGTTGAGTCCATTATTGTTTTCTGTATTCATAAATGATATTGATGATGGTATATCAAGCTTAATGTCGAAGTTTGCAGACGATACAAAGGTAGGCAGGGTTGTCAAGGACACTACTGACACTATGCTGCTGCAACAGGATCTGGAAAGGTTGAGCAGATGGGCTGAGAGGTGGCAAATGAAGTATAACATTGACAAATGTAAAGTACTACACATGGGAAACAGCAACCCCAGAGCAACGTATCAACTCTGTGTTACTACACTGACAGTGGTAGAGAATGAAAGGGACCTGAGGGTGGTTGTGCAGGCAGATATGAAGTTCTCTGAGCAGTGCAGATGGGCTGCAAGAGTAGCTCATGGTGTATTGTGAATGATATATAGGAATTTTTCTAGCAGGGATAAGGAGGTGATTATTCCCTTGTATAAGGCAATGGTCAAGCCACACCTAGAGTACTGTATACAGGTCTGGAGGCCTCATTTCAAGAAGGATGTAGAGCTGCTGGAACGAGTACAGAGAAGGGCAATAAGATTAGTGAATGGAACAAAGGGGTGCTCTTACGAAGAAAGGCTTAAGTTTTGAAAATTAAAGTGTCTGGAGACTAGGCACCAGTGAGGTGATGTGATAGAGGTGTATAAAGTATTGAATGGTTTGAGCATGCTCAATGCTGATGGGATTCTTCCTCTCGCTCAGAATAATCACCTGAGAGGGCATAAATTCAAATTGAGGAAAGACAGATGTAGGATAGACGTGCGGAAATTTGCCTTTAGCCAGCAAGTGGTTGGGGTTGGTGGAACAGACTTCCATCCCTTGTCGTGGAAGTTGATAGCCTAAATAAGTTTAAGGCTCAGCTGGACAGGTATTTTGAACGAACAGAGGGGTGAAGTGGAAGTGGTTGTTTTTTTTTTTTTTTTTTTTTTTGGCTGATGCTGCATAAGCTTGCTTTCTTGCATCAAATGCCTCTACTAATGCTAATGCTAAAGTACACGGTCGAAGTGAGGTCCTTTAGGCACTTCAGATCACAACTTGGTGATTGTCTCTTCTCCAATGGAACCTTTATCTCATGGCTATTCTCAACCTAGTGTTGTTTGGCATTACAAGAATGCAAAATGGGATAACCTGCAAGATTTCTTTCCTTCTTTTCCTTGGTCGGATTACTGTTGTTTCAAAACTTCTGATGTTAATGTTTGCTCAGATCGTGTCAGTGAAATTATTCTTGCAGGAATGGAATCCTTTATCCCACATTCCACTTTAAAATCTCATCCTTTATCTAAACCTTGGTTTTCCAATAAATGTGCTGTGCAAAGGCTGTTCAAAAGAAGAATGTTGCATATCATAATTGGCTTGTTTCTAATTCTTCAGTTTCATTTTCTGCCTACACCAAAGCTTGCAAAAATTGTTAAGCAGTTATTAATCAGTCCAAACTAGAGTTTGAACAGGCTAAGAATAGAAAACTTGCATCTTGCCCTAATGCTAGCCGAGCATTCTGGTCCCTTGCCAAAGCTATTGGATGCAAATTTTGCCTATCTCTACTCCCACCACTATCAAAACCAGATGGTTCTGTTGTCACTTCAGCCAAGGATAAAGCTGACCTGATAGCATCCCATTTTTTTTCTAACTCATGTATTAATGATCTTGGTAAAACACCTCCCATCATTCCCAACATGCTTCATTCAATGCCTCCTGTGGTCTTCTGTCAAAAGGATTTTGGCGAATCTTGATGCTAAGAAAACTCTAGGTCCCGATGATATTTCTCCACTTGTTCTCAAAACCTGTGCTCCCGAACTTACTCCTGTTCTATGTCACCTTTTTTCATTTCCAAAAAAGGAAAAAACACCTTTGGAAATCATTCCAAAAGGTGTGTTTTCTTCTGCTTGGAAATTTGCTCATATCCAGTCAGTTTCTAAAAGGGGGGGACAAATCCTTCCCATCCAATTATCGTCGCCTTTGCAATTACTTCTACTCTTTCTAAAATAATGGAGAAATTAATTAACCACCAACTGTTAAACTACCTAGAAACCTTCCATCTGATCAACGATCGCCAGTATGGATTCCGTCAGTGTCAATCCACTGGTGATGTTCTGGCTTATGTTACACATTTATGGACTAATTCAATGGAAAGGTTCAGTGAAACACAAGTAGTTGCTCTTGACATCTCAAAGGCTTTCGATCGTGTTTGGCATAAAGGTCTTCTAAACAAGCTTCCATCTTATGGTTTGCCAACTGTTTTTAGTAATTGGTTATAAAGTTTTCTCTCTGATCGCTCACTGAAGGTGATGGCTCTCTGTCTTCTAACTTCTCCACTAATGCCAGTGTCCTCAAGGTTCAGTTCTTTCTCCCACTCTTTTCCTCTTGTATATTAATGACCTTCTTCCATTGACTGCAAATCCTATCCATAGTTTTGCCAATGATAGCACATTGCATTCCATTTTGAGAAACCTTGTCCTGTTCAATCAGCTTCAACTTCTCGAAAATCTGCTACCAATTCCTTAAATGCCGATCTTCAGGTAATTCTCCAATGGGGCAAAGACAATTTAGTCCTTGATTTCAACCCTTCTAAAACTCAGTCTTGTCTTATATTTTGCAAAAAGGATTCTTCTGCTCCTATGCTTATCTTTAGTGACACTCCTATTTCTAGGCAAAATGATATATCTCTCCTTTGGGGATTACCCTGACTTCTAATCTCTCTTGGCACAAGCACATTAAAAAATATTGCTTCCTCTGCATCTAAAAAACTTGGTTTTTTCTTTCTCTCTCAGCGTTACTTTTCTTCTAAACAGTTGCTCACTCTGTATAAATCGCAAATCCGCCCTGCCATGGAATACTGTTCCCACTACTGGGGTGGTGCCCCCAAAACCTCTCTCAGGCTTCTTGATTCCATTCAGAAGAGGGCAGTTAGGTTAATTAATGATTCATGTCTAACAGAGTCTCTCCACTCGCTGTCTCAGACATACTGTTTCTGCTGCATGCCTCTTCTACAGATGCTTTCATGGGCACTATTCTTCTGAATTGGCCTCTATAATTCCCGCTATCTCTCTCTCTTTCAGAACAATCCGAACATGTACCGCCACCTCGTTTATTCATTCAACTGCCGTTTTCTGGAACAACCTTCCTTCATACGTATTTCCTGAAAATTACAGTCTACAAAAGTTCAAGTCCAATGTCAACAAATATCTTCACTTGTCTTCTCAACCTCCAACCCAAGCACGGTACTAAGTACTATAGGTTCTAATACCTCTCGTGTTTGGGGTTTACATGGGAAAAAAAAAATGAAGAATCACTACTGATAATCAGATCAAGAGTATTACTCCCTCTAGTTGCCTCCCAAACATGCTGCTGTAGAAAACAATCACCCAATAAATCCACAAAAGCCTTGCTAATGTGCAAGTGACCAACCTACAAATTCCAGTCAATATCCGGGAAATTAAAATTCCTCCCACCATTATAAGACACTAATTTTCCGGCCCACTATTTCTCTGCACAATTTTTCATTATACTCATCAGATTCATTAGGCCTATAACACATACCTACTCTCATTTTTCCTTTCCCAGTGCTTATGTGATCAACAGTTCAGTTATGTTCCCTAACTGAGACCAGCTGCCAGATAATGAAAAGCTAGTAGCTATGAAACAGCTGTCCTGGCAGTTTCATCGATTTTTAAATGAATAGCAGATTGCTCTGTTCTGATACTACATAATTTAAAAAAGACATTAGCAATGTTTTTGGAATCTCAAATAATGGCATTTGCCTCCAAGTTGAACTTAAGCCCAGTCAGTTCTTAACAAGTAGTTTTTCTTAGTCTTCAGCAGGGGTAGAATGCAGTAAAGCTGAACAATTTTATTTGATTTCAATTAAAATGTTCAAAAAAATGTTCACAACTCTTCCCCCCCCCCCCCACTGCAAAGTATTGAAAAGAAGAGTTCTTGACTGCACTAAAATCCTGGTAGAACATGTCAAAGTGATTAAATTAAGCCTATGAAGCATAAAATTTGTGTTTAGTTTCTTAGGGCTCAAAGATCTTATGTTTCTTAAAAGAAAAAATTCTCAGACATTTCATGGTACTCTATATACACAAAGTACCGTGAAATAACTATAAAATTTTTATTGACTATAAAAACAGCAGAACAAGAAAAGGGTGGTAATTAAATTAAACAGTAATTTTTGGAATTTAAAAACTTACTTAAATACCAAAATTAACCATTTTTAACTAGAATAGTGCAACTGATAAATTAATTAATATTATTAGGTAAATTGTTAATTTAATGGATAAATAACAAGGTTAATTTAACTTAATAGATAATAATAAAGAAGTTTTTCATGTAGGTGACTACAAAAAGAAAACAAACCAGATCAAACCTTTGTGTAATGGGTGTGCGAGAAACTTAGATAACCCAACTGATGTAGCTTGATGAATTTAAAAAAAAAGGTACTTCGCATTGATCATTGCTGATGAAAGATCCTTCATGATGCAGAGAGTCTGTGAAAGTGAGGCTGAGATATAAAATTGGTGATTTTGAAATTACAGGTTGTTTATTAGAAAAACTTTGAGCTCAATGGCAAGTAAGGCTCCTGGAGTTGATGGCATATGCCCGGTAATTCTGATGGAGGCAGCCAGAGAGTGCAGTGAACTACTAAAATTAATTATGATTAGTCATTGGGCTCAAGAGAGATTCTTCTGGACTAGAGACATGCTAATACATAAAGATAGTTAAAGGAGAACAAAGTGAGTAACCAGTTAATGGTTACTCACCAGTAATCTGCACATTAACCTTTAGATACAAAAGGTGTAAACTAGAATTAGTTATATTAGTTACGTGCTAAATTACAGTAAAAATGTTAGGCATCATTAGTTTTAAAACTCACATCAAACAGTTTCTTGGCATGCTTGCAGTTCATAGAAATATTAAGTTGGTTCAGAAGGGAGAGACATTCTTTGAAGTTAAGGCTTCCATTATTGTTTACATCTGCTACCTTCACTTGCTCCACTAGCCACCTGTAAGAAAAAGATAGCACAAAATGAATAAGGTGAAATGACAGTGCAGATTGTAATGCAAATTAATAGAATACTAAATTACAATGGATCAATACAATTCTAGTAATTACAGACAAATTAATTAAATGTTCTTGATCAAGTGTGTTTTAATTTTACACTTGGCAGAATATCCACTATTTCTAAACTAGTTTATAGGGCCATGTTGACATGGTATATAGTACCAAGAGGAGAACATTGCTACTGAAAACACTAAATTTGTGCATACTCCAATAAGAATTTGTGAAAAGAAAAATAATACAAAAGTACAAATTTTCTTTTCCTACAGCTTTTTTCCTTCTATTTTAATACAATGCACCTGTTCAACTCAGTATACATAATGGAAACCTTGGTCATCATGGAAATACAATTCCTGCAAGTTTCAATAGCAGGCAATGCATCTTCATATAGAGCAGGAGAAGTAATCGCACAGGCTTCCTCTAACATCACTGTTCTCTAATGCTTCTCTAACATGATCAAATGCCTGAATTTGGTATGTGGCATTCTTCCAGTGTGGTATATTCTCCATGCCTACACTTTTGCTTTCACCACATAAGCCATTCTTGAAAAGATAGGAGGCCCTAACTCCACTATATAAGGCAATTGTAAGCCTGCACTTGGAATACTCTGTCCATGTATGGAGACCAAGACCACAGCTAAAACAAGACATAGCTCCTTGAAATGGTCCGA
Source organism: Mastigoproctus giganteus (assembly GCF_048544385.1). Classification (NCBI taxonomy): domain Eukaryota; kingdom Metazoa; phylum Arthropoda; class Arachnida; order Uropygi; family Thelyphonidae; genus Mastigoproctus; species Mastigoproctus giganteus. The sequence goes on along the minus strand of NC_143586.1, from coordinate 173,608,045 downwards.
AGATGGGCAAATTTCTTTTGCAGATCTCACTTGGTGAGATCTGAAAAGGGCAGGGCACCCATATGAAGAAATTATTCCAATAAGCAGGCTATAGAGCTAATCAACCTTCCCCCCCACTCAACCATCCCTTTATCTATAGCAGTGTGGCATTTAGGGTAAGCAGTCTTATGTGCAACAGCATCAAAATCTTCTCTAAAATTTAAGTATATGAAGTCAACATTAATTAATTTTTACACCCAGATCCATTGTTACTGCATCATGGTATCCAATCAGATTAATCAGACAAATCTTAACAAATTCACGATGTGACTGCATTCCTGTCTAGATGGAGCTTCTTTAGTTTGCATCAATACAATTCCATCCAATGATGGATTATTTTCTATGCAACAGAAGTCAAGCCAATGCATCTGTAATTACTCATGTCACCTTTGTGAATTGGGGATACATTTGCAGATTTTCAGTATATAGCGACCTCTCCTAAATCCAAGTATGCTCTCATAATCATAGCTAAAGTTTTTCTTACTTCTTTTGTTCCATGATAATCAATTAAAGCTGTTAAAAACATTTTTTTTTATAGAAATGTAACTTGTTGCAACCAATTCCACTTGTCATATTTCTTTTAATGGCTTCTACATGATCAAGTCATTCTTTTCAGTGGATTTGATTTTGGGGAATAAGGTCTAATATCTAATCCAGGGAAGAACATGGGGAGGGGGGGAATTAGTGGGCAGGTAATTTAGTTCCACAGCTTTACCAGAAACTTCTTATTAATTAAGAAAAAAATATTGTGCAACAGGAACTAGCTTCCTTTTTCTCAAAACTGAGCCCCACTAGGTACACTACTAGTGCCCTTTATTCATTTTCTTATTTGGTAGAATGAAAATTCATTATAAAAATGATTCCTTTGCTATAGAAAAAAAGTAATCAATATCACTTCGGTTTTTGATTTTTGAAAAAGAAAACAAGTCTGATAGAACATGTTGATGGGCATTATATGCCCTGTCTCTTCACTTGTGGAATGCATTTTAAACACTATGGTTCTTCATCTCTTATGATCGAATTGAGAAAAGGAGTCATCATCAACAGCTTGAATTAAATATTTGCATGCTTTGAACCTGAACAGTGTTTGTTCATCGGGTAACCAGTGCAGAACAAACCTAGTGGAGATCTGATTTCACAAATCTTCTGTCAGAATTGCACAAATTGTTTCTCTGTAAATGTGAAGTTCTTCCGACATTCAAAGAATCATTACCCGATGATCAGATTACACAGAATCTTGCACACCAGTAAAAAACACACAAACAAGATAGACCATCATCACTATACACTTAGGAACTGTTTTAACAGTTCCTAAGTTCCTGTTGAAATTTTTCTCAACTTGAAACAAAATTTCACATTCTCTCTTTGTTCAATAAATACAACAGTTCTAACATGACTGCTTGTGAATGACTTATGACAAGCAAATAACAGTATAGAGGGGAAGTAAGGCCTCCGTAGCCGAGTGGTCAGGAGCGGGAGTGCAGTAGCACACGCTCTTTGAGTAGACCGGGGTTCAAGCCCCTGACTGCTGAATACGGTCGATCTGCCAACCCGCACTGGACCAGCGTGGCAGATTATGGTCCATTTCCCTCAGCATGAATTGTTGAGGAGGCTTCCATCCTGCAGTGGGTTGATAATGGCTGCACTTTACTTTTTTTACTTTAATGAAATGGGCAGGCTACCATGGCATATTTGACAAGCTGCAATTTCAGTGAAATCCAGAAAATTAAAAGATCAGGCAAGGTTCAGGTCTCAAGGTTGGCAGACTTGGAAGATTCAACTATTTCTAATGTAGGTATATATAAGGACAATCTGACACTTAATAGCCCAAACAATGTTTTTAACATTCAGTATGATATGAATTCTGTTTCTTTTGTCCCTAACCTATCATCTCCTTATACCTAATAATCCCAAATTATTATGAGAGTTGTTTGAAAATAAGGAGATATTTTGAAAGAGAAACTATGCCTTCTGGAATAGTGAAACGTTGTACAACTGAAAACACATAAGTAATATATCCTTTCTTCTTATTATAGCATACTTTACACCTTAGTATGTGTGGCAAGCGATGCAAGAAAGCAAGCTTATACATCATTAGCAAAAAATAAAAATCTCCCCCCCCACCGCCACATCACCTATCCATTTGCCTCCGATAATGGATCTAGAAATTAACTACTTCCACAATGATGGAAGAAAGTTGATTCCTACAATCAACTACCTGCCATTGTCATTCTCTGTCATTGTCACCCACATCCCTCCTGAATTGACACCCCCAGACCTATATGCAGTAGATGCAGCCTGACCATTACCTTGTATAATGGGATAATTATCTCCTTATCCCTGCTAGAAAAGTTATATATCACTGACAAAACACAATGAGCTGTCCTGGCAGCACTACTCAGAACTTATCTGAATGCACAATTATCCCCTCCACACAAGTCTTGTTTTCTGCTACCCCAAGTGTAGTACCAGAGAGCAGTCTTTGTTGGTAGGCTAATGTGGGATTAGCTTTGCCCATATGCAGTACCTTGCATTTTTCAATGTTAAATTTCACCTGCATTTCTCAGCCCATCTGCCTAATTTTTTCTAGATCTTGTTGCAGTAGCTTACCTCAATTACTGTCATTAATCATCCTATCAACTTTTGTATCCTCTGCAAATGTAAACATTACCTTCTATGCCTTCATCAGTATCATTAATAAATATAGGCCGACCAGGCTAGCCAGATGGGTAAAGTGCCTGCCTGGCAACCCAAAGGTCACAGGTTCGAATCCCGCCTCGGGCTTGGATCACAGTAAAATGCAAAAACCTTGGGAGGTGCATTATGGCCACAGAAGCTGATGCGCCAACAACTAACAAAAAAATAAATAAATATAGAAAACAACTGAGCCCTGCTGTGCAACCCCATCAATAATTGTTAGTTATTTGGTTTTTAGGAGCATTAGCAACTAAGGCCATATTGCTCTGGGATATGCGGTGGTTATTCTCTGACCTTTCCGCATCTTCCGTATTTGGTGGTGACGGGCTCGAACCCCGGTCTAATCAAGAAACTTGTGTTTCTTCCTACTGCTGCTCCTTCCCACCTGGCTACAGAGGCGCCTCCCCCATCAATAATATTAGTCCATGAAGAGCATTTTACATTGATAACTAATCTCTCTGCTCTCTCACTCAACCAGCCCTTTATCCACAACAGTAACTTGCCTTTAATGCCACACTGCTCCAGTTTATACAGCTGTCTTATGTACAACATTATAGAAAGCCTTCCTGAAATCCATGTATATGATATCAAATTATTTTTTGCATCCAGTTCCTTTGTTACTGCATAATAGTAGCTATTCAGATTGTTCAGACAAGATCACCCTTTAACAAATTCATACTGTGTTTGCAGATTAAAGTACTTATTTTTTTTACTCTTCAAGGTAATTCTAATAATAACATTTAATTTAAAACTTATGAAAGCATATGTTTTATCACTCTAAAATATAGCACATCATTTACAGTGGCAGAATTATAAATTATGGCTCCCAAGTTAGATTCCAAGCATCTCACATCTTTTTGACAACCATACCAAAGTAGCAGGTGGACTCTCTAACTCCCCCTTTCCCACAATATTGACTTGATGGTATGGTAGTTTTGCCATCAATCCCTTACCATCAATTTAAAAATGAATAGGCACCTTATCAATATATCAAAACGAAAGGAATGCAATAGTTAAAATACTTTGACTATCACATGCTAGGCAAAATATTTTAACTATTTAGCTTGTCTTTTGGCAGCTTGATTTTAATTCATATTGCATTCCTTTCATTCTGATTTTTATAACAATAAGGTACTCATTCATTTTTAATTTTTTTATTTATTTTTTTAAATGGAGGGCAAAGGATGTCGGATATTTTAGGTCACTAAAATTCATATTTTCATAAATTTTAAATTAAAATATTATTCTCAGCAGTATCTTGAGAAAAATAATTTTTCCTTTTATCAACTATTATTATGCAATACCCCCACTTTCATGAAGGTATTGCATAACAATGCAGAAGCTACACCATTACAACAAAAGAAAAATAGTATTTACTGTTACTGTACTAAATTGAAATGCAATAACTAATTCATTATTACTATTCCTTGTTCACCTAAAACCCTCATTATAAAGTTAATGTACTTCATATTGTTAAAACTTATGAAAGCTTTGATAAACAGTACAGACTGATTTATTCTATGGAATATGAAGACAAGGACAAAACAAATTTCTGGGCAACAAGGACATTTTAGAATGCCACCTTCTTCCAAACCAATGAAAACTTGCACACTACAACAGTAGTTGTGAGTAATGTGCATTGTTATTTTACATGAATAAAAATTGGTGATGATTTCTATTTTGTGCTGAATAAATATCATCCAGTAGAAAAACAACACTGGCTCTCAGAATATACTGGTATCCAAAGGTGATATTTCATAAAAAATATAACAGGAATAAAAATGTATTATAATTTTGGCAACAATGAAAAATGAATCAGCGCGTAATGATTTTCATCATATCACTTTACCTGTCATATTCCTCTTTTCGCTTCAGATTTTTACATTTGGCTATTAAATGATTCAATCCTCTCACCCATGCATCTCTGGTTCCTTTATTTGGAGCAATAAGATCAAGGTTCTGATGAGTCGGTCCTATTATTACCGAAAAGCAATTATCTTCATGAAGTACAGATAACAGACGAGGGTGAAGCGTTGCTTGTAAATGGCGGCGGAATTTTGCTTGTAGGCAATTAAAAAGATCCGTGTTCCATCCTTTACGCACCTCTTCAATTTCGTGAATTTCAACTAAATATAAAACATAGTTGAAAAATAAATAGGTTTAATGAGTTAAAAAAAAAAAAAAAAAGGTGCTACTGATTAAAAAGAAAGTGTTAAAAAAATAATGTATATATAATGTAAGTACATATGCATTTATTTTAATATAAAGACAGAAAATATATAAACATGCATGACATAGCTACTGTTCAACAATGAATCCAAAGCACAAGTGAACACAGAAAAAAACTAATGTAACCTGAATAGTACATAATTAATCAAATTGCATTTATTTAATCAAACTAGTAAATATTACAGTGAACAACCACTATATGTGAATAAATGAAAAATGGATGGATAAAATGATATAATTGCATATACAGGATGTAGCATATCACATAACATATTTTAACAGGATGGTTTCTGAACATCAAAATAAGATCACCCAATCTTATTTTGATGATAAGTAAATAAGTTCACATGAATATATACCTGGAGTATGGCACCTTAATATAATAATATTAAGGTATTAAAATTAAGGTATAATATTATATTAATAATTTGTTTAACATTCCTTAAGTTTGTAAGGCCACCCAGACTTTTTCATTTGAATGCCACAGCTTTTTCTTCCATCTTTTGAATAATATTCACCACAGTGAATTTTGGAAAGGACAATCAAGTTGTAGAAGTGTTGCTAATGTGGAATTCAGCCATCATCTGACTGTCTCTTGAAATTGCAATGTCATTGCAGGTTGTGACTTTTCGCAATTTGTTCACTATCTGCAGTCATTCAGTCTGAATTAGAGGATATCAAACAGAAGGTGCTTAATTATCCTTCAAAATGAGTGATTTTCTGAGCAGAAAATTTACATAAAATTAGGGAAGTGCAAGAAACTCACTTTTCACTGGTTCACAATGGCAAAACCATAAATTCTGCACCCCCCATAACTATTCCAAGGCCTACATGTAATCTTATCAATTGTCAGGCCCTCTAACTCTTCAATCCACCCCCATAGTGGCAGGCCTGGTGACAGTAGTTTCTTCACTGCTGTTCACAAAGCTTAAAGGCCACTTGTCTGTTGAAGATCATCTTCACTCTGGCCACCCCTCAAATTTAAAAACGAATGAGTCAACCATTTGTATTCATGAATTCAACCATTTGTATTCATGATTTGATCAGGAGTAATCCATGTTTAAGTCTACAAAGTTGCTATTTCTTATGGGACGTGTTAATAAATTTTAAACAAGTTTTGGGAATGCAACACATTTCAGACAAACTTGTGCCACACATCCTCATAGAGAACAGAGTTCCTGAAAGCCCAAATCTTCATCAACAGATTGCTGCTGCCGACAGACTTGCAATGCCTAAGGAAAGTACATTGAATTCTAAATAACTAGCAATTCCAAAAAATAAAAATATTAACTATTCCAAAAAAAAATAAAAAAAATAAATTAACTATTCCAAAAATAAGGAATTCTTCCAGATTTTGCAGAAGGTAACTACTTCAAAGGATACCCATCCAAATAGACAATAAGCATAATTTCCCAAATCAGTCTCTCTCTCTCTCTCTCTCTCTCTCTCTCTCTCTCTCTCTCTCTCTCTCTGACTGAAAATGTTGACTATATTTTTATACTAAGCTTGCAATCAAGATATTTAACATTTGCATAATGGCATAGTTCAAGTCGGGGCTGTCCCATTGGTGGGCTAGTCATAGAATGAAGAGCCCTTTGTAATTAATACAAGTAACCCTCATATAAAACCTATAAAAAAAAACCACTTCCACTTCACCCCTCTGTTCGTTCAAAATACCTGTCCAGCTGAGCCTTAAACTTATTTAGGCTATCAACCTCCACGACAAGGGCTGGAAGTCTGTTCCACCAACCAACCACCCGCTGGCTAAAGGCAAATTTCCGCACATCTATCCTACATCTGTCTTTCCTCAATTTGAATTTATGTCCTCTCAGGTGATTATTCTGAGCGAGAGGAAGAATCCCATCAGCATTGAGCATGCTCAAACCATTCAAGGCTTTATACACCTCTATCAGATCATCTCGCTGGTGCCTAGTCTCCAGACACTGTAATTTGCAAAACTTAAGCCTTTCTTCGTAAGAGCACCCCTTTGTTCCATTCGCTAATCTTGTTGCCTTTCTCTGTACTCGTTCCAGCAGCTCTACATCCTTCTTGAAATGAGGCCTCCAGACCTGTATACAGTACTCTAGGTGTGGCCTGACCATTGCCTTATACAAGGGAATAATCACCTCCTTATCCTTGCTAGAAAAATTCCTATATATCATTGACAATACACCATGAGCTACTCTTGCAGCCCATTTGCACTGCTCAGAGAACTTCATATTTCACTGCACAACCAAGAGAACTAGTACAAAAAGGGGGGGGGGGGTTATGTTCCAAAAAATAACAAAATACATTTTTTTACAACTATCGGAAACTTAATTTTATTAAAAATTGTAATAATTAGACAAATACCGTACAAACTGTGATACATATGTCAGATAATGTACATTCATTTAATTTTCTTCATCACTGCTAAGTACAATCAAACAAGAACATTCTCTGTTACAGAAAACCTTCACCTTCTGAACTTTCTTCTGCAGCATCTAGATTGTGTATCTTCTGCTCTCTCTAAAAAAATCAGTAATCTGAGTTTGTTTGCTTGATAGATTTTTGTAAATTTAATGGTATGGAGCTAAGCATTTTTGAAGCTCCCTTTCGAACTTTGTGCTCCTTTCAGTTGAAGGATCTGAAGCCAAAAAATAAGATTCTAATTGCTCAGCTAAGTTTATACATTCCCGTATGCTTTTTAGTGTAAAATTTAGAACTTCAGAATTTATCTGCACTGTCATCATCTGAATTTATTTGGTTTCCCTCTAATGCCATTTTCCACCAAATCCACTTCGCTAGTAATTCTACCAGTAATTCTTGAATGTCTTCAGTAGTCATATCATCAAAACCTTCCACTCCTACCGACTTAGCAAGTTTTAGTTTTGCACTGATTCCGTTTTCTGTCGGTTCTACCATATTTCCTGAATGAACTGACTCTGGCCACACATTTTTCTAACACTCAGTTAATGCTGAAGGATGGTTTTACTTTGAGCGATAAAGCTACGATTCTCATACAATCCACAATTGAAAAATGTTTCTATGCCTCCATCACTTCAGTAGATTCGGAATTATTTTTTCCAAAATCCATTGTAACGAGTTTTGAAGATAAATTAAGGAAGTTGTATTAGGTGGTAGGAATATTGCTTCAACGTTTGGATGACAAATCTTTTGGATGGCCCAGCACATTATCCAATAGTAATAAAACTTTGGAAACCTAAATTTTTTTTTTTTCCACAAGTTCAACCAGCATAAGTTCAATAGCAGAACCTAACACAGGGATTTCCAAACAAAATAAAATAAGGGGATTTCCCAATATTTATTTTATTTTTATTTTTTTTTGCATAATGACTAGCTATTTGTTATTTTTGGTTTTTAGGAGCATTAGCAACTAAGGCCATATTGCTCCGGGATATGCGGTGGTCATTCCCTGACCTTTCCGCATCCTCCGTATTTGGTGGTGACGGGCTTGAACCCCGGTCTAATCAAGAAGCGTGTGCTACGCACTGCTGCTCCTTCCCACCTGGCTACAGAGGCACCTATAATGAATGACTAGCGAGCCAAAAGCAAGGATTCACAAAAAAGAACGGAAATGTCGAAAAATTACATCCAAAACATTAGCAGGGTTCCCCCCACACAAGTTCAAAAAAACAATGTTACGCGAGGTTTGTTGCAATTCTCTAACTGCGTTAGAGCAAAACCATGTTATATAGGTAGTGTGGTGCATGGATTGCTGCAATTTAACAATCGTGTTAGAACAAAACAGTGTTGAAGTACCTTGTTATACGGGGGTTGCCTGTATTCTTAAACATTGCTCATAAAAAGCTCTGTGTTAACATGTAAAAATTTCATTGTGAATTTCTTTAATTTTTAGTGAAGTACAGTATTATTATTACTGTTATTATAATGATTTTAATAGTACCAGTACCTGTCATGGGATGGAACCCCCCCCTAATGGGGGGGTCCATCCCGTGACAGGTACTGGTACTAAGTGCACAAGAGTGGCTGTCTGACAGGTGTTCAGAATTGCAACTTTCTGGAGTTCCTTGTAGGTATTCTCTGGGAGACCTATTGCTACTAGGCTGTATGTAGGGTCTTTGGCACAATACTGGTGGATGACATGACCAGGATGGTCATTACTTGTTGTTTATTGCTATGCACTGCAATAAACAATGTTTTGGTGATCAAACACTTAATTTTTTAATATCTGTTAACGTTATACTTGAATTGCTGTAGATTGTAATTTTCAGGAAACGCATGTGAAGGGAGGATCCTTCCAGAAAACTGAAGTTGGTTCTATGAAACTGAATTTGAACAGTAAGAGGATGTTAACTGGTTGAGTCACATGTTTGGACTGGTTTGGGAGAGAGAGAGAGAGAGAGAGAGGGAGAGAGGGAGAGAGAGAGAGAGAGAGAAATTATAGAAGCAAATTCAGAATAACAGTGGCCAGGAAAGTATCTATAGAAAAGGCCTGCTGCAGAAGCAGAATGTCTCTGAAACAAATTGGAAACTTTGTTAGACTGGTCAGTAATTAAACTAACTGCCAGCCCTCTTTTGAATGGAGTCTAGAAGCCCGAGAGAAGTTTTGGGTACACCACCCGAAATGTAAGAATGATATTTCATGGTAGGGCAGATTTGAGATTGTATAGAGTGAGTAGCTGCTTGGAAGAAAAGTAACATCAAGAACAAAAGAGAAAACCCTAAAATCAACACTTTTGATTCAGAGAAAATTTGTGATGTCCTTATGCAAAGAGACATTAGAAGTTAGGGTATTCCCTAATAGAGATATGTGATCTTGTCTAGAAATCTGAGTATCATCAAAAATAAGTGAGTTTTAGGATTGAAAGTCTCAAGATTGAAATTAACTGAGTTATCTTCAACCCCATTAGAGATTTACCTGGAGATTAGCATTTAAGGAATTGATAGTGGACATCTGAGAAGTTGAAGCTGTTCATGCAAGGCAAGGTTTTTCAAAATGGAAGGTGGAATGCAATGTGTTATCATCAGCAAAATTCTGGATAGGAAAAAAAGAGTAGGAGAAAGAACTGAACCTGGGAGAACACCAGCATTAGTGGAGAAGTTAGAAGACAGCGCCATCATCACCTGTAGTGGGCAGTCAGAGAGAGAGAGAGAGAGAGAGAGAGACTAGATACCCAATCACAAAAAACAGTTGGCAATCATAAGATGGAAGCTTATTTAGGAGACCTTTATGCCAAACATGTTCAAAAGACTTTGAAATATCAAGAGTAACCACTTGAGTTTCAAGCAGTTGCTCTTGCCAGCTTCAGACATAAATGACATTTCACCAATATAGAAACAATTTCCAAGTCTACAACAGAGACGGACAAGAGTAGAAATCAAGAGGTAGCACTAGAGTATGTGCTGTTCTCATCATATATTCACAACCGAGAAGGCTGTACCTAAAATACCTCACCACCACCATAATTTTCCATACAATATCTCTCACATTCTATCTCTTAAAAACAGGCAACCTTGACTTTGCACTATATTTTCTTGCCAAGCTAACAGTATGTATATGAACCCAAGAACATCCTGTGTAGATGAAGCACATTTCACTGACCAATGGTAAGGACACAAAATTGCCATTTGGTCAGAATCCAACCCACATTCTTCTTATTACAGATCTTTCACACACAAATAGCAGTTTGATGTGGGTTCACTGTTCATTTGATCCGAGTCTTGACTATCATGTGCAGTCAGATTACAGATCACAGTGCAGTATCACAGTTGTTATACTGCACTGTGATCTGTGAAAAGTTATCTAAATTCAAAATAATGACTGGTGGAGCACTATTTTGAATTTAGATAACTTTATATCTATATTTTCACACAAAGATTTTCCAACACTTTCCTGCATGTTGCTTCAACTTTCAGATTTAACACAGCCAGTTTCAGTTATGGAGGTACCCAAAAGTTCGGAGTTCATATAAGGGTGCTGAAAATGGTAGCAGAACAAAAGTATCCTTAATTAAAGAAGTAACAAATGTTTCAAAGTGAATGCTTCATCATTTGCTTTGCTGGTGGCCAGTCATATGCAAAGTGTAGGTATTAGGGAGGGATCATATATCATTTTTTTTTTTTTTTTAATCTGAACTAATAATACTCACTTTTCACCTAGTGACAAACTAAAAAAAAAAAAAACTATACAATTAAGACACTTCAAGCACAAGTATAAAAATATTCCAAAATAAGCTCTTTGTTATCATTATTAGACATATGGTGCAAGGAAGCCTGAGGCTTATGCTGCACCAGCCAAAAAAAAAATTTCTGAATTACCCTGAGAGAGAGAAAAGGGAATCACCAAGAAAGAGAAGAATGATGATATCCAGCTCAGGACCCTGGGTGTGCCAAGCCCATACTCACCAGATGTGAGCCCCTTCACTTTTCAATGATGACAGCAAAAAAGCTAGCTTATTTCAATGACTTGTTTATTGTACATTAATCTTTATTCACACAAACTTTTTTATTATAATATAATGCCATATACCATAGTAGTATTAATAGGTTAATATTAAATTCTACATAGAATCAATATTTTAATTTATTTACTATTATGCATATTATTAAATGCTATTTCGCTATTACTAATACTATTATGCAATTAGTACCCCTTCCGATTGATTGTTGAGTAGCAGTGATTAACATGCCTAGTCCGCTATGGTTTGTCTTAGTTAAGGTGTTTACCCCGCCCCCTTGCAGCTGTTTTATAATTGGGAACTCATTTTCCGATTTTAAAACAGCGGTAAGGGGGGGGGGGGGAATAAACACCCTAAGCCTAACCATAGCGGGTTAGTTGGAATGTCAATCACTGCTATCGCAAAAGGGGTACCAGATTGTAAAGACTAACCAAAAGCAGAGTGACAATTTTATAGATTTCCACTTTAACTGCACTGTTTCCGTAGTCCAAGTTTTATTTACCATAGAAAATACGTTCAACAGCAGAACTGGAAATCTCGTTTAACGTTGTTGAAGGTTTTGGCACAAGGGCTACAGTGGACCTACTGTGCTCATTTAACATTGTATTCTATTATTATAATCTTTAATTAAAATAAAATGAAAAAAATTAAGGAAGGGTTAACTTCAGAAAGACTTACCCAGGGATCTTTGCGACACGGAGCAATGGATAAGTTTAGCTCCTGTTTCGCGATGGGTAAGTCTATTGCTTCGCATAATTTTATGCGAGGCCCACACCGTTTACAGTACTGTACAGTATTGTGAAACGACCCCCCCCCCCCTATTAACCGCTGGTTTTAATCGAGAAACGCGAAAGAATAGATCGAAGATCGCATTTCTTATCGCTAAGATCCATGGGTAAGGGTTTCTTTGAAGTTTAACCATAAACAATATTTCCATATAATGGCGCTATTCACGTAATGTGTAGAATGCGAACAGTAACGGTGAACTTATACACAGTAACAATAATACTGTGAAGATTCCAACTTATTGTTCTCACGGAGCAATGGATAAGTTTAGATCCTGTTTCGCGATGGGTCTATTACTTCGCATAATCGCTCACTCTTCTCGTCTCTACGCTTTACAAATTTCAGTAACACAAAATAATTTTAATGTTTTTATTTTTAATTTCTATTTGGCTGTATTTATGGTGGGAATTTACACTTGCTATTTGGAGCTTCAGTGTTCGATTTCCTCTCCCCCGAATATGTATAAGGTCTTACGTTCAGAAAAAAAGAATGAAAACAGTTCAACTTTTTTTTTTTTTTTTTTTTATGTTATAATTAACGCACGGGCTGCTCGTTGGTAGGCACTACGGAACTGCAGCACCCCCAGCTTTTTAAATCTAAAAAGTCAATGGAGTTAAATGAAATTTTGTGAAGAACAATGCAATGCAATGAATATTTTTATTAACAGGTCCCGCATATAGTATATTCATGCTCTATTTCCAATGATCAAAAAAATGATAATAAAAAAAATAATAAAAATTACTTTATTTAATAAAAGTATTAAACAGAGCCCAGGTCATCCAGGCCCATCCATAGCCTTTGTTTCATGGAAAAACAAACAACCATTTCCAATAATCATTTCAATAATAAACAAATAAAAACACGAATCGTTTTCAACTTTAGGAGCAAAATTATCGAACTATCTGGCGCACAGTTCCGACTACGGTTAAATTTCAGTGGTTGAGCCAATGCCTGGTCGGTGGGTTGCCAGTATATATTTTTACATGTCTTATAACCAGAGCCGGCCAGACGGGGGTGCGAACGGTGCGAGCGCACAAGGCCCCGCGTTTCTGAAGGCCCCGCGCCGCTGACTGATTTTGCAAAATAAAAATGATTTAAATTTTTTTTTTTTTTTTTTTTGTTTTAATACTGTCGCAAAATCTAGCGACATCGCCATAAAATGGCCATATTTTTAATATACATAAGAAATAAAATGTCAATAATCATGTTATTAACATTATCTGAAAGCCCGCCAAGAATTCCCCAAAGAACACGGAAAAATATATTTTCTTTCAAATATCTCTCCTTACAAATAAAAATAATAATTTATTGGAGTTTCATTTGAAATTATTGAATAAATATTCCCCACAAATACGAATATATATATATATATATATATATGACAGCTGATCGTACATCGTACGTTTTTATCGCGATTCGCGAGGTTTGAAAATAAATAACATATTCGTATCTATTTCGCAACATGACTAGTAGAGACAGAGATGCAGGAAGAAAGTATATGTGTGGCTCTGATAAATTGAAGAAAAAAAGAAAGAGAAGAAATTACGGAAAAACAGAGGAACTCCCTCGCAAAACTTTTAAAAACCGAAAATGTGCAACAAACTGAAGAAACGTATAATTCACAGTTAGTGGAAGATCAAACTCGCGGAAATGAAATAACGCCGTGCGACATCCACGAAAACGATCCTGATCATCATAAAGCCAACTCTCATCCTAATGAAGAGGAAAGCGATTATAAGAAAACTGTAGAACGGGAAGATAATCATGAAGCAGAGGGAAACGTACAGACGGAGAATTTTTTGTCAGCGTCGAACAAAGTACAAGATGAATTATTCTGAGGACCGCAGCTTCAAGAGAATCAACAAAGCGACGAAGACGAAAATGTCGATATCAATGATCCTGGTACGTGGCCCGAAATTATAACTGATAAATTTAGAATGGCTATCGTACAAAATGGCGTGACACAAGTAAAAAACTACGATTTTCCGAAAGATAAAAATAACAGAAGTTTTTCTGAAAATTATTATTTAAGAAAATTAACGAATGGGGAACGTCAAGAACGAAGATGGTTACTCTACTCAAAGTCATGAAATTGTAATCGCGATTACAAAGTCATGAAAGATCAAAATATCATTTACAAGCTATGTACAAATTGTTCAACCTTGAAAAGAATTTGAAACTTGGAAACACTATTGACAAAGAACATGAAAAAATAATTAAAAACGAAACACTGCGTTTAAAATGTGTTTGTGAACGAATAGTGGCTGCAATTTTATCAGAGCATAATTTGGCGTTCAGGGGCAGTACCGATGCTTTATATAAACCGCACAACAGTAATTTCTTAGGTCTTGTAGAATTACTTGCAAGATTTGACCCAATCATGAAACAACATTTGGATCGGTGCGTAGAATCAGCATCGCGTTCCTATTTATCTCATAGAATACAAGATGAACTGATTTCTGCTTTGGCTAAAAAAGTTAGAAAGGAAATAATAAATACAGTTAAAAAAGCTAAATATTTCACAATTTTATTAGATTGCACTCCAAGACGTAAGACATCAAGAACAATTATCTGTTATTTTAAGATATGTTAATGTAGATAACTCCGCCATGGACGGTCCCAAGCCCGGCTGCGAAAGGAGGAGGGTGGTCATCCTGCCGAAATGACCAGAACCGGGAAACCGGGGAAACTAGGCAAGAAACCGCATGAAATTCGGAACAAGCTCTTACAACAATGTTACCGCATCCGGGGTAGCCGATGCGCCAGCACTGGGGACCCAGGGTACTGGTGTGAAGTGGACCACTGGCCACAGAACAAGCTGTTATAACAATGTTACCGCATCCGGGGTAGCCGATGCGCCAGCACTGGGGACCCAGGGTGCTGGTGTGAAGTGGATCACTGGCCACAGCAATAAGCTTACTACGCCGAAAAGGACAATTAACATTGGCGAATGGAATGTTCGAACGGGGCACCACGTTGGACAAAAGGAAATCATTGCCCAAGAACTACTTAGGTGCAAGATATCAATCGCGGCATTATCCGAATTAAGGCTCACCGGGTCTGGAACGATGATCATCCAACCACCAGCACCTATCGAAGCGGTTATGCTATTCTACTCTGGTGGTGAGAAACGAGAAGCAGGAGTGGGCTTTATGGTCGATGCTCAGGCCACCAGTAGTGTGATCGCTTTCCAACCAATATCGGACCGCCTGGCAGTCCTTACTGTCAAGGGCACCATCAAGACCCATATTATCTCCGCCTATGCGCCAACTGAGACTAGCCTGGACCCGACCAAGAATGACTTCTACAACCAGTTCCAACATACGCTGGATTCAATTCCGCAGACAGAAGTGATCATCCTCGCAGGGGACTTTAATGCCCATATTGGCGTGGACAGATCTGGTTGGGAAACAACAATGGGCAAGTTTGGCCATGGGAAGATCAATGACAACGGCTTACGTTTGTTGTCCTTTGCCGCATCTAACAACCTGATCATTGGAAACAGCCATTTCCAGCACCCTCAAAAACATCAACTTACATGGCGAAATCCATCTGGCAAGGACTCAGCAATCCTGGACTACATTTTGATCAATGCCAGATTTCGCTCATCACTCATGGACGTTCGTGCCATGAGGGGACCTGATTGCGGATCTGATCACTACCTCATCCGGGCTAAAGTGCAGCTCAAATTACGGCATGCAAAAAGATCATCTCGGTCAGCCAAGCTGGACTGGAGGCAGCTAATGAATGCTGCCAACAAACAGGCATATCAGATCGCCCTATCCAACCGCTTCGAGATGCTGGCCGTGCCCGAGGATATAAATGAAGAAAAGCAGATCTCTGATGCCATCCTGGAATGTGCCAAGCCCCTATGTCCACCTGCCCGACGTCGAACGCAACCATGGATATCAGACGAGTGCCTCGACCTCGTGGACAAACGGAAACAGGCAAAGTTGGTCGACTTTGAACGGTACCGGCAGCTAAACCGAGAAGTCCGACAAAGAATGACAGCAGAAAGAGAAGCATACTGGAACCAAGTGGCAGACGATCTTGAAGTGGCGGCATCCAAAAACGAGTACCGCACTCTCTACCGCACCCTCAGATGTCTGAGTGGAAAGACCAAATTGACTAGTGACAACATCAAGAATGCTGATGGGACCTTCGTGCGATCACCATCCGAACGCCTGCAACGGTGGAGTGAATTCTTCAAAGCTTTGTATAATCACGACCCACCTCAGGGGCCGCCAGCAACAGCACTCTCGATCGACCCCCCCTGAGGTCTCCATGGTCGATGTTGAGCCTACAGTAGAAGAAGTGAAAGCAGCCATACAATCCCTGAAGAATGGCAGGGCACCAGGAGTGGACCAAGTCACCACAGAAGCGATCAAAGCCGGGGGAGATGTACTGCTTCGCCGACTACACTCACTCCTCAAAACCATCTGGTGCACTGAACAAATTCCGTTAACATGGAGGAAAGCCATTATCGTACCGATCCACAAGAAAGGTGATAACCGGGACTGCAAGAACTACCGTGGCATCAGCCTCCTTTCCATCATCGGAAAGGTCTTTATGAAGATCATCCAGTCAAGACTGCAAAAACATCGCGAGCAAACCAGTCGAGAAGAACAGGCAGGATTTAGACCCGGGCGAGGATGCTGTGATCAAATCTTTGCCATTCGTCAGCTGATGGAGGAGAGGATCCGGTGTGGACAGCGAACCGTCATTGTTTTCATTGACTTTAAGTCTGCTTTCGACTGTGTCCACCGGCCTGCCTTATGGAAACTACTAGAGGTTGAACATGTACCTCGAAAAGTCATCACACTCCTCCAAACTGCATACAACGGTTTAACCAGCCAGGTGCGCATCCAGAACGATTTATCTGAGGAATTTACCATCCAAACTGGAGTCCGCCAAGGGGATGTAGCCTCCCCGTTGCTTTTCAACATCGTGGTCGACGCCATTATGAGGCAAGCATTCAGAAACAGACAGGGAATACAATATGACAAGGATCACTATGTGACTGACCTGATGTTTGCTGATGATAGTGCTATCCTTGCCGATAACGACGCTGAAGCCACGGACATCCTCTACGACATTGCCCGCATTGCCCGGCCATATGGTTTGAAGATCAATGCTGGTAAGACAAAGGCCCTGACAACAGATGGGTCGCAAGCCACCATCTATCTCGAAGGCGTCCAGATCGAGCAAGTGCAGGACTTTAAATACCTTGGGTCGCTGGTCCAGGAGAAGAAAGTTGCATCCACCATGGAAATCCACAGCAGAATTGGACAGGCGGCCATTGCGTTCGCCTCGCTCAAATGGTGTCTGTGGAAGAGGACCAACATTTCCACAAAGACTAAAATCCGACTCTTCCGGACTTTGATCCTGCCCATTCTTCTTTACGGATCGGAAACATGGATTTGTCTCAAGTTAGATTTGAACAAACTTGAGGTATTCCAAATGCGATGCCTGCGGCAGATCTTGGGCATCTCTCTTCGCGACCGCATCACTAATGATACCATCCGCGCCAGATGCCAACAGCAACCAACCATTTCCGACCAAATCCAGAAGCGAAGGCTCAGATGGTTTGGCCACGTATGTAGAATGGGCACGAACAGAATACCATCCACACTCCTTTGGAGACAACGACCCACCCAATGGGGCATCCAACGGACCGCGCCTAGGAAGACGTGGGCCAAGCAAGTGGAAGATGACTTGAAGAGCCAACGTCTCGACCTTAACCAGGCCAGGACTGAAGCCATGGATCGTAAGGTATGGAAGAACATCACAGAGCAAGTCCGAAACCCTGCGGCACCTACAGCAGCATACTGGTTGCGTGGCCAACCGCCTCCCCCAGCTGCCAGCTAAGGACCAAAGAAGAAGAATGTAGATAATTCTGAAAGTGATGTGAGTATACAAGAACGATTTATTTGTTTTGAAACAGTAAAAGACTCGACAGGAAAAGGGTTATCAGCTAAAATTGAAAGCATATTAGAAAAGGAGGAATTAGATTTAGGGAACTGTCGAGGACAGGGATACGATAACGGAGCTCATATATGAGAGGTTTATATAAAGGTGTGCAAGCACTTATCCTGCAAAAGAATTCCAAAGCACAGCATATGCCCTGCGGAGGTCATAATTTGAATTTAGTTCTTGGAGACATTTCAAAATCATCTTCTCTTGCAAATTCATTTTTTGGGACTTTACAAAGCATATATAATATTTTTGCAAGTTCTGTAATACGCTACGATATATTAAAAGAGTGTGTCAAACATCTTACTCCAAAACCACTGTCAGAAACGAGATGGGAATGTCGCCTCGAAAGCGTGAAATCTGTGAGATACCAAGTACCACAATTTTCTCTAGCTTTGAAATACCTTTATGAACATACCAGTGATATGAAAACGAAATCCAATCAATCGAAAATAAACTTACTTCATTTGAATTTTTATTAAGTTTGGTCATTTGGTACGACATACTGAATGAAGTAAATATTGTGATCAAGATATTTCAAAATTCAAATATAGATATCGGTACTGCAAATTCGCATTTAAAAGGCCTTTTAAATTTTTTTGAACAGTATCGTGAATCGGGATTCAAATCTTGTTTAATAAGTGCAAAGGAAATAGCTGAAGAATTACGAGTGACATCTGAATTTAAGAATCAAAGAACTGGACGAAAAACAAAGCAAATTTGTTATGAAGGAACCGATCAGCCTATTTCATCGGGCGAAGAATATTTCATAATTCAATATTTTCTAGTCATAATCGATAGTGCGATTATTTCTTTTAAGAAAAGATTCGAAATTTATCACGAACATGAGACATCATATGGTTTTTTTATATAATTCGGATAATATTCAAAAACTGACTGAAAACGATCTTCTTAAATGTTGCAAAGACTTAAATGCGACCTCGCAGGACGATATTCATTGCGTTGATTTATTTGATGAAATCAAAATTTGTCGTCGAGTTTTGCCTTCCAGGATCACAATACTACAAATATTACAATATTTACTGAAAAATAATTTATTTCAATTGTATCCACATTTTGTTACTGTTCTGAAAAATATATTAACCTTACCAATTACCGTCGCATCTGCAGAAAGATCTTTCTCAAGATTGAAAATAATAAAAAATTACTCGAGATCTAGCATTAGTCAAGAACGATTTACCTCCTTAGCCATTTTATCTATCGAATCCGAAATAGCCAAAAAACTAAATTATGATGATATTATCAACGAATTTGCTATAAAACATGTAAGAAAATGAAACAAAAATCACATATTGTGACCTTATTCGATTAAGTCGCATACCAAATTGTATTTTATAAGTATATGAAGCAATTATTTTTCCTATTTGATTTATTAAAGATTTTTTTGTGATTGAAATGTTAATTTTATTAAAATAATTTAATATTTATCATTTTCATGTAATCCTTACTAAACCAATTTGTGCGCAATGTAATAAATATCAAAATGCAATAAATTATTTTGTTGTACGAAATTTGTATCAAGGCCCCGCAAGTCAACTTTGCACCGGGCCCCGCTTTTGTTCGGGCCGGCTCTGCTTATAACCAACACAATTTAATGCAACTTTAAGAAGCAGCACCCCCATACAACAGTCATGAGTTGCCACTGAATTAATGTTAATTTTCAATTTCCTCCACCTATATAAGTGATATTTCCGGCGTTACCCTGAACTCCAGGCCGCCTCCGTAGCCAGGTGGGCAGGAGCAGCAGTGCGTAGCACACGCTTCTTGATTAGACTGGGGTTCGAGCCCGTGACCACCAAAATACGGAGGATGCGGAAAGGTCAGGGAATGACCACCACATATCACTGGAGCAATATGGCCTCAGTTGCTAATGCTCCTAACAACAACAACCTGAACCCCAGAGGCTCAACATCTCGTGAGTATGGGCTTGTCACACCCAGGGTCCTAAACTGGTCTCTCTCTCTCTAAATATATATATATATTTTTTTTTTAGCTGGTGCAGCAAAAGATTCAGGCTTCCTTGCACTATATGGCTAATAATAATAATAAAGTAATGTAATTAAATTAACGAGGGTCATAAAAAAAACACAGAAATATGCATGCACATAACAAATTTAAGTAGAAAAAGGACGAGTGACAGAATTTGGTGGTCCCTTACCTGGGACCGCCTAATCACCCTATACCCACCCTTGTGATCGAAATAATATGGACTTTCTTTACTGCTGCTTGATTGGCCATGGTTAGGCTGCATCTAGAGCATTCTCACATACAAAAGGGACCAAAACTGACCATTAAACTCTGGTTTATACTGGTCTGGAGGCCACACTTTGGGAAGAATGTAGATCTGCTGGAATGGGCGCAGAGAAGAGCAACGAGATTGGTGAAGGGAACAAAAGGGTGTTCTTACCTAGAAAGGCTTCAGTTCTGCAAATAATAATAATAAAATTCTTTCTTCATAGAAATGTAGGACACGATTCCCGCTACAGGCAACCAGAGGAATCTCACAATTAACTGTACACATTACATTCAGTACATAAACTACGTGGGTCCACAAATTCATAAAATGCGCAGAAAGTGCTAATAGATTACATACAACTTACATTGCATTATATAGTTATTATACAGAGCTTATATTGCATTATATAGATTTTATAGTTATTATATGTAAGCTGCAACACATTAAGACAGTCTGGTCTGGACACTTTCACTGGGAGTTATTCTGCTGACAATTGCAGGAATGCTGACTGCACTTCACTACAGATTTGAGCTTTTCTTCTCTGTAGGGAATCTCTGGACCACACATCCAAATCAATGTTTGCGGAGTTCAGCGCGCCGATGATGATGATGTTCGGAAAATGCAGCTTGAAGGTCGAGAGCTTCTGCAGGTTAGAACAGAGCACTGGACGGTTTCTGAGGGATCTACCAGGGATTTTACAGCCGATTTCCCAGATACTAACGAAATTGCAGCGTCTGGAGATTAGATTGATCTGCAGAGTGATCTGATTGAGGTGTTTAAGGCCTTCATATTGAGTAAGCTGAATATGAATGGAATCTTCCTCTTGCTGAGACTACACACATGAGGGGACATAAATTTAAGTTGGGGAAGAACAGTTGCAGGATAGATGTGTGGAAGCTTGTTTTCAGCCAGTGAGTGGTTGATTGTTGGAACAGGCTTCCATTTGTTGTCGTGGAAGTGGATGGTTTGAATAAATTCAAGAACTAGAAAAATTCTTGGAGGGTAAAAATGGGTGTGTGGGTGGGTTTAGCCGTTGCTATATAAGCTTTCTTTCTTGCATCATTTGCCGCTATTGCTAATACTATTAAAGCTTAATGATTTTCAAAACACTGCTTCAGCATAACCCCTTAAATCCTGGGACCGCCACTGAATGTGTATACGTATTCTTCTGTTACAGAAGCACCGAAAATAAATACAGACATACCACCGATTTTGAAAGTATCTTCAACAGAAGACATATCTATATGTCCCTTTCTACTTATTTAATTAATTTATTGTATACATATACTGTGCATACACTGAGTGATCACTGAATTATGACCACCTACCAAATATCGTGTTGGGCCACCGTTGGCACGGCACGGATAATAGCCGTTATTCGTCTAGGAATTGACTCCACTAGATGTCTGGTGATGTCCGTAGAGATCTGCAGCCACAGTGCCGGAATAGATGATAGCTCTGTGTTCCTCCGCCTCACTTCCAATACATTCCACAAGTGTGCAATTTGGTTGAGGGATATACTGATATCAGGTGAAACTGGAGGCTAATCGAGATATGCGATATTTTTACCGTGTTCCTCGAACCACTTGTGCACAATGCGGGCCCGAAGACACTACGCATTATCGTCTTTTGAAGATCCTGTTTCTGTCTGGAAAAAAAGTGCAATACAGCAGAGCACATTGTCTCCTAAGAGTTGTCGGTAGACCTTACCAGTGAAACAACACAGAATGGCAAGGTTGTTAAGGACACTACTGACGCTATGCTGCTGCAACTGGATCTGGAAAAGTTGAGCAGATGGGCTGAGAGGTGGCAAATGAAGTTTAACATTGACAAATGTAAAGTACTACATATGGGAAACAGCAACCCCAGAGCAACGTATCAACTCTGTGGTACTACACTGACAGTGATAAAGAATGAAAAGGACCTGGGGGATAATTGTGCTGGCAGATATGAAGTTCTCTGAGCAGTGCAGACGGGCTGCAAGAGTAGCTCATGGTGTCTTGTCAATGATATACAGGAATTTTTCTAGCAGGGATAAGGAGGTGATTATTCCCTTGTATAAGGCAATGGTCAGGCCACACCTTGAGTGCTGTATACAGGTCTAGAGGCCTCATTTCAAGAAGGATGTAGAGCTGCTGGAACGAGTACAGAGAGGGGCAACAAGATTAGTGAATGTAACAAAGGGTTGCTCTCACGAAGAAAGGCTTAAGTTTTGCAAATTACAGTGTCTGGAGACTAGACACCGGTGAGGTTTGTTTGTTTGGTTTTTAGGAGCATTAGCAACTAAGGCCATATTGCTCCGGGAATATGCGGTGGTCATTCCCGGACCTTTCCGCATCCTCCGTATTTGGTGGTGACAGGCTCGAACCCCGGTCTAATCAAGAAGCGTGTGCTACGCACTGCTGCTCCTTCCCACATGGCTACGGAGGCGCCGGCACAGGTGAGGTGATCTGATAGAGGTGTATAAATCCTTGAATGGTTTGAGCATGCTCAATGCCGATGGGATTCTTCCTCTTGCTCAGAATAATCACCTGAGGGCATAAATTCAAATTGAGGAAAGACAGATGTAGGATTAGATGTGCGGAAATTTGCCTTTAGCCAGCAGGTAGTTGGTTGGTGGAATAGACTTCCATCCCTTGTTGTGGAAGTTGATAGCCTAAATAAATTTAAGGCTCAGCTGGACAGGTATTTCGAACGAACGGAGGGGTGAAGTGGAAGTTTTTTTTTTTTTTTTTTGGCTGATGCTGCATAAGCTTGCTTTCTTGCATCATATGCCTCTACTAATGCTAACAATGGTCCATACTTGCCAGAGGTCCTATTTCTTGCCAGAAAATCATGCCCCGTATTAAATGCCCCGAAAATCTTGCCACGGTCACCTGCCTGGATAGTGGTCCATGTAGGATGACGCCATCGTCTTGTTGCTTGCGCTACACACGGTGATATCCGTTGACCTGTTGGTATTTGGATTCATCCAGCCAGCACAGTCGTTTCCAGTCCTCCAGAATCCAACCTAAGTGTTGTTGACACTTTGGTTGGACTCTGGAGGACTGGACCCCTCTTCTCCCTGTAATCGTCGACGATGATTACGGGGAGGAGAGGGGTGTTTCTTGGGTCGTCTGCTATGGAACCTATACGTCTGAGCGTGTGGCGAA
The DNA here is from genome assembly GCF_048544385.1 of Mastigoproctus giganteus. Classification (NCBI taxonomy): domain Eukaryota; kingdom Metazoa; phylum Arthropoda; class Arachnida; order Uropygi; family Thelyphonidae; genus Mastigoproctus; species Mastigoproctus giganteus. Next base: position 173,584,490 of record NC_143586.1, on the reverse strand, counting down.
TCGTCATTTACGATATTGTTTCTGCATTCCCCATTTGAATTGCGATGTCAACTTTCGCACAGTGAGTTGCTGTTGAGACCTTACAACGCACTGCACCCTTCGCTAACTACAAACATCACCTTGGTAATCCTTTACAGTTCTATACTGGGAAGTGGTTTGACCCTTTTGACACCATTCTTTGTACACCTTAACCACAGTGGGCTGTGAGCAACTGACAAGACATGCCATTTCCAATACGGATGCATCCGACACATGAAATCCAACAATCATGCCCTTTTGAAACTCCGTAGTATCTTGACTACGTCCCATAATTATTACTTTAACAAGCACAACCAGATGCAAATTACCACTGCTCTGGCATGGGAAACTGTTCGGCTTTACAGTGCGAGTTATGCGGCATGATCCACTGCGGATGGGTTAGTCATAATTCAGTGATCACCAAGTGTATATATAAATACTGATGATGAACCACTTTAATGCCTGCCTACAATATGGATCCTTCCCTTCTCCTTGGAAAAAAGAAATTTAAATTACTCATTAAGAATACCAACAAAACAGCAAATCAGGCAAATTCATACTGCCCAATCGCTTTACTTCCGATCTTCGGAAAAATACTAGAAGTTGATTGTAGCGAGATTCCAAAAGCACTATAAAGAAAGAAACTGAAACTACAGATATCAGTTTGGCTTCAACTGCTGGGATGTCTACAGTGAATGCCTTAATCTAGTTATTAAAAGGCCCCTTTGAAGCCCTTGTGGACTTCAAAGGGGCCTTTTACACTGTTTGGTGGCAAAGTGTCCTGGAGAGGTTCCGAGAGGCCGGGGTTTCCGTGCTTATTTATCATCTCATCACAGATTATTTCCAGAATCGCTCACTTGTTGTCTCCAGTGGATCCTGCTCTGTTGCAAGACGTGTGACTTGTGGTTGCCCTCAGGGATCAGTTCTCGGACCAGTATGCTGGAACGTGGTCCTTGATAGATGGCTGGCAACCGAACATAATTACACTACTAAGATTGCTTACGCAGACGATTTAATTATCCTTGTTTCTGGAAACTCCAGACTACAACTTGAAATCCGTGCTAATGAAGTCCTATCAGACCTAGATGAGTGGTGTAGTACACATAAATTAACTATTTCTGTTCCCAAAACAAAACCTTCTTCTCAAAGGAAAATTAGACCCAAATAGACCTCCAAGTATTAAGATTAAAGAACAATCAATAAAATTAGTTAACTCGTACAAATACCTAAGAATTATGTTAGATAACAAACATCAATTCATTACCCATGCTAAATATGCACTAAGCAAAATCAAGACTGACAGGCAAAATAATCAGAATTACCAGAGATTCTTGGGGTCTGAAACCCTCCACTCTCAAGCTGTGCTACAAATGCATATTAATTCCTATTGTCTGTTATGCTGCGGGCGCTTGGGGCCCCAGTATACGCAGAGTCATGGTGGAAAAAATCTTGACTCAAGCTCAGCGCTTCATGATTGCAACTTCAAGAACTTGTGGCACAGTTTCAACGTCGGCACTACAGGTAATCAACGCTAAACTACCAATTAAATACGAAGTGCTGTGCAATTACTTTCAGTATTGTAGAAAGAAAAGACATTGTCACAGTTCAACCAATGGCATAGTCCAAACGAATGGACTATTCCATTCGTTTTGCTGGAAGAATTACTACCCTTTTTATACCTCAAGTTGCTGAATTTGACAAAAAAACATTGTCCCTGGTTTAACCCAGGCCTTTATCTAACTTTCCTTCTTTCCGGGCATGGCAGCCTAAACTCAAAGTTATTTACTCTGGGTTTGGCTGCATCTCCTCTATGTAAATGTGGCTCAGAGAAGACAGTCCAACATGTAAAACTTAGAATGTCGATATTATGTAGATATTCGATTTGAACTTCAGACATTGACCGAAGTTTATGATGTAAATAACTTCAAGTTTTTAGAATGTAAGGAAAATTATCAGGCACTGGCTAACTTTGCTGAACAAGGCTTTCCGCAGAATGAAAAGACTTGCCGACTGAGAATAATTATGTTATTAGTGTACTACCACTGTATATTTTTCCTTGATATTAATCTCATTGTTACAGGACCTCTGATGAGGAAATTTATTTGTGTTTATTGCCGGACGGCAATATCAGCGTTTAGAATATACAAGTCGATGTGCCAGGTTCACTATTGGGTGGGCGGTGTCCTGGTCTCTAATAAGGTGCATAAATTGCAAATCTTAAATTGTAAGATATGTCTGACCTCATTGTAACCGAACTGGTAGGTTAACTATCTGTATAGTTGTATAAGTTGAAGGTTAATGTAGAAATTGGTGCCTTCAACAAATTGTAATAACTGAGTTGCAAGTGTTATGGATATACAGTATGGTGAAATGTCCGGCTATACTACATTGGTCTCAGGCAAGAGACTTATTGTTTGTAATCATTCCTGTCAAGTTGGTGGATCAAGATGTTTTGCTAAACCACAAATTGTAAATAATGCACAGTTACTCTTCAGCGGCGGATAGGGGAAACCCTGGAGTCCGCAGAAAATAAAATACTTTGAACTTTGAATATATAAATAAGTGTGTGTGCGTGCGTACAGAATGACGTAAACCCTAAAACGTTTTTTTAGTTTAAGACAGTGAAATTATCGCTGCTGTACGCACAGAAATTTAAAATTCAAATTCCCAGTATAGAGACTGGTCAAATAGTGAATGACCCAGGCCGCCGCGTGCCATGAGGCGCCTTTGCGCAAAGTCTTATCAACGTCCACCCCTCCGAAAAAAAACAAAACAAATAATTGTAGACAGTTACTTAAATATAAGGTATATTCTAACATTTACAACAAAAAGAGGGCCTGTATCAGAATGTTTACCGTACAGTTACATTACTACCGAAATTATTAATCAAGTTAAATTGTTATTCATTTCAAGTTTTAGATTTTGTAAACTATTAAACTCTGGACGGTGTCCTATTCATTAGGAGTCTGTGTGAGAGAGTATATGCACAGCCACGTGCGACGACTCTGTGAATGACAAAGGCTCTGACAGAATAACAGGTTGGAATCAAACTCAGTTCGGTCAAAGCGCTCCGATGCTAATATAGTATTACTTAATTATAAATTAATATAAAAGTAATTAAATGTTATGGCTTATTGTGGACGTTGCTATAATCTGTTCTCGCAAATGCACACGAATAAGTCTGAACACATTCACTTTGAAAACGATTTCTGTTTCCAGCGAAAATAATGGAGTCAATGGTAAAAATAATTACTGTGCAAGATCATCTTGACAAGACCGTACTTATACTTCAGATGGGTTTGTTAAGAGGAAATCTTGTTTAACCAATCTTGAAATTTTGTTTGATCGGCTACGATGATATAGTGACAAAGGAACTGGATGCAAAAAAATAATTTTGATATCTTAGTTGGATTTCCGGAAAGTTTTTCATAGTGTTACACATAAAAGACTGCTGTACAAATTGCAGCAGTGTGACATTAAGGGTAAGTTGCTGCTATGGATAAAGGGATCGTTGAGTGGGAATCAATGGACGTTGCTCTTCGTGGATTAATGTTATTAGTGGATTCCCTCAGCCTTCGTTGTTTGGCCCATTGTTGTTTTCTGTATTTATCAATAATTTTGATGAATACATGCATATCAGGCTTAATGTCCAAGTTTGCGAATGATACAAACGTTGGCAAGGTGGTTAATGACAGTATGCTACTGCAACAGGATCTAGAAAAGTTGGGCAGATGGGCTGAGAAATGCCAATTGGAGTTTAACATTAATAAATGCATAAGTACTGCATATGGGTAGCAGTAACTCCCACAGTAACGTACCAACAATAGTCAGGGTAGTGGAAAATGAGAAAGACCTCGTAGTAATTGTGCAGTTAGATATGAAAGTTCTCTAAGCAAAGACAGGCTGCCAAGACAGCTCATGCGGTTTTGTGAATGATATGCAGGGATTTTGCTAGCAAGGATAAGGTGATTATCCCATTGTATAAAGAGATGGTAAGGCTACATCTTGAGTACCTGCCTACATGTATGGAGGCTTCATTTTAGGAAGGATGTTGAGCTGCTCGAATGAATGCAGAGAAAGGCAACGAGATTGGTGAGCGGAACAAAGGGGAGCTCTCACCAAGAAAGGCTTAAGCCAGTGGTTTTCAACCGGGGTGCAGCAACAACATTCCAGGGGTGGGTGCCACGTAATTTGGGTTTAAGTTACTTAAACTTATTATTTTGTAATTTATATGTTTATTTCATTATAAAAAGGTATATGGTATCTTTTTGATTTTGTGGTGATCTATAATTGGTTTACTTAGTACCTATATATAAAGAATAAAATTATTATATTAGTATATAATTTGTATTATGAAATGTAATTTTTATAATTACATTTCATAATACAAATTATGAAATGTAATTATAAAATTGAGCAGGGGTGCCGCAAAATAAAATAAATTACTTAGGGGTGCCGTTATTAAAAAAAGGTTGAAAACCACTGGCTTAAGCTCTTGCTCAGACCACAACACGTGAGAGCGCACAAATTCAAACTGAGGAAGGATAGTTGCTGAAAAATTAATTGCTGAACAAACTTCCACTCGTTTTTGGGGAATTTGATAAAAATAAATAAATTCTAGGAAGGACTAGACAAACTATTGGAAGGAATGAATAGATGAAATGGGAGGGTTTTTTTTTTTTTTTTTTTTTTGCCGATTCTGTATAAGCTTCCTTTCTTGCATCATTTAACACTGATAATCTTACTGATTTCCCCCTAAACTTAAGGTTCATTTAAGATCTACACAGTTTCCGGAAAGACATGATGCTGCAGTAGAAACACCCGTTTTTAAAACTCTGGTACTCGCGGAATAATTAAAGGATTTGCAAAAACTAAAGCACAAAAAATTTTAAATTGTTAAATTTTGTGTCAGTATTTTTTTGACAAATTACATACTTTCAGTATTTTATTGCATTTTAGATCGTATGAATCAGAGCTGTATTACTAAATATGTTCTACGTTGATAATAATATTAGTAAAATAATAAGAGGAGTTTACCTCAATATAGTGCATAGAACACTTCCGTATGATACCCTCCAGAAATTAAAACAGAAATCGACAACTTACCGGTACATTAGAGTAAAATATAAATAATTAAATAAACAATTTAACACAATGCAAATCAATTTAAAACAATTAAAAATCAAATTGACGCAATTAAAAGAATCTAACGAAAATATTCAAAACGATTTTCCTTCCTGAAGCTGACAATGCTTTTCGACCGTATGTCGTGATCACAGGAATGAAAATTACCGAATCGGGTTAAACCTGATACTTAAATAGAGATTATTTGTCTTCGCGCATGCGCGTAAAGGTCCACGCATCGGAGATCAAATATGGCCGCCGAACCTTAACCGAATTCTCGTGTAATTTAATTTCAACGGTTTCTGCAATTAATAGTCGCGTATAATTACGTTGAACGTTAAGTATTTTGGCCTCGTTAAATAAAAAAGTATGTTTTTCGTTAATGGCATGAAAGGCTAATTCTGACGCTGCTGAACGAGAAGCACGAACTGAGGCTTCATGTTGATTTACACGAATATTAAGAGAAAATCGGGTCGAACCCTGATAAGACGAGTCGCAATCACCGCAAGAAATGTTGTATACCAGATCATTAATTTGTGTTGCGAACGCTGAAAGAACCGAGCTATTGTTCAGTATAGTGTGTAACTTCCGTATTGGTCTAGCTACAATTTTAAATTCGGTATCTTTAAAGAATCTGTTAAGCTGTTTGTGCCACTGTTCAACATATGGGACAGAAATAAAGTATTTTTTGATATTACTATTGTTGATTGGTGTAGTATTTTGTATCCTATCCTTAGCTTGTACCCTAATTCGGTTTATTGTGGTAATGGAATAACCCCTGTTTAAGAATCTGCTAGTTAATATTTGTATTTCTGAGTCCAAAGCAGAATCCGTCGTTGAATATTTATAGGCATTAAGAAATTGATTAAAGATAATCGATCTTTTGTAGGTGAACGGGTGATAGCTATTATAATGTAGAAGCATACCGGTGTTTGTAGGTTTTCGATAGATGCTAAATTGTATTTTGTTCGAATCCCGGGTAAGCGTGAAATTTAGAAAGTTTAATGACTTTGTATCCGTATCTTCCCTTTCCAATGTAAATTTGAGTCTAGAATGAATATTATTAAACGAATGTAGAATGTCTTGGATAGTATTACTATCGGTAATAATTAGAAAATCGTCTAAATACCTCCCATAGTATGTGATACGGGTTCGAAACGGTGTCAAATGTATCTGCTCAATCGTTGAGAGATAGATCTCTGACATTAAGCCACTCAGGCTCAAACCCATTGGTAATCCAAAAATTTGTTTGTACACCTTGTCTCGAAACATAATGTAGTTAGCCTCAACTAACAGTTTAATTAAGTGAAAAATTTCCTTAATAGGTAGCTTCGTATAATTAATCGGTGTCGAGTTTTTATTTAACATATCCCAAATAATATCTAATGTGTATTCAACATTTACATTCGTATATAATAAGGTAACATCTAGTGAGAATAAATTGTCATTGTCGCCGAGTCTTTAAGCTTATTAAATAATGTATTTAATAGTTCTTATTTGTCTTCGTAGTTCTTAATCCCAAATTGTATTACCTGTCTAAAGGGTTTTATAATGTTATATACATGTGTGGCTAAGGATGAAAATGCCGAGTTCCTGTAGGAAACAATAGGTCGAATAGGAAACCCAGTCTTGTGTAATTTTACCTGACCGAAAAGTGCAGGAATATTATATGTTCTGGCCTTCAATTCCTTTAACTGAACCATAGTAATGTAGTCGTTTTTTCGATACGTGGTTAACGTTTTATTGTATTGATTGACCAAATTGGTAAACAGTGCCGAGTCTACTTCACGATAAGTGGAGGTATCTGACACAACTGAATCTAACTTATTAATATAATCATGTTTATCTACTACTATCACTGTATCTCCTTTATCTGCCCTCTGTATAATAATGTCCTTATTTCCCCGAAGTTCTCGTAAAGCTTAACTGTCATGCGTATTCAATTTAGGAAGTCGCGTTTCTTTTGTTATTCACTACTTGGTTAATAAGCTTAAAGACTGTAGACTCGGCGACAATGACAATTTATTCTCACTAGATGTTACCTCATTATATACGAATGTAAATGTTGAATACACATTAGATATTATTTGGGATATGTTAAATAAAACCTCGACACCGATTAATTATACGAAGCTACCTATTAAGGAAATTTTTCACTTAATTAAACTGTTAGTTGAGACTAACTACATTATGTTTCGAGACAAGGTGTACAAACAAATTTTTGGATTACCAATGGGTTTGAGCCTGAGTGGCTTAATGTCAGAGATCTATCTCTCAACGATTGAGCAGATACATTTGACACCGTTTCGAACCCGTATCACATACTATGGGAGGTATTTAGACGATTTTCTAATTATTACCGATAGTAATACTATCCAAGACATTCTACATTCGTTTAATAATATTCATTCTAGACTCAAATTTACATTGGAAAGGGAAGATACGGATACAAAGTCATTAAACTTTCTAAATTTCACGCTTACCCGGGACTCGAACAAAATACAATTTAGCATCTATCGAAAACCTACAAACACCGGTATGCTTCTACATTATAATAGCTATCACCCGTTCACCTACAAAAGATCGATTATCTTTAATCAATTTCTTAATGCCTATAAAAATTCAACGACGGAATCTGCTTTGGACTCAGAAATACAAATATTAACTAGCAGATTCTTAAACAGGGGTTATTCCATTACCACAATAAACCGAATTAGGGTACAAGCTAAGGATAGGATACAAAATACTACACCAATCAACAATAGTAATATCAAAAAATACTTTATTTCTGTCCCATATGTTGAACAGTGGCACAAACAGCTTAACAGATTCTTTAAAGATACTGAATTTAAAATTGTAGCTAAACCAATACGGAAGTTACACACTATACTGAACAATAGCTCGGTTCTTTCAGCGTTCGCAACACAAATTAATGATCTGGTATACATTTCTTGCGGTGATTGCGACTCGTCTTATCAGGGTTCGACCCGATTTTCTCTTAATATTCGTGAAAATCAACATGAAGCCTCAGTTCGTGCTTCTCGTTCAGCAGCGTCAGAATTAGCCTTTCATGCCATTAACGAAAAACATACTTTTTTATTTAACGAGGCCAAAATACTTAACGTTCAACGTAATTATACGCGACTATTAATTGCAGAAACCGTTGAAATTAAATTACACGAGAATTCGGTTAAGGTTCGGCGGCCATATTTGATCTCCGATGCGTGGACCTTTACGCGCATGCGCGAAGACAAATAATCTCTATTTAAGTATCAGGTTTAACCCGATTCGGTAATTTTCATTCCTGTGATCACGACATACGGTCGAAAAGCATTGTCAGCTTCAGGAAGGAAAATCGTTTTGAATATTTTCGTTAGATTCTTTTAATTGCGTCAATTTGATTTTTAATTGTTTTAAATTGATTTGCATTGTGTTAAATTGTTTATTTAATTATTTATATTTTACTCTAATGTACCGGTAAGTTGTCGATTTCTGTTTTAATTTCTGGAGGGTATCATACGGAAGTGTTCTATGCACTATATTGAGGTAAACTCCTCTTATTATTTTACTAATTTATTGCATTTTAAAAGTTATTTTGAAATTATAGGAAATGTAAATTATGTTTTTCATTTATTACTTCAAACACGCTCATTTTTAAATTTAAACACAGGCGTAATTATCTTATTACTATCATGTCCACCAGCGTGGACATGATAGTAATAAGATAATTATACAGATCAAGCTATAATAAATCGGTCAACTACCGAGTGCCGGGCAATCAGGATGAAAAGTCCGTAGTCACGAATGGTCGTTAGTGTAGTATCTCAAATAGAGGGCGCCTCCGTAGCCAGGTGGGAAGGAGCAGCAGTGCGTAGCACACGCTTCTTGATTGGACCGGGGTTCGAGCCCGTCACCACCAAATACGGAGCATGCGAAAAGGTCAGGGAATGACCACCGCACCGGAGCAATATGGCCTTAGTTGCTAATGCTCTTAAAAACCAAATAACAACAACAACAACTCAAATAGAGAGCTTTATGGTAACTGAAAAAAAAAAAAAAAAAAATTTCTAGTACCCGGCTTGGCCTAAAACTGAGGAACTAACGAAAACGTTGTCTATTTGAGTCTTTCCAGTTGTTGTGAATGACAAGGGGTGGGAGAAGCGACTCTGACTTCTTCCTGGAGAAGCGATTAAAGTCTTTGGGGAAAAGCGACTGGCAGATGAGGCCCGCGCAAGCACCTCCCCACCACCACCGCCTCAACACTGGCTCTCTGTGTACCTCCTTGCCGGGACAACTCCAGCTTTGAAAATTGTTAAAAAATACTTCGCGTCGCAAAATTTATAAATGACCTTTATAGAATTAACTAACTATTTAGCAATCTTTTTGTCACCAAAAGGAAAGTTACTTAGTACAAAGAATCGAAATGCAATAAAAAATTGTTTTTTTTTATTTTAATACAAAAAGTAAATGATAGATTTCAATCGGAATAGTTTTCCCTTGATAAGCATCGAATAACGCATAGCTAAATGTTATTTTTAAATTTTTAGCTCCATTAGAGACGGGGGGGGGGGGGTTCGAATATTACTCACATTTCCCTGTCTGGCGCCGCCATTTTTAATTTTAAAATTATATTTTAAACCTTCTCGTTGAGTTCTTACCGACGGTGTATAATAAGCTATAGGTTGTCGACAACATTTTGTCCCCTCACATTTATCCCCCCCCCCCATTTCTCAGACAAATTTTTGTCAACAACAATCAATATGGTGCTATGTTGGCCCACATGATGAACAAACACATGCAAAATTTCAAGTCAATGGGTTGAGTGGTTCCAGAATACAATGCTGTGACTGACAGACAGACAACCGAGTGATATTATAAGGGTCTTTCGTTAAACTACGGACCCTAAATAAAGACGATGAGATCGCGCACTGCAACGTTAGACAAGACAGAATAGCCCCATCCAGCGATAAAAAGGTTAAATGCAAGATTACTGCAGCATTATTTCTTCATATTTTAAATTTTTATGAGATACTTCATTTTTTGAAAAATGCAAAAAAAAAAAAAAAAACACGCAATTCTCATATCAATCGACGTGATTTGCCGTTTCATTCTGAAAACCTAATCTAAAAATGCAATTGGCTTGAATAGTATTACGTAGTGACAAATAATGCAAGAAATGAAGCTTATACAGCAGCAGCAGTTAAAAACAAAAAAGAAAAACAACACTTTCCATGTCATCTGTACATCCCTTCTGATAGTTTATCTAGTTCTTCCTTCAATTTATTCAGACTACTGACATTCACTCGCTATACCAGATGGGAATTTGTCCCATTTCCGCACATTCCACTTGCAACCATCCTTCCTCAATTGGAACTGAAAGGAAGAATCCCATCAGTATTAGTTTTCCCAATCCATTGAAAGCCTCAAACACCTCAATCATATCACCTCACAAGTGCCTAGTCTCCAGACGCTTCGATTTTCAGAACTGAAGCCTTTCTTGGTAAGATCACTCTTTCGTTCCCTTCACCTCGTTGCCCTTCCCCGAACCAGTTTCAGCAGCTTTACGTCCTTCCCAAAATGATGCCTTCAAACCTGAATGCAGTACTCAAGATGGTGCTTAACCATTGGCTTTGCACAATGGGATAAGCACACAATCTCTCATTTCAAAGATCTAAAGTGTATAAGTAGCATTATTATAATATTAAATAAAGAATTAACGTTTTATTCGTTTATATTTTTGGACCATTTCTCAAATATACTAAAGTTTGGGTAAAAAACATGGTCCTATACGAGCCGAACAAAAAAAATAAATTGCCATGGGAACCACTCTTTACAGGTTAAAAAAAAGCAAACATAAACAGACAAGACCTAATTTTCATAATTACTAAATGAAACTATGAAAATTAACATTGAACTAAATCATAAGAAATCGTAAATCAAAAGAAGAACGGAAGAAAAGGTGAAGTAAAAGAAATTAAATGGATGGAACGTTTTATGTCCTTATCAAAAATAGCTACTATAGGTAGATTGATTTAGGTTTGATATGGTTGTTAAGAGCACGGAGAGAAGTACCCAGAATATGAAATAGAAGACAATTAGCCTATTTATAAATACTTGAACCCATTCCTGGACATACCCAGAACTATAAATTTTATTCCTTTTTCACAAAAAAAAACAAAAAAAAAAACTATATTTGCATAAAAAATACTTACCAAAATTATCTCCTCTTTTGCAAGCAGTCTTTTTAGAAGGTGTGTAAATTAATTGCATATTTTCAATATCAACTGAAAAGAGTCTCCTATAGAAGCGATCCGCAGTTCGTATCTTGTATAAATGTGTTCCTTTTGATATATCATTAATGACAACTTGAATAGGAGCGCCTGAAATTATAAAATGAAAATTGATTACTTAATAGAACGATAAATTAAGAGATTTATATTACATAAACAGGCAGAAATGATTCGAGGAAGGCTGTCTTCTTACATGGCATCAGTCTTTAAAAAAAAATGACCCATACGTCCTCCGTCACTTGCTTTCATCATTTCAAAATCCTTTCACCTAAACTCGATTCCAAACAATATGCAACTGCCAGTTTCGTTTAACAAACTCGATTTCAAGTTTGATGGTGCAAACGTTCAGTGTGAGATTATTTTGAAAATAGAATGTAAACAAGGGACGTTTACAACAGGATTCGAAATAAAAAAAAAATTGAGCTATTGTAACCGTCAGGATAACACGTATACATGTCTTTTAATATGACGAATGAACGCATTCCAGTGTGTGTATTCCGAGCCCTGCTTTATAATTAAACGCGCGGAATTTCGAATTGTGTAGCTGTTCTATTTTAGAAGTTACTGACCACGACTTCGCTAACCAGGCTTAATAAATCTTGGAGTTGCACAAGATGATCGTCAGTGTCTTGGGAGCCTCATTTATACCGGCTGATTATAAAATCACCTTCTGGGATGGGACGCCTTATCTCTCTCAATGCCTCAATGTTGGCAAGAGTTGAAATTTTGGAATATTTCTATATTGTGCATATAGAGTCGAGATATACGACGTTAGATTTGCATAATTTGAGTTAATGCCGAGAGCTTCTGAGTATTATCAAGACAAACAAACACAAATTACACAGAAAACTTGTTACCGTCACAAACTTGCAGAATTCATTCGATAAGACCACCATAATGCCCACAAAATATGGCATACGGTTGATCAGGTCCTGGCGGGTCGAATCCCGCCAAGACGTAAGGAATATTTATCGGCTATTTTAAAAGCACGTGTCCGAGTTAGTTCGACATTGGAAAAGGGCTGATTGGTTTTCCAATACTGTAATCAAAACAAGTTTGATTATTGGAGCTATAGAATACACTCGAATTGTGCAAGCTGCTATTACAATAGCTCTGTTAAGTGTAATTTTGAACCAAGTAGGAAAATTATTCTACTTCAGTTCTTTTTTTTTAAAAAGTGTTTCTACTATATTCTTTGTAATATTGCATATTTTTACCATTAAAAAACACTGACTTTTTATCTGATACTAGAGGGAGCTGTAGGTTGTATTGTGATTTCTTTAAGGCGATTCTCAAACTGTGCGTCGCGAAGCCATGGGGAGGAACCATAATTTACCATGGACGATGTAATAGTTTATATAAGATTTCCATGGCAAATATTAAAAATGAATTCCTTTTTTTTTTTACTATTAGATATATAATCTATTTGATCTGTATTATTTATTAATGTAAATAATTATAGAAATTTGGGGTGTTTTTGACGAAGAGAACGCATCAACACATTAATAATTATTGCATTAACATATTAAAGATAAGAAATTGCACAGTTAGATGTTTTACTTCAAGGGAGGCGCCGGGAAAATTTTACAGGTTAAGGGAAGCGTGGGCTTAGCAAGTTTGAGAACTTTAAGCCCTTGATAAATATGCAGGGTAAATATGCTTCTTTTCGTATTTCAGTTTTTATTATTTTTTCCTATATTTATTTAGGATGCTTAAGTTAACCTTTATTTTAATTTTGTGTTTGTATTTTATTTATTTAATTGATTCGTTTCTACAAACGTAAAAGATTGCCATTATCTCTTAGGATATTTACACCTATGAGATTAGAATGATTTTCTAGCTCTAAGGTATGTATTTTTAGCATTATTTTGCCTTTGTTTTTATTTAACTAGCACTAAAATTTAATATTTTTGCTAGTTATTTTAGTCTTTCAGTACCTATGATATAAGCCTTTTTTTTTCTTTTCATTCTAATTTGAATCTGCAATTTTCTGGCAGCGAGATATTTCATACAGGCATGCTATTAAGAATACAAGTCATGGTTTCATATTCTTGTATTATTGCAATTAGAACAACAACCCACTGGACAATCTCTACTACAGTATGTTGGCGGAAATTTAACTACAAATGCCCCTTCGGTTTATTTTCAAACTCAACAGCACCACTCCGGGAACATTACTACAACTCGTGTGCTCGAAGGTGTCAAACCTTGAAGAGCCAATGCTTTAAAAAGTTTAACAAATTGTTTGACCACTCCCAGCTTGATATGGAGTGGTAGAAGCAAGGCATGGTTTACTACATCGTGTGCCAGGCTGCAGCTCAATTCTGACAAATTGTCTTCTCTTGTGGTACTGATCTAATGTATACCACTGCTGTCCCAGAGGAAGAGAAAATAAATGAACTTAGCGAAAATACCTTGCAAACCCAGAAGGAACACCAGCATCTTGAATTTTACACAGACATCATTTATACCGATCATACTTTCCCTAATACATGCTTTACATTTCCGTATATATTTTTAATATATGAGCAGAGTGCGCCAATGAACTGATTGGTATATATTCCCGTTCAGACTTTTCATTGAACGGAATACATTTCACCATTCAAACTTTTACTCCAACTGTCTATAAAAAGACATCACTCGTCTGGATTGTGAGTAATACGAATTTCTTCATAAAGCCAATCAAATAAAATAAAACCAGCAGCACAGATTCTGCTAGTGCATAAGCGACATGTTAGTGGTTTTTTTTTTTTTTATGTATATGCGTGGAAAGCATACAGCTGGAATCCAACAGATTCCATGCTTTTAAACGAGATATCAGGAGATCTATATTACCCGAACTCCACCATTGAATCATCCAACTCTTGATGATTATGGAATTGTGTCGTTTTACTTGAAGCTTCTGAGGTGTAAATTCTAATTATCCTGTATAGCATCTAATTCTAAGGTCTCTTCTCTAAATGGTGGATTGGAATTGGCAGGTCTTCACTGCGTAGCATCGGAGCAATAGAGGATGGTCTGTTATGGCACACTACAGCTTTTCGATCCGCAGACTTTTTAAACATTGATACAGCCACTAAAAAGTGGCAATCGTCATGATGGGCTGTCCATATTCGACATATAGCAAAAGACACCCACACGACTACCTCATTTCCACTGTGGTAATTGCTAATCAAATTTTACATCACATTTGATAATTTTTCCCTTTCATTATAATTAACACTAAAATACATCTACGTTTCGATTGTCATTACAAGAAAAGTTGTAGGAAATTACATAATAGTACTTTTCATTGTTTTGTTTTCTAATCCGGTACTGGATCAAAAAAAAAAAAAAAAAATAATATATATATATATATATATATTTGAGTTATAAAATATTCATAAACTCAATAAGCATCAATAAACAGGCTCGAGACAACTTACAATTATGATAATATGCTGATACCGAACTCTATAAAAAAAAAAAAACCACCAGCTGTGAAAAATCAGCTAATATCATAACAAAGAGCTGCCATTATGCCAGGGCGAGTATGTTGCACTTCAGATGCGTTCGATTATCAAGGTACTCAAGGGTTAAAAGCTCTTATACTGTACTCAGGAATTTTTTCCCAAAACTTAGCCACGTGGTGCGATTTCTGAGCTTCGTAACCCGAAAAGGCACGTCGGTCGAGGGGGTAATGTTCTATTTACATTCCAAAACGATCACACGGGTCAAAAGTGTTTACAGTTAACCCTTATGACAAGAATATTATCATTAATCGTATTAGCGGTCACGTGAGATCGAACCGCTGTCAGCTCAAACGCGTGTATTACTGCACTTTCGCGTTTACCTCTAGTAAACCAAGTCTTATGGTTGATGCATAAGTTATATCATACCGTCTGCATTAATAGTAATCGGTGGATTCAGTTTGTTTAAGAAATCGTGCTCGTTCTTCGCAGTGCTTTCTATTCCATTCAAACAAATGCATGAAGCGCTTATTCAGTATGTCCGTTCGTCCGTCTTCACGTAACAAGAGAAGAGGTTTCTATGAATTTTCGTATTTTGAAATTGGACAAATAGAAATCTGCTAATATTTTCTTTATTTTTCTCCGTACATTCTCTCTCTCCTCCTTATTCTAGAATTTCATCCAAAGACAGAATTCTGAAACTAAGGACAAACAAGCGAATAAAAACGCTGCGATTTTATTAACTTCAGCGTTTACTAATATTTTGTATATATATATATATTTTTATTTTTTTTTTTTTTCATTCGCCCGTCTGACCACAGGCTGAAATAAATATTTTGTGCATTACCGATATTTAAAGCGCGGCGTGAAATATTGCGCTGCATAAAAAGTTAGATTCCCCGTTTTGGATTTGAACATTTGTTCAAGCAATGCACGCTATTGATCGAAATATCAGGATCGTGTGATTTTTGAAGATAAAGAAACGAGTAGATAACACCGATATTGTTTACTCTCAGTGGAAATAAAAGATAGTGGGTAATGGCGCACATTCAATTGACACCATCCCATACCAATGACAGAAATTGCTAAACCACTCGAGCTCGAGATTCCTCCTTAGTTTATGTAAGTTTACTGATAAATTCATACGTTCTTTTCGTCGCCAAAAAAAGGTTAATCACATTGGGCCAGATCTGACAATGTGGAGGATGGGGTAATATCTCAAACTTCATCTCTTGTATCTGATTCACTGAGGGAACATCAAATCAACGTTTTTCCCGAACTGTTGACTTTAATTGGTTGTGAAGAACAGTATCTGTCACTGTTCCTCTTGTCTCTAGATAATGTTCCAGAATCACTCGTTTACGATCTCAGAATGACTAAGTAACATTAATAAGGTAACGTTACTTTCTGCATGTCTGAAGGACACATTTATTCAAAGACATTTTAAGAAATACTATACTGTTGACGGTGGACCACAGGCTTCACTGCAACTCACAGCTGATCTTGACATTGAATCTCCACCACGACACAAATAAACGCAATCATAGTGATGACGCGATAACCCACCAGTCTGTCAGTGACCCCATTTCTACCACTAGGCAGCGTTTAGAGGACCTGTTGCTACGATAGTCTGCAATCTTTCACGGGTGAACGATTGCCGAACATCGGACTAACAAAGTCAACAGAAGGTGTATGTGCATGAAATTAGCTAATAAGAAATTCCTTATCATGATTCCAAAAGAGTAAAAAAAGGTATAAAGTTACACTGAATAATAAGTATTCATTTAAGCGTAAATTAAAGGCTCTGTCAGGTTTCTTTGTTAACTTACTCTAAATACGACTCCCCGGTGCAGTTTTTTTTTTTATGAAAAACCCCAATCACCAGAGAGGTATTTTAGTACCATGCATGGGTTGGACATTAATATGAAAGAAGATATTCGTTGACATTAGACTTGAACTTCTAGGTATTTTAAAAGCGGCCACAAGCTTCGAATGAAATGCATAAAAACACGATCTTGTTTTACCAAAAGTTTAGTAAAATTTCTCATCCGTGAAGATGAGAAATCAAAAAGCCTGTTCTTTGATTTCTCATCTTCTGTCGTGTTCTTCAGGATTGCAGGTTGCATGTCACAATGCCAAAGAACTGTTTTTCTTAGGAAAACTTTGAAATTTTTTTTTTTTTTTCATTAGAAAAAGCAGCACCTTAAAACACATTCTTAAAAATCTTTTATGTTTTAAAATGGAAAGTAGACACCTTAGACAATATTTGATTAAGGTGAAAGTAAAACGAACGAGGGTGAAATTTTCGCTGTTAAGTTATTTCAGAAGTAGGCCATAAATTGAAATTACGAGTGGGGGGGCGCGGAGAAGAGGTTCAGAATTGATTGCAGGAAGTTCTTTTGGACAGCGGTTGGACTTATTGCGATAAGTGTCCTTCGTGGATGGTTGAGGCTGAAAGCTTGGGGAAATTCCAAGATCAGCTGGATAGATACATACCCACGAGGGCTACGTACCACCGCACCGAAATGCAACAGTACACGTTGAGTTGATAATAATTGACAATAATTTGTTTGTGAGAAAGTGTTGGATATGTTTTTGTCTGGTAGGTAAATGAACTGTGTGCAAGGTCATTAGTAATTGCAAAAATGCTTCAGCATCTCGACCAGCTGGAGTTGTGAACATTAAAATCACCAAGGAAAATTCTCACTGTTAGGAAAGTTGGACTGGAGAAAGTCAAGTTTCAAAGAGTTCCAAGTAATTAGTGGGTTGGGAGAACGATAATAGCAACAGATGAATTTGACAGAGTGGGGTAGAGATTTTAAGCCAGAGAAGATTGAAGAAAAGAGATTTAACATTGTCTGATTAGTAATTGCAAAAATGCTTCAGCATCTCGACCAGCTGGAGTTGTGAACATTAAAACCACCAAGGAAAATTCTCACTGTTAGGAAAGTTGGACTGGAGAAAGTCAAGTTTCAAAGAGTTCCAAGTAATTAGTGGGTTGGGAGAACGATAATAGCAACAGATGAATTTGACAGAGTGGGGTAGAGATTTTAAGCCAGAGAAGATTGAAGAAAAGAGATTTAACATTGTCTGATTAGTAATTGCAAAAATGCTTCAGCATCTCGACCAGCTGGAGTTGTGAACATTAAAATCACCAAGGAAAATTCTCACTGTTAGGAAAGTTGGACTGGAGAAAGTCAAGTTTCAAAGAGTTCCAAGTAATTAGTGGGTTGGGAGAACGATAATAGCAACAGATGAATTTGACAGAGTGGGGTAGAGATTTTAAGCCAGAGAAGATTGAAGAAAAGAGATTTAACATTGTCTGATTAGTAATTGCAAAAATGCTTCAGCATCTCGACCAGCTGGAGTTGTGAACATTAAAATCACCAAGGAAAATTCTCACTGTTAGGAAAGTTGGACTGGAGAAAGTCAAGTTTCAAAGAGTTCCAAGTAATTAGTGGGTTGGGAGAACGATAATAGCAACAGATGAATTTGACAGAGTGGGGTAGAGATTTTAAGCCAGAGAAGATTGAAGAAAAGAGATTTAACATTGTCTGATTAGTAATTGCAAAAATGCTTCAGCATCTCGACCAGCTGGAGTTGTGAACATTAAAATCACCAAGGAAAATTCTCACTGTTAGGAAAGTTGGACTGGAGAAAGTCAAGTTTCAAAGAGTTCCAAGTAATTAGTGGGTTGGGAGAACGATAATAGCAACAGATGAATTTGACAGAGTGGGGTAGAGATTTTAAGCCAGAGAAGATTGAAGAAAAGAGATTTAACATTGTCTGATTAGTAATTGCAAAAATGCTTCAGCATCTCGACCAGCTGGAGTTGTGAACATTAAAATCACCAAGGAAAATTCTCACTGTTAGGAAAGTTGGACTGGAGAAAGTCAAGTTTCAAAGAGTTCCAAGTAATTAGTGGGTTGGGAGAACGATAATAGCAACAGATGAATTTGACAGAGTGGGGTAGAGATTTTAAGCCAGAGAAGATTGAAGAAAGGAGATTTAACATTGTCTGATTAGTAATTGCAAAAATGCTTCAGCATCTCGACCAGCTGGAGTTGTGAACATTAAAATCACCAAGGAAAATTCTCACTGTTAGGAAAGTTGGACTGGAGAAAGTAAAGTTTCAAAGAGTTCCAAGTAATTAGTGGGTTGGGAGAACGATAATAGCAACAGATGAATTTGACAGAGTGGGGTAGAGATTTTAAGCCAGAGAAGATTGAAGAAAAGAGATTTAACATTGTCTGACAGGGAATATAACAGAAAACATATGCACAAGTACCACCTTTGAAGCAAAATGAATTGTACAGCGAATAATTAGGACATCTGAGATGAGCAGTGGTTGAATCAATTGATAATTGGGATTCTGTTAGAAAAATTATGTTGAGCTTGACAGACTAAGTGGAAATGGACATCACTCAGATTGAAATTGAGACCACATATATTTATGAAATGGACGAAGAAGCGTTTGATCTTTTGGCAGATCAAGTTCTATTAATTTGACTATTCATGGTGTATTCAGTAGTAAGCGGCGTGAAGGTTCATCACGCGGCAAGAATATACCCAGCTCCTTGACATAACGCCTCGACAATGCCTCCCGCATGTACACTACTTGGGCTCCATCCAGTCACTATCTGGCAGAGTAGAGGCAGCGAGATTATACACTATCTGATCCGGAAGCCTCCTAGAGAATTACCAATAGGTTCAGTCTGGTGGACTACTTAGCGCCAGCCTGCGAATACCGTTTAAGAGTTGTACCCTCGAAATGTAAGGAAGATTGGAACTAGCCATGATGCCACTCATACCCTCAAAAGATATCAATCGTACTATAGGATGGAAGAGATGAGTCGTTGTTGTTGGATTTTAGGACCATCGGCAACTAAGGCCATGTTACTGTGTATCTTGTTTGTAATTTGCGTATGTCGTGTGGTCGATTTTCTATTTTCTGGACGAAAAACCCGAGGTTCCGGGAGAAAAAAAACGATGCTACCCGCGCCTGAGACCGACTATCTCAGCCACGTTGTGAAAAAGACAAATTCCTTCCATCATCGACAGGATTCGAACTCAGGTCTTTTCCACCCAGTATGAGGACAGCGATTCTACCAGCTGTTCTACCCACGAGGGCGAAAGAGATGGGGGGGGGGCGAAGCTTTGCTCTGAAGACTAAACATGGGTTCTACCACTTCAAGCCTCCAATAAACAGTGTTGGTATAGCACCGGTTAATGAGTCATTTGTCACCTAATATTGCTTGGCAACACACGTAGGGGTGGAATTCCTCCATGTGGTGCGGACGACACCCCAACTAGCCTTCTGCTTGCGTTTGCAATACCTGGGTGCCGTATTTCAGGATATGCACACAGGTTATACCCAGGGTTATAAACAGTCCCCCATTGTTAAGTTTCAAGCAAAGGAAAGACCAGACTTCGCCGAAATTCAGTCCATTTGGCTCGAGTGTCACCTGAATATTAGTCCCTTCAGTGTTTTATTCTCCCAGCTATCAAAAACGAGCTCGTCATAACTTAGAGAATATCTGTGACAGCCTCAAGGACCAAATTAAATTAAACAAAGTGAGTAAGTGTCGCCACGGGATTTTTGGAAACAATCATTAAAAAAATTAGGAGGGAAGGGAAAGATAACAAGAATCCAACTTTTAAATCTTCGTTTAGCGTGGCGTATCTTTTGTAGAAGTCGAATGAGAAGTTAACTGTTCAAGATTTTTACATAAATGAGAAAAGATTCGATACATAAGCATAAAATTCTTCATGCTTATGTATCGTTAAAACAAGGAAATAAAAAATCTATATATATTGGTTTTTTGGAATAACGGTTTCCGCGATGATCTCAGAAAAGTTTTTAACTCTTAGGATTTTGCAAAACGTAATTCTCAAGTTGAAATATATAAATTTGATTCCATGCTTTAACAAAAAAGAATTCCTAGTTTTAAGACCGCTGCCATCATTGCATGAGCAGATTTAAAAAAAAAATACATTAGAAATTAATATTACTGGAGATATAGCTGTGGACAGATTGTAAGAATTATCGATCGAAGAAGAAACTTGGAAAAAACATTGTGCTTATGTATCGAATTTGGAAGAAGAATACTGGAGAAAAGATGCCGTGATGGAAGGGTTGTGCAACCCAGTAATAATACTAATTGATGGCAGTGATGAAGATTCAAGTTGGATTCGGACAAAACAACGATTTATGAACTTCCTAGTCCTTCTGAGGATAAAATGGACGAATACAAAATATGGAAGTCAATTTATTGACCCCGTTGGAGGTACTCTTACTATTTATGAGAAATTCAATATTTGAGAAAGTAATGTGGTGCTACTTCCGAGACTTCGAAACAATGAATATGTTGCATCTTCTAAACAAAATCACAAAAACGAATGAGAATGCTTCCCCCCCCCTACCCCCAAATAGCCATTTTTTCTCATTTTTTTTTAAATTTTGAAAAATTAGACTATTCACTTTTTGATTCCACCCTTTATTTTCAAAGATACTACTGGGAAAAATCCAATTCTCATATTCAAAACGTATACATATTTAATTTAAAAAAAAAAAAAAAAAGAACGCTAAAGTCCACCGGTGTACTTTACAGACACCGGATATCAGTAAAGTACACGGTGGATTTTTTTTTTTTTTTTGCTCCTTGCTTACTAAGCAAGGGAGCTTAAAAAGCTAAGTGAATAAATACGATTTATTCACTTTATTTTTTGACAAAAATTTATTTAGTCAGTTTTCTTTGCTTAACATTTTATTTTATTTTATTTTTATTTTATTTTATTAATAACAAGATACACAACAGGTAACCATTAACAGTGTATCTGAGATCAGATCAATAAATATAATAACAATAATATGAAATCCAACAGGACGATAAACATTGATAGAGATTCAAACAATAAAAGCATATGTACAAAAGAGGATTGTATTAAGTTAAGTTACCGGTAAAACAAGTAATAATTAATCAGTTAGAGAATAGAAAAATAATATAACAAATAATAAGCTACAATAATTAGATGTGAGCTAGTCACTTTGCAGTTTAAGAGAAGAGGCAAACTTGTGGATGGAGTTCATCAGTGATTGAGAGTCGTCAAAGAAGTCAATGCGAGAGTCATTTGCTGATTTGCTGATTCTGTTCAGTGGACTGAACTTCATTAAGTCCGTGTTGGCAGAGTCAAGGCGAAACGGTGTAAGGTTCCTGACTTGTCTACAAGGAGCATTGAAGTTTATTTTACTTAGGATATCAGATGCTTCGTAAATTCCAGTGATTACTTTGGCTAGAAGGGCGATGTCAGCAGTAACTCTTCTGGTGCACAGAGGCCTCAGATGAAAGTAATCACACAGCGATTCATAATACACTGAGTGATAGAATAGAGGATTGCGGTACGTAAGGTAACGGACAAAGTTTTTTTGGACTGCTTCAATTTTGTTAGTTAAAGTCTTTGTGTGAGGATTCCAGATGGGTGAACTGAATTCAAGGATTGGCAGAACAATAGTTTTATAGAGGATAACCGCATATCTGTAGCTTTTGAACTTGTATGTGTTCCGTTTGATGAATCCCAGTGTTTTGAATGCTTTGCTGGTGATTTTAAGGACATGGGCATCGAATTTAGCACTGCTGGAAAAGAGAATCCCTAAGTCGTTAACTTGGTCACACCTTTCGATGATCACAGAGTTAATACTATACTCCGTATTCATTAGTTGTGGAGATCTGCAAGATGAGAAAGAGATTACTTTGCACTTCGAGGGGTTAGCAGACAAGCCATTCAGAGATAGCCACAGAGAGAATTTGTTAAGAGCACATTGAAGCTGTTGAGAATCGGTAGTCTCCTTCACTGCTGAGTAGATCTTAAGATCATCTGCATAGAGAGCAACTTGAACATTGGAGGTGTAGATGAAAGAAGGAAGATCATTTACGAAAACAATGAAGAGAAGAGGACCTAAGGGAGAGCCTTGTGGTACTCCGCTTAGTGGTATAAAACAGTCTGAGTTCACTTGATCGATGATAACGCTCAAGGAACGATGCGTAATATAGCTGCGTAGCCATGAGAGCAAAGGGTCACGGATACCATATAGCTTAAGTTTTTCCAGAAGTTGTTCGTGCGGGACTTTATCAAATGCCTTAGATATGTCTGTGTAGACTGCATCAACTTGTAGGTGGTTATCAAGAGCTTCAGAGGTGTATTGCCAGAAAGGAAGTAAATTTGTGACTACTGACTTGCCACTGCAGAAACCATGTTGATTCTGATTGATAAAAGGCTTGAAGAATTCGAAGAGATGTTTGTGCACTGCTGTGTCGAAGAGTTTAGCCAGGCTGTTTTGCAAGGTTATGGGTCTGTAATCGCATACGTCATTTTTATCACCTTTTTTGAAAATAGGAACTATATTAACCTGCTTAAAGTGCTTAGGATACTTCCCCAGCCTGAGAGACAGGTTGAAGATCCGCAGTATGAGGGGTTTCAATGTACTGACAGTCCTTTTCCAAAATAAGCCTGGAATGTCATCTGGGCCTCTAGTATAGTCATTTCTCATGCTTTTTAATGCCGAATTTAAATCTTCATCAGAGATAAAGAGATTAATGAGGATATCATCTTTAACAGGTGTGAAGTCAGGAAATGAGGCAGGTCTCAATGTATCATTTGTTTGAATTCTAGAAAAGTGTTTGGCAAACTCTTGAGCAATACTGAATTCGTCAGATAAGAGAATTCCATCTGCGTTTTCATTTAAAAAGAGCTGAAAAAGAGAAATGATGGCTGGATGAGATCCTGTTATATAGGTACAGTGTGTTCATGGCCGATTTCTCGTGTGTGGGCTGGAAACCCGGGGAGAGAATACTGCTCCCTCCATCTAGGATCGGCTAACACAGCTTCGATTGAAGGGTCTTAGAAATTCTTCAGGTCAGTGACGAGACTCCAACCAGACCTCTCCAAACGAGTGAGAAGTGGTGAAATCACGGAACCTGGCCTGCTCAACCTGAACCGTTTATCAGCTATGATGAAATCGAAACTTCTATGAGGACACAGCAGACTATGGCACCTCCGTAGCCAGGAGCAGCAGTGCGTAGCACACGCTTCTTGATTAGACCGGGGTTCGAGCCCGTGACCACCAAATACGGAGGATGCAGAAAGGTCAGGGAATGACCACCGCATATCCCCGGAGCATATTGCCTTAGTTGCTAATACTCCTAAAAACCAAATAACAACGTCTTCCTGTTAGGCAGAGGTTACTGGAGTCACAACCTAAAGTGTCACTGGTTTGGATGGATCGTAGATGGCTGCACGACAGGAGGCAGAGTGGTGTAATGTCAATATCAGATATTTAAGAGAATATTTAATGATGGGCGCTCCTTCGGGACGACTTGGACCTCAGGGATAGTCAGAAAGATAGCAAATATGTTTTAATGCAACTAAATGCAAGGTCACACTTGAACAGCAAAAAAAAAAAAAAAAACATTACACCGACTTGGTGGAGTTGAACTAAAAACAGTAGATGAAGAAATATTTGGGAGTTACGATACGGTCGGACATGAAATTCTCTGAACAATATAGACAGGCGGCAAGGAAGGTTCATGGCGTCCTATGGAACACCTTGTAGAGATGGGGAGATCGCAATCCAGTGAAGATCGCATCCAAAAAATTAGACATTGAGCTTGTTGAAAGGGTCCAAAGTCAGCCTGCTTGGCGAGATCTGTAAAAGGACATCTGTATGAGAAAAGGCTTCGAATGGTCTACAGGAGCTTGGCAACCATGCACTTTGAAGGGACCTGGTTGAGTTTTATAAGACGCTGAGAAAATTTCTGACAAAAAAAAAAAAAAAAAAAAAACTTATGATTTGAAAACTACGGTCCATAAATTGAAATTACAGGGAAAGCGATTTAACCTGAATTAAATTTTTCTTTTAGCCAGCCAGTTGTTAATTGCCGGAATAAGTTGCTCCATTTGTGATGGAGCCTGTCAGCTTGGAGAAACTCAAAGGTCAACTGGATAGTTACCTACGTGAAGAGAGAAACAAGTAGTTTTTCTTTTTATATATTTATTTTTAATATTTTAAATATATATATATTTTTTTGGCTAGTGCAGAAAAAGCCTGTGGCTTCCTTTCACTATAAAAACAGTTACTTGATTTGAAAGAAAAAGTCCGACAACTTCTTGACAGGCCCAGAGTATAGACTTGCATTCAAATGAACATTGGGCTGAAATGGAATGTTTCATCAGGGTGCTGTCAATATTTCCCTCTTCTATAGCTGAGCGATTTCACCAAGGAAGAATGGACAGAAATACTTACTTTCTGCTACAAGGAACTGGTTGAAAATGTCCCAAGGCAGATCGACGCTGCTAGCAGGGTAAGTGATTGGTCTACAGCTTATCGATTCATTCATTAAAACTTCTGTTTACAAACGTGATGCTGTCCAGATATTTTTGTGAGGGTAGCACATATCGAACAAGGCTTAAGCAGATGCAGCAATATTAAACTGGTGAAGAACTTTTTGGTGCCGCCTCATTAATTTGGCAGTGGATGATAAAGTAAGTAATCCGCTTAATAAAAAATAGCACACGCGAAAACCTTGGAAGTGAATTATAATTAATGAGATGCAGGAAGCAGTCTTAGTTAGCATTTGCCAAATAATTTACCGTAACCATAAGAGTAGAGTATTCTGATAAAAGTGCCAGCTGTGCAGTGGAACACGTATCTAATCAGTTGAATTTCTGGGTATATATACTGTACTAGATATGTATGTTTGGGTAGTGAGTCACCCACCGAGCTATTATAAAAATTAATAAATAGGCCGCTTTCCTTTTACACTGAAGCAATAAGTGTTCCAAGTAATCTTCCACGTGAATCCATTAAAATAACGCCACATCATTGGAGCTAATGTAAAAATAAGCTTTCGCAAGTCAGATTGCAACACACTACACAAGAAAATTGGCATCCGTATTTTTGTTGAGAGAAGACAGTTTTCCACTTCAAACTAACGAATGGTAAAATGCAGGGACAGCCCCATTCAAAACTAAGCGAGATGGCATTAGATATTTCATGAAATATGGTCAAAAATCGATTGCAATATTAACAATTTAACAGACAGGAGTTGCAGTTCTTTAATTTTATTCAGGTGATATATACCCTATTTTCTAAGGTACCTGTACCCCCAACATGGCTTAATCGCTGTATCTCATACGTTTAATGAGGAAAACAGAGATGGCAGTAAGTATGTCGAGAGTATCCTTAAGTCCACTGGGTATCTGAACTGACTTAACGGTAATGTTTTAGAAAAAAGCTCTAGCAGGTCAGTGACAGGGCAATAAAACTGAAAAAAAATAAAATTAATTTATTTACTTAAATTGTCTAAAACTACATTATATTAGTTTTGCATTTAGGAAAGGGACTTACACTTACAGTTAGGTAACTTACAATTACCTTAGATATAATGGTGGAATCTGTACAATTTACCATTTCCCAATTTAACTCAACTATATTTTGAATTTTGCACCTCACATCAAATTTCATTTTAACTTTATATCTATGGCGTTTTTGGCGGATGGTTCAGAAATGTTTGGCCCTTTTTCACTGTATGTCTTCTATTAATCTTTGAATTTCACTGTATGTCTTCTATAAATCTTCCTATAAATCTTCTATTTGCCTAAAATAAGTTAATAAACTGTGTTCATCATTACTCCTTGCAGGCCAGTTCTTTTGTTAGTAATGTCAACAACTTCAAGGCCAAAGTTTTCTCCAAGGTTTATTAAATGATTTTTGTTTCTTGCTAGTTCTATATTGTAAACATCTCTATGTTCATAACTTTTAATCAAAATCTTTCGCCTATGTCTCTGTAGATATTGCAGAACCTCTTAATCCATAGGGTGGATCAAGTCTCAGTCTCTCTCTTGGGAATTTTTTTTGGCTGGTGCAGCATAAGCCTCAGGCTTCCTTGCACCATATGGCTAATAATAATAATTACACGGCGGTAAAACATGACCTTTATTTCCCCTTCTTTAAGTTCCTCACAATTGGAATGCGTTATTCAGAAAGAGAATATCCTTTTCAGGCAAAGTTCATTTTCTTGAATGTTTGTGAGTGGTAGTAAACTGGTAAAGTTCTAGGATTAGTTGATTTACCAACAATTTATCGTTTTTGTGGGTAACATTTTATAATTTAGACGTGTTTCGTCCATGTTGTAGAGCTGCAATCAAATTCTGTTGATAAATTACCTTAAATCTAAACTTTGAGAAGCAGGCTGATCAGTAGATCTCTTCCCGCTAATATTCAATACACAAATACCTTGACATTTTTTCTGACGTACAAACCATCTACCACTTGCGCAAACTTTCTGTACCATCAATATTTTATCGGAAGATCAAGACCTTTTCTTTGATGCTGCTTTCATGGATGATTTCAACACGAACTCCAGTTCGTGTTGTCTTTCTTGCATCAGCCACAGCGTATTGTCTACCGTCTCTAATTTTGGTTTCTTTAAAGTTGAACGAGAACTTAAATTGGTTAAGGGAGCTTCTATTGTAATAAACTTTTAGAAATTGTCGCCACAACTCGACAAAGTCAGTGTCATGAACATAAGGTTTCTTTCCTTTAAAATCATTAGTATTTATCTGGCCTCAGTTAAAAACTACAAGTCCTATATTTCTTCCCGTAGTTTTGCAGGCATTTGTCGAATTTCAGCTTTCGTGCAGTAACAAAGCTATTAAAAAGAAAGAAAAAAAAAAAAAAAAAAAAACACCCTACCACTAAAACCAGTTCTATGCAAGTCATTTTTTTTGACTTCTCTTCCTGCCAACTGTACAAGCCAAAGTTTTTCTAGTTAATTTTGAAAATTGACTAGTAGCGCCCCTTATAACCGGTTCTTTGCGCAAACTTATTTTAAATCAAAAACATCGGGAATTGGCCAAGTTACAACGGATTACTAAACAAACTGAAAGCGAACCAACTCACATAATACAAAATCTAAAAATATACAAACACAGGTGCCTGTTAAAGAAAATAGCAGGTCCGACACTACTAGGCCAGCAGGTCTAGGTGGCATCTGAAAAGTTATATTGAAGTGCCTCGCGAAGACTGAAAAATCTATGGGAAAATTTCATCTGAGAGCTTCTCTTGTTTTAGTTATCTACTGACGATTAAGGAACAAGTATCGTGAAGTTCATTACTCAAAGTAAAAGAACAAATACTAAAATAAGACAACACTTACACGCATTAGCACTGATGGGCCGCACCTTCCAATTTCTGAACATGGATAACAAAGAGGATTCCATGAAATTAGTCAGTAACGGGAGATTTTGTCCTATTAATCCTAACAGTCTCGGATAACTACCATTCCGAAAGAAACATCTCTTATGTCCAGCATCTCAAAATCACGTCTGGAGGCGTATCAAGGTGTGACAGTGATGACCGAACAATTTGCAGTTTCTGACATAGCACTAAAATAGCCTCATGTGAACGTAACTTTACATATTTTGCAACTATAACACTACCTCCACATTCGTTTTCTTCACAAATACTACGGTCACTTTTCTAATAAAATGATTGCTGGAAGAAATTATGCACAACACAGGTTTCTCTAGTGATTACTGAGTAAACACGGTGAAATACGATGTACTGCGTCATAAAATGGAGGCTAATACTATGCATTGTCCCACTATTACAAACATACTTCAATGCTATGGATTGCGTACACAAGAGTCTCACATGGCTATTTGCCAACAGGTATCAGATTCTGATCATCCGACCTCGACATAAGCAAAAGAGCATCGTGTAGTGTATTAATCTTATTTTAATATTAAGATCTTTAACACAGTACACGTTACAGGATAACTTTAATTAATGCGGATGTACAAACCTGATTTGCATCAATCATCACTAGACAAAATAGATATTCAGTATTATTGCAAGGAGAATAATTTTTTGAATTTATAAATAAATTGCAGTTTACTGCTCCTCTTTATATTGGATACACGGGTGCTTTTTTTGATCATTATGCTATTTCTTTGCAGTTTCGTGAGCTTCAAATTTTTCGTATCAACAGCGTCATTACTCTGTAGAGAAAGCTTTGTAAATTTTATTGGCAACGCTGATCCAGGTGACTAGAATAAAATGGCAAAACAGTACAAGCATTGAGCAATAAAGAGTTTATTGTTAAGGAGCATTACAGAAGTGGGAATTGAATTATTCTGCTCAAAAAGGAGGCGGACAACAGTGGCGTGTTGGTAGGACCGACAAACGAAACAGTGTTGAGGTTAGAGGGATCAATTCGAGAGCATAGACTGTTTTCGAAGAAAGGAAAGTCATGAAGGAAGACCATCATTAAGAACGCCGGAGAGGTTTGATGAAGCTCGGGAAATCTTGCTACGAGGCCTCATTAACGTTTTGGCTTTTCCAATTCCAGCATCGCCCCAAGATTTTTTTTTAGATGCTATCCACTGAAATCTCAGGAAATTAGGTGGCAGGACCTGCCAGAGTGCTATATAAAAATACTGATGTACCTGACTTGCCTTCACGGGGCTAAGTGTCGGCAACGGCGAGTCCCATTAGGGGGCTCAACGGCTAAAAGGTCAGAAGAATAACGGTGCACAACACTACAATATCCATACACTTTTAAATCTCTGGCCTTTACAGCGTACTGTAACCCACGAAAATGTATACTACGCGGAGATGAGGGAAACCCCTGGTGCCGTTAGACCCTAAACACACTTTAGGCGCATAAAAAGTCAGTGTGATGTCACGCTCTATATTAGCATCTTGGGCCCAGTGTTTGTCGATGGAAATATAGTTGAAGTCGATCTCGGCATCATTTTTGGCAATTTTGTGCTTTTTTATAACTGTGGTATTGACGTAGATGAAAACTACTTTCAAATGGACAGTGCGAGGCCCGATACTGTAGGAGTTACTGGATGACATGTTTTACAACAGGATTTATAAACCACCTTGTTGTCAGAAATCGGAGGTGACAGCGGAGCCTCAAATGTTACTACCCATATAATTTTTATCTCCGGTGGTAATCTCAAATACAGTGTTTTAAAGAATCCACGAACCATTCCTGCACTGGAAAAAAACGACTGAACATTTTTTTTTCTGCCTCAGAGGAAACGTTGGAACATGTTCTTCGCACTTCACACTGCGACGGCACATTATTGAAAAATGTGGAGGACACATTGAACGTGTTTTGGCATGACTTCTCCAATGTTGCTAAATACAGTTCAAGTGTTAATTTCTATTTTGTAAACAATATTTTATGTTCTTTAGATGAATAAAAAAACCACCCTGTACATGCAATACAATCAGCAACCTGGGGCTAAGGACAAAAGTACCATAAATCTAGTGAAGTACAGACCGATCACCTGTCTCCCCATAATGTTCAAGATCCTGACCAGCTGCATAACCAAGAAGATATCAGACCACTTGGAGAGCCAGAACATCGTGGCCGAGCAGCAGAAGAAATGTAAACAGATGAGCAAAGGATGCAAGGACCATCATCAAGATCGAGAACAACTATGCTGAACAACAAGTACGGATATACCCTTAAAGAAGGGAGGAAGAACCTGTACACCATCTCTCACCTGATGTAAAATAAAAGCAGCTCTGACAAAGAAAACATCAACATGTAGGTGGGCATCCTTGGAGGTCACAGGATGAAGGTGTACAGAAGATCAACAGAACCAAGTTTCTGTAAATAACTTGGAAACCACATTCGATACTTCGTCCCTCTTTATATAGAAAATTCTTATTTTCATAATGTATGTACTTATTATTCGTGCTGTCACTTGCTTTATGCCCCTTTTAGACTTAATGTCTGCTGCGTTCTTTCATTGTAGTTTCTCTCTCTCTCATAAAATTAAAAATTAGTGTCAAGGCTGATCACATCAAACTCTTCCTACTTTCCAAATATATTTACTAGTACATTGTTTCATTGCACATTGCCTCGTCTTAATGCTTTGGATAATTAATGTCTCGTGTATGCCCGGTGGAGCCATGGTCGACAACAATTGATTCAATTTACCATTTCACGCTCACTTGACCTTCTCTCCGAGTAACAAATAGTCCTGCCAGTATGAGAAAATGCAGTGTGAGATGGCTCTTGGATTATTCGTTTGTACGTAAAATGAAAAGCAATGGAAATAAATTAAATTTTAAAAAAGTTCATATCAGTCATTCTTTAAAAAAATAATAAAAATAAAAAAAACAAGAAAGAAAAATCCTTATCTTGCAACGTAAATAACAGATGTCTAGAGAAGATCAGAACTATTAGGGATTAGTCAGACTTATAATAAATAATTTTTTTCTGTTTATACTCTGTGACGCCCCAGTGAGGAGTTCACAAGATAGAGAGAATACAAAAATCAGCACCGTATTTAGCAGCCACGGGCTTGAACCCCTGTCACTCAAAGCAAGACTGCTTATGCACCCTCGCGCCTGACCACATCACAAATATTACTTCCTCTGCATCTAAAAAAACTGGGTTTTTTTTTTCTCTTTCGCTCTCGGCATTACTTTTCTTCCAGATAGCTGCTCATTCTGTACAAACCTAAAATCGCCCTACCATGGAAGATCGTTCCCACATTTAGGGCGGTACCCCCAAAACTTCAAGACTTCTCGATTCCATTCAGAAGACGCCAGTTAGGTTAATTAATGACTCACTTCTAACAGAATCTCTCCACTCTGTCAGACGATCTGTTTCTGCTGTATGCCTTTACTATAGATACTTCCATGGACACTGTTCTTCTGAATTGGCTTCTATAATTCCCACTCTCCCTTCCAAACAAATCCAAAAACGTCCAGTAACCAGTCAGAATCCTTTTTGCCGTCCAACTTCAAACTCACAGAACCAACTTTTCTTCTTTCTCATTTATCCCTTCAACTTCCTGTGGGTTGAGGTAGCAAAAAAACATCAGTGAAGTATACCTCTTCCCCACAGGTCATCTCAGAAAACGGAAGCTCCTTTCAAGCTCTGAGGTCCACAAAGCTCTCTGATTGCGCCGTGTACTCAGAAGATCCAAGAGCTGAAGGATTTTTCTTAGAATAGTTTTTTTCTTTTTTTTTTTTTTTTTTTTTGGTAGTTGTTGGCGCATCGGCTTCTGTGGCCATAATGCACCTCCCAAGGTTTTTGCAGTACTTTGATCCAAGCCCGAGGCGGGATTCGAACCCGCGACCTTTGGGTTGCCAGGCAGGCACTTTACCCACCTGGCTAGCCCGGTCGGCTCTTCGAATAGTGTATACAGAGCAAGATGTGTCTCGTGAGTAATCAGAAGAGACATAAGATAAATAATAAAACAAGAAATGTTTTGTTGTTTATTCATTGACACTCTCCATTTAAAACTTCTAAATTACCTTTACTATCATTTATTTTTCTGCTAATGAATCTAAGTCAATCTTAATTCATAACTCATTGCAATTCCAATTACTCATGCAATGAACGTATGCATTACAAAGACATAAAAATTGAAATCTTCTAATGGCGTAACAAAATCTTACCAATAGAAAACGCTATCTACCCACACTCTCCTACAAGTGAACTGTCTTCTACAGAAAAACGACTGTTCGTACACTTCTTATAAATTTAATAATTTAACCGGCAATACCATCGTGCATAATACCTAAATTTATTCTCTCATATTTTTTAACATATACTGTATTCAAAAGCTTAATCTATAATTTTATCTTCTGCCCTCTCGACCTACAAAATAACCTGTTCCCATAATTTACTTCCCTCTTCCGGATTGGGAAACAGAACGAGAAAGAAAGGGACACCCGGAGGAGGGTGAAGAAAGAAAGATATAATTTCATTGAAAAGGAGATTTTTTTTAACATTAAAGCCGATAACCCGTTGACTGTTTACAATAAGCAATGATGGACTATAGTGTCTATAAATGGTGCGTATTCTATGATCGCGTTGGGTGTTTTGCAGATGATAACAAAACTTGCAAGCAACCTCGCCCCACAATGACAAACTGAATTACAGCATAAAAAGCCTATAAAATTTACTCCCATCCGGACAGAAATGGAATGCTAGCCTTTTAAAGTTGCGTGATATCCTGTTTGGGAACATCGGACTACTTTTTTCTGTGGTTTTTGAGTACTTGAAACGTGGGCTATAAATTCCCAGGGATGTTCAATAGGTGACAAATCTAGGGATGCAGCAGGTTTGGAAAGCATATCAACGTTGCAGAGAAACCACCTGAAACGAAGCATCGTTTTCTTAAAATTCGGGGTTTTTTACCGGTTGCAGAACCGGAAAAATGGCAGGTCTAAATAGTTTCAACATAACTTCGACCTGCTAGATTTGAACAAAATCTATTGGTGAACGGGCTACTATAATCCTTAAAAGGAACCTTGACTCATCATCGAAGACAATCCATGCTTCCTTAATTCTCCCAAAGTATATACTGAGATCTGATAAATACATAACGCACCTTATTACAATCTCAAATGGTACGCGTTTTTGTATTTGGTACTAGTATTCAGGTGGGATGATATGTGCTGATACAACGGACATTCTAAGATGTCTTTATTGTTAATATATATATTCGTCGTTGATGAACAACTAACCAACAAATGTTCGCCGAAGCTAGTAAAATAGCATAATAATTTTAATTTTTTTGTTGGGGATGACGCTTTTCAGCAAACCTACAGCTGCACCAACTTTACTGTGTCTTAGAACCATCTGTGCATACTTGATATTAATGAAAGAATATCAGGCATAATGTTTAAATTTGCAGATGATACGGAGGGAGGCATTTATTGATAGTAATCATTATACTGTAACAGAATCTGAAATATTAGGCAGTTGGGCTGAAAAATGGAGTTGAAGTGTAACATTGACAAATGCAAGATACTGCGTATGGGTATTAGTAATCCTAGATTAACATACCAGCTGTGTGGTACCAACTCAAAATAGTGGAGAATGAAAAAGACCTGGGGGTAATTGTCAAGTCAGATATGAAGTTCTGAGTAGGGCACACATGCTGCCAGGACAGCTCATGGGGTTTTGTCAATGATATGCAAGAATTTTGCTAGCAGGGATAAGGAGGTGATTATCCCTTTTTACAAGGCAATGGTTATGCCACATCTTGAGTAATGTATACAGGTCTATAGGCCTCATTTTAGGAAGGATGTAGAGCTGCTGGAACGGATGCAGAGAAGAGAAACGAGATTAGTGAAGTGAACAAAAGGATACTCTTACCAAAAATTAGTTCAGTTCTGCAAATTGCAGTGTGTGAGAGGGGGGACTAGGCACCTGCGAGGTGATCTGATTGAGATGTTTCAGGCTTTGAATGAATTCAGCAAAATGAACGCCAACGGAATTCTTTCTATTGCTCAGACTATGCGCACATGAGAGGACATAAATTCAATGGAACAAACTTCCATCTGTTGTTGTGGGAGTGGGTAGTTTGAATAAACAACTATTGGAGGAGAGTTTGGACAGGTGAAGTGTTTTTTTTTTTTTTTTTTTTTTTTGTTGATGCTGTATAAGCTGAATACTAATGTAATAATCTGCGAAATTACTATTCCAGAAAAAAGCGCGAGCTAGGGTGTGTGTTCGGCGCCAAAGAAAGTAAGGCGATGAGGAGTGAGTCAGTACACTGTCTGTAATTGCGTGCATTCCTCGGTAGGTTTGCTTGACGAAAACCGACAGTTTCCGAGAAAAGGGGAAAGAGAAAAAAAGCATGCGACCCTCGCCTGAGAAGGCCGACTCACTCAGCCACGTTGTGAAACAGATCTAAATTTACTTGCTTCGTTACAGATTCGAACTCCTGCATTTTCCCTTCGGTATGGGAAGACTGATTATATAACCACTGTTCTACCCTCGACAACAGTATGCTACGTGTAATTTCCTGTTGACAGAAAATCTTTTCCCTTTACTGGAAATTATCATCACTTATCATGGACAATTTCCATCAGCGAGTTTGCATAGTTGTATCTGAAGTGGGATGATCATATTTAATCCCAACTCGTTTTAGATCTTGCAGACTAATTCTGCTTTGTGATAGAGTTCACCCCACTTCAGTGTGAAGGTAACTTTTCACGTAGGGTGGTATATGGAGGCCCTTTCTTTCGGCTGCATAGCTCAACAGTAGAAATTGTAATCGTAGAACGAGCGAGGTTCAAAGGCTTTCGTATAGAGGCTCTGGAAGTGACTTTCGAAGAACTTCCAGCACAATTCTGATAGCATAATGACTTCTGAATTGTGCTGAGGCATATACTGGAAATCAGAGTCCAAACAAAGCCTAATTAGAAACCGCTACATTTATAACAGCGTGCAGTGATCTGTACCACACAACACAGAAGAACTTACTGGGAAGGGATTCAGTTTCTTAAGAGTTTGTGCGGACATGTTTGATAACTTTTGTCTTATCATATGTTACTAGTATTACTTGCTGTTATGGGTGTTGCATCAGTCATCAATGTAAAGTACTGACTGTAAAAAATAATACATAATCGACAAAACTTTTTTTTTTTTTTTTATCAAGTAGGCCTAGAAATCTAATGTGCTGGAAAATAATCTGATGAAGATCTAGTTGAAGATCTGACTCAAGATGCAACGTGTGCTTACGGCAAAGTGTATTGTAGCGGCATTTTGCTTAAAAAAAGTCGATAGCCGTTATTCTGGGAGGAAACTATCTGTTTACTTCGTTGATACCTTTCTATTAGGCACATGTTTTCAGAATGACAGGAGACAAGCAAGGTCAACCGCGTGCAGGTCTCAAATCGCCGTATGTTAGATATACGTTTAATTCTGGAGCAAAGTACCACACCCTCCTTTCTGACAGGGAAAGAGGGTGTGGCGATCTGCACAGAGCCTTGATGAACTCCTTATACATGGGAAACACACACACACACAGTATCTAAAAATGATCTGCTAGTCAAAAGATTTCAGGAGATGCCTTCGCAGGATAAATTTATGTAGAACTTGAAGAATCCCATATCGCACGTTGTACTGAACGTTTTCTCGGCATCCAGACATATTCCTGAGAAGAGCAACTCGAATATTCGTTTAAGCTTCGATGATAAGATCAAGAGTTGGCCTATGCTTTCGAAAGCCATGTCGATTATGATTTAATAATTTTTCTTCTCTAAATTGTCATCTTAACCAATGTTTCCCCTTTTTCCAATAGGGCGAAACATTTTTTAGGCCAGTGTGGTCTTCCTAGCTTCTGAATAGCTAACGCATAAAAAGAGCACCAGTTGATAGAATAATAATCCCCTGAAAAACTTCTGCTGTATGATTGCAGAAGGGAACCTCAAATGTGCAATCATATTTGTATACTCGTATATAAAGAAAAGAGACTTAAAAATTGTATGGGAGAAGAGTAATAAATATTATACAGTGGCAATTAAACTGAACGGCTGTTTCAAGAACGTAAAACGTTTACTTTTCATTTCTATTAATCACAGAAAAGGAAAAAATCATTTAATTTAAGAAAAGAAAAGAAAAGAAAAAAAAAATCAAACCCTTCTGAAATGTAACGCACTGCGTGCATCCTAAGTCATTGCTTCTTGAAGCCAAAGAACGACTGGTTTGTATTTTGCCCTTTGTAGGTCATAAACGTCATTCCATGATTTATCTCTTAGTCCACGACAGTTTCACTGAATTAGCGTGTGCATTGTTTTGGTTTAGTTTGGTGTATCTTTGTTGTGCTTGTCGACTTCTTTTCTCCTTCGGGAGTGTTGGTCATTAGTTTTATGGCGCATCAGCATCTAAGGCTATTGTGCGCCCCTTCGGGAGTAACGGTCTGCAGTGCCCATATCATCCTTGGTATGAGCCCTCGTGGATAGCAACTTGGTATATTTGCTGTCCTCCTCACAACCGGCGTAAAAGACCAGAGTTCGAATTTTTATGGGCTTTATCTATCCTCGCCTGAAACCGACTAACTCGGCCACGTTGTGAACAAGAACCATAAAATTTCCTCGCGTCATTGGACGGTATTCGAAGTCAGGTCTTTTCCACCCGGTGTGGGGATGGCGGTAATTATACTAACTGTACTAACCACGACAGCTCGTATGTCGGACCATTTCCAGACTATAGCGAATGTTAAAGGTACTATTAAGTGCGTCTTCAAAGGTTACTGAGAACTACTCCAAATCTTTGATTATGGACAAGAGTATTTTCGATTTTCTGATGATGCATAATGATATATATTTTTTTTGCTTGCGTTTATCAGGAAACCATTTTAAAAACGCTCCCGTGTTATGCAATGCAAGATAAAGTTTTCGAATTACTACACTGCTCGACACAATTAACAGAACAAAATGTTTTTCGTGAATATTTTATTGTGAACAATGTTGCCAAACTCGAATATTTGATATAATAGCCATCCTGGCATGCAAATTCCGAGTGTCCAATACAAATCGATCTACCACCTTACAAAGCCGCTCATTGTGCAAATTATTCATGCCTATAAAAAGCGATGTGGTTGCGTGGTCGCAACCACATCGCTTCATTCCGGTTTATTGGCTTGCTCAGTGGGATAGCCAGTCATTGTCGTTTAGATGATTCTTTGAAATGGCAGGTATTGGACGACTTTAAGCCGGACAGTCGCATGTGGCACGTTGGCTTAATGTGTCACGAAGTGTATCTCCGCACTATGGAAGTAGTTTCAGGAAATAGGAACCATTACAAGAAGAGCTGGCCAAGGTCACCCGAGGGATACCTCAACCAGAACAGACGCGATCTAGTTCTAACAGCAAGACGGAACCCTACGATGCCCAGTCATCAACTGTCTCTTGGGGTTGCTGCAGCCACAGGTGAAAATAATTCTAACTGGACTGCGTTAAGAAGGCCCAATTAAAGTAGACTCTTAGCAAGGAAGCCAGTGGTTTGTTTCCCATTAACCCCAAACCAACACAGATCTTCAAAACTAGTGCCATGCACTTGACTTGGAGCCCTGACAAATGGAGTACAGTTGTTCTGTTCTCTGATGAGTCCTGTTTTAGCCTACAGATTCTAGACGTTATTTCATCTAGAGACAACGAGGAATGCGGTACCATCCCTCCAACATCAGAGAAAGGGACACTTACGGTGGAGGCTGTGTTCTCGTGTGGAGCGGAATAGTGAACAGCCGCATCCCTCCATGTTTTTGTTAGGGGTACCATAACTGCGCAGAGATACCGAGAACAGATCCTTATGTGCGACTTTTAGGAGTACGTTTGCGCAGATTTTATTTTCATGCACAGCAATGCCCATAAAGCTGAAGTAGTAGAGGAATATCTTGAAACTGAAGATATCTAACGACTGCCGTGGCCAGCAACAATCACTACCCTTAAATCCGATTGAACATGTTGCACACTGACAGCCAATTCCTCGGTCGCTTGGTGAGCTTTGTCTACGCTGGTGGAAGAAAGGGATGCGTTTCCACAGAATCTTTATAGACACCCTTTTATGGAGCATGGTTTACCGCTGTCAGACCTGTTTAGCCGTTGGAAGGGACGATACGCCGTACTGATATCATATGACCATATTCTCGAGTAGCTTATACCGACTTCTGTAATGCGACCTTTTTGGTAATTCTTATACAACCCCTATAAATGTCCGAAGTTTCTTGCTGTCTCCTCCATCGTTATTCTGTAGTACACCACCACACCAAATTTTGTCCCGCTGCATCTCAAGCAGCACGAGTTACACGTTTTCTATGTGGTGTGTTCATTTTGTGGAACAGTAGAATGTTAAAAAAGGAAAGGAATTATCATTCGTTTTCTTGCTTGTTAATTTTCGGAGTGCAGAAAAATGCTGGGCACGTTTATTATTTTTACATATACGTAATTAACTCATAAGAACTGCAGTTTATCTCGGTCAATACTGATGAGCACATTAATAAGGAAGGAAAAGGGGCGGAAATGAAGTGAAATAGCATTTCTAAGAGTATGCCAACGAAAGATTGTTTAACCTAGTTATCGTGAAAGAAACTAGTCCAAATAGAGTATCTGAAATCTAGAAATAGGAGGGAAAATTGCCACACCAATATGACTGTGGGGAAAGATTCTTTGAAGCATGTTAACAGGAAACGGCTAGAGCGAATTTCCCATGCAGGGATGATACGTTGGCTTATTTGGTGACAGTGGCATTTCCTGTTTCGAGTGTGCAGTTTCTCCATTACTGTTCCAACTTAAGATATAAAATTAATAGTTAAGGGCTTTGCATCATGAGGGGTGGACGTTAGAATGTAGACGTTGAGTTTAATTTGAAATCGAATGCCACTGTAGTTCCGATACCCGACTCTTATGATTTGACCTTGGTTTAACTTGCAAGTGGGAAGTTAGCACGCACTTCATGCTTTCTGTTTTGGGTCTAGTGCAAACATTGGAGTGAAAGGAATAATACGTTTTATCTAAGCGGAATAAGCACACACACCTGTCTAACACGTGACTAAATTGCGTGTAATCTGCTAGCGACAATTCAAACACAGAGGACTTCGTACTTTGTTCATAGGCACACATCCTGTACTGCGATCCACAGATGGGTTAAACAGCTAAAGTACTCTTTATTACCTACTTTATTGTCCAAAATAAGAGACTTACAAATATTTTAGACCGTTAAAGAGATTAGTCAGCCACTAACTGATATAATTGCAAGAAATATGAATTTAAAAAGGTGTGTGTGTACACAGACATTGACCTGTCGAGAGCACTTGGGTAAATTGAATGATTGAATTGAATATTTCTTTGATTGAATTAAATTAAATTGAAAAATTAGATTGAATTAAATTGAATATTTCTTTGATTGATGTTGGAAAGATGCCGCTTACTTCCAAAATCAAATTCTTATGCCCACTAAAGATTTGTTAAAACATTTGGATTATTTAAACGAATAATCTGAATTATTGTTCGATCAATGCGTTATGCTTCAGGGTTGATGTTTTTATTAAATAACTAACAGAATTTTAGTCAGTTGATATTATCCCTCGTGTCTCTAGTTATTAAATCAGATTTATATATTTGTCGTGTTAAAATACACAGCTAAATAAAAACCCTAAGAAAAAAAAAATTCCTAAATTCACTAACCCTCTCGCTTTTATATAAAAAAACTGTATAATGTCGTTTACCCCATCAAGGAAGTATGGAGAGACAGCATCACACAGTTCATTTTTTGCCTACTGTTTATGAGTAGGCAGGTAGACTGCATTGCTTCACTGTGGTAAAATTAATAAAATATACCACTTACACTTCTGGGTGCCATTCATAACTCTACCGACGTTTATCCGATTTCAACTGAACCTTGACAAAGTATGTTCGGAGCATGCGGCTACAGATGAGATAACACGAGCTCTCCCTCGATTAAACGTTCGAAATCATGAATTTTCCAAGGATAGATATTTTTTTAATCTACCCCAGGAAACTTCAAGATATCCCCAGACGAAAATTTTGAAGCTCTGTGATGAAGACAATCTCAGAGAAACTGTAAAAAGGGGTTACGCACACAACCGTAGCTTTCCAAGGCTCCTTTCGTAGCTTTCGCCTTCTTTATCAACAGTGTTTGGCAATGACACTGAGATTCAGAAAACAGGTCACAGCACGAAACCCACGGGCGGAAAATCGTGGGAATCGTCTTTCAGCTTGGACAGGATGAGCGATGCGTCTGGCACCATCTCCTTTCCTCGTATGGGAGGGTTGAACTCCCATGATCCTCCACCCGTGGATTCCGCGCTGTGGTTATGGGGTTTTTTTTTTATATATACAGTATATATAATAATAAAACCGTATGTGTCAGCTAGCACGTGCGTGTCAGCGCCACAGTTCGAAACTACGAAACCCAAACATCTGATATTTTGCATACTAAATTTTCTATGAATTATTAAAACTTCTTTCATTTCTAGCTGGCGCCATAATCGATTCAAATATTAATTAAATGCGGA
Source organism: Mastigoproctus giganteus (assembly GCF_048544385.1). Taxonomy (NCBI): domain Eukaryota; kingdom Metazoa; phylum Arthropoda; class Arachnida; order Uropygi; family Thelyphonidae; genus Mastigoproctus; species Mastigoproctus giganteus. Next base: position 173,543,743 of record NC_143586.1, on the reverse strand, counting down.
AAGTTGTAAACTAAAGTGACATTTATGACTTCTAGCAAATATTGCATATTTGCAGAGACGCCCGCACGCATCCAGGGACACAAGCAAAATGGATCTTCACACTTTAAGACTTTTGCTTTGTTCAGAATGAGTGGACAAAGCCTCAGTAAGCTGCCTTGGAGGATTTCGATGGTGCTATGCAAACCCTTCGACATAAACTGCAAAGACATGGCAATGTCCTCCGCTTCGGCTGGTGGCTTTTACCACACATTCACTATGCAACCACACTTTTCGTAGTGAGTGTGGGAAGGAGGCTAGTGAGAATTTCACTGAATCGCCCTTACCAGAAACTTTTTTTCATTCAGAAAAACAAGCAAACTGACCCTAAGATAATGGCAATTCAGAAGTTGCCGAAAGCGTGATAAATGGTGACAATTAAGATGAGAATATTTCAGTTAGAGTTTTCTTAATGAAACTGTAAGATGTAAAATCTTACATATATATTATTTTATAAAAAGTGAGATTTATTTAAAATAAAGATTAGGAAATGGCAATATGGGGCAGCGGAACAGTACTGGTCACAAATACTAATTAGATAATGGGTCACAGGCAAAGGGATTAAATGTAGACAAGGTAACAAGTAAAGGTTAGCGTGGGAGACTACGGGCCGAACGTAGCTATGGCTACTGGCGAGGAGGTGTGAGCAATTTAGGCTAGGACAGAACAATACGAGAAGGACACAATCGGTCGGACATTCCTTTTGATCGGGGACACCTGAAAACCAGCCAGATGGTAAATAGGGGTCAAATGCTCAGGTGAGATTTTAAAATTGCCGTCTGACTGTCGGCGATCGCAAGGTTAGAAGATAGTGGAAAAACAAATTCGTTAAAAGCACAAACAAAGTAGCGGCGCGCTTCAAAGGAACAGACAATCTGGGAAAATTATAATTTATTAAAATAAGAGGTTGAATTTACATAGTAAAATTAGCTTGAGAAAAGTCGAAGGACGAATAGGGCAGAAAGAAAGTTGATAAAAAGGAGAAGATTGGTTATAGGAGAAAAAAGGGGCAGACCTGACATACAAGGGCGGTACGTGATGGAGATGAGAAAAAGGGAGTGAACGGGGAGAGAGGGGGCACACAGTTGAGATTTTGTTAGTGTTTGGTGAAAATGGGTTAAAAAGAACAGACAGTTGAGTTTGTGGGTTTTTATGAGAGGCAGAGAACCCCGAGTTGAGTATGTGGGGGTGTGTGGAAATGTGTTAGGAAAATACAAAGTTTAGATTCTCGTCGGCGTTTGGGAAATGAGTTAGGACAGGCAGTTGAGTTTTTGTGTCGTGTTATAAAATGTGACAGACACAGAGTTGAGAATTTGGGAGTGTTTTGCGAAGATGAGTTAGTAACATGGACAGTTGAGGGTTCTGTTGTGGCAGGAAATATGTGTCAGTTAACAATTGAGTGTTTGGTCGTGGTGGGAAAAGAGTAGGGTAGCGCCCTGGGAAGTTTTCTTCCTGAAAGAGTTCTTAATAGGTGGAGTGGGAAAACGAGGGTATCACCCTATGAGTTTTTCCTTGTGAAAGGTTTTAATAAAAAGGTGGAGAGAAAGAGAGCGAAATCCGCAGAATCAGTAGCTCGAGAGAAAGGAGCGAAAACTCGGAATTAGTAGCTCGATAAAGTGGCGAATGGAAGTAGCCGTATAAGGTGAGAAAAGGCCTCAGGATGAAGATAGCAGCCCCCATATCGACGGAGTATGATAGTATGCAACGTGCCAGCCCAGTTCAGGTGTACAGTGAGTCCATCAGAATACCAGAATTGTGATCCTCACTAGAAAAGTCGCTAGGAGTTCTAGAATGAATGCCCTGATATACGATGTTGACATTTCCAACTAAGAGGAAATTAAGTAAGTGACTAACATAGTATTCTCGTTACCTTAAAGGACTTTAGGACCCTAATAACAGATTAGTGGAGATTAAGATACTAAGAGATATATACATGTATAAAAATATATACGTAATGTAGAGAGAGAAGTTAGATAATAATAATAGAAATTTGACAGGTATAACTTTGTAATTAGTGAAAAGAGCTAAACAAGAAGAAAAGGGTGTTAACGATAGTAGTGGCTTTGATTAATAATAAAACATATGTTATGTTATAAGCAAAGGAGAGAAAGGGAATATTTGTCATAAGTTGTTTCCTGAAAAATGTAGGTATAATTAGCATTTTGGAAGGGGAGGGTAAAGTCCTAGACCAGTGTATAAGGTAAGAATTATGGAGCATGTAAGGAAATTATGGATCATGTGCAAGGAAGAAACTATAACAGTTGCTGTACTAATATTGTTTGTGTTGTAAAGGAAGGGATAACGTTAATAGAGTATAACCAATGTACTTAGTTATATATATATATATATAACTAATACTAAGTAGACAAAGTTGAATATTAATAGTACATGCCTCAGTTTGTTCATTTTTTTTTATGTTGTATATATATGTAAATAAACTATGTTATATTATATATTTGTGTGTGTAGTTTGTCATCCTGGAACATCCAGCTTTTCCGAAGGGAATTATAATTAATCGAGAACTTCCCTTGAATTTGGAATTCTTCTGTGAAGCAAGGTCAGATACACAAGTGGGGGAAATAAGAATAAAGTGGACAAACACATAATAGGGAACAAACAAAACGAAATAAGAACAATATAAAAATAAATAAATAAATAAAACAATAACTAAAAATATATAAAGCATCATTTTTTATTCCACCCAACCCCCACAAAACACTTAGCAACTGCGAAAAGCAGGACTTTAAAATTTTGCACGATCGCAAATGGTTTTGCCAAACATCCACTAGAAATTATACAGTCAGTACTAACCACAAAAAGAGTTCTCATTTCCTTGGTAATCTGAAAAATTACATATGTTAACTGCACCAAATACCAATGAGACAGTAAACTAACCAACAGAATTTCATTCTACTAAGTGGGTCTCCCATAAATTCAAGCTTCCATCATGTTTCACAGGAATCGAAACTACCTCTCCCCAAAAAGTTTTAAAAGATATTCTGCTTGCTGTCAAGAAGTTCCTTCCACATGACATTCAAACCACAATCACGACTGAAATTGCAGCGAGTCAGGATTTATTTACTCCACGCATTTCGATCACCTTGTGATGTATTTTTTGAATTTAGGCAATTTCAATTCCCTCTTTGCCAAAGTTTCACTATGAATATTCAAAGTTGATGACCACGAATTGCAAAGTCCATTCTGTAGGGTTGATAATGGACTAAAAAACCTTTTATTAATTATTGTAGTTTACCATACGGAAACCCTACATTAATAAAATATTAATCAGCACTATAATAAATTGTGGCGTATGAAACAGCTCAATTTATTACAGTGCTTCCACTGCGCTACCTGCGAGGGCTGTCTGACAACGTTAGCAGCCTGGCTCAAAGCACGGTTCTTTTGAAATTCAGTGCTATATATATACGTTTGAAATTAATTCTGGGCTGATCACTTTTGTAGGCCAAAGTATTAGAAAATTTCTTAGTCATACACAATTTCCTACTATCTGAGGAGTGTTCCATTAGTTTTATTATGTTAGTCTGTGTTGTATTTCAAAATATTGTGTTAAAATACCAAGTTCTTTTTGGATAACAGCTGCTCTTTTGTTGTATGTAGGTGTTGCTTCTTTGATCTCTAGCGCAACGGATTTTATTTTATTTTATTTTAATGCTTTGATCAGAAAACTAATTACCGAGCTTCAATTAAAGTCTAAGACGATATAATTTCATCTATATTTAGAGTAGAAAATGTCATCTTCAATACACACCGGCAAACTAAAGCTAAAGTAACAGTGGACAAACTATTGCTTGGTCAATTATGAAACAAGAGACTTCCTTAAAGGGAAAAAAAAAGTATTTTGCTACTTACAAGGACAAGGCCAAATGCTCTGTAAGAGTGATAGAGCATGCAACAAGATTCGAACGAAAGTCGCGTCAGTTTTAGAAAAAAAGAAACTAACTTTCGATGATGTTTGTAGATTCTGAAATATTCAGCTTTAGATCTTTGTTTTGGTGTATTAAGTGACCTCTAGTTTTAAATGTTTAATAAGCAAACGCGTTGGATGAAATAAATTATTCACAAATTTTGACCCACTTTTTTTTTTTCCTCTGTGCTTCTCGCGGCTGTCGCTGAAGATAGGAACTCTTTGCTAACAGGGGAATTTATACCCGTGTATAATATAAGTTTATAACTCCCGTTTGAGTTTATAAGAAAGAAAGACCGTATTCTTGTTACATGGGAGAATAAAGTTTATTGAACCCAGTTTTTTGTTGACCTAATCTGCTCAGCGACACAAACAATGAATGGGCGACGTTTTTGAATTCGTCTTTGGAATCCTGCCATTTTGCTAATGGATAGAGAGAGAACTTAATTATCTCTACAGCTGGCTATTTCACATTAACAAATGAGCTGAAAGCCCTCTACGGCACTGGCGTCAAAGGCGACATCAAGAATCACCTGGAATGGCATCGTGACAGGATTTCTATTAATCACTTCAACGAAACACTGCTGGGAGAGTAGATGGAAAGACAGACAAATGTTCGAGTCTGTACCGATTAAAAACGAATACCCCTAAATGTATTAAGAAAAATACTCCCTTTGCTTGCATCCATTTCCACCCATCCATAAACACCCAGATTTCAAAAATTCACCACCAAAGATCTAGAACAGAACGAACGAAATGTCCAAGTTCCCACAGTTAAGTGAATGCAGTTCTATGGAAATGTTATGACATAACAAACTTAATTTAAGTTTATTTTAAGTGTTTCCTAATATATGGGCCGTACTTTCAGGACCTGAAAATAGTGAAAGAGTTCATATAAACAAGTTTCCAATTCTGAAGCTGTGTCTGTTTGAATTTTAAAAAAAAATGGCCACGGAGTTTAACTGTAAAAAATAGTTAAAATAATAAATAAGAACAAGCAAATATATATATATGTTCAATTATTAATTTTAATATGTGGAGAATCGAATAGCTCTGGACACTTAAATACCAATTAAACTCCTTGAAGAAGTACAGGAATTATGTAGCCTTGCAGTACTTAGAGCTAAATCATTAGCTATGCATTCTTCACTCCAGGAACTCCTATAGAATGAAGCAGAAGGTAGAACTACTTGATGTAAAGTTACTTTTGATAACAAAAAATAACTTTCGGATTTTCAAAAAAAAAAAAAAAAAAAAAGACTTCGTATCTACAAGATTTGAAAACGCAGTAACTTGTTATAGTAAAGTAATACGAGATTCAAAGTAAAAAAAGTGATGGGAAAGTAGAATGATAGATGACTCACCTTCATCTTTTTGAGGTAATGTCCTTGAGCGTAGTATTTCTTCGGGATGAAAACAACACCATTTCATAGCTGCAATTCCACTGCCAAAAAAGAATTGAAAAATTCGAAGGAAGCGCAAAATTTAGGTGTTACGCAACCACTCTGAGCAACACTTGATCTACCTCTTCCTGCCTCTGGACGCTTAAATATTATTCTAAGCTCCGGCTTCTCTGCAACCCCATTTTAACACGCCTCTTTAACATGGCTTCCTCAACGTCACGCAACGGCGTTTACGAAACTCGGAGCGTGATGGGGGAAAACACGCATCACTGACCTATGACAGCGAAGTCTGAGGAAGGGCATTGCAGAGGCCCTCTGCGATCGCTAGTCAGTCAGTCACAGCTGTCCCGAACTGTGACAACTGCGCGTTGTTTGGGACAAACCGGTGATGAAGGCAGACAAGCCTCCCGAGAATTGCCAAAGTCATCAGAAGAGATACTACTAGATACTATGTTAAATTAAGAAAACGAGATGTACTATTTCGACTTTCAAGAAGGCATTTGAAATTTTTTTTCTTTCTACGTCTATGAATCTCGATTCTTTAACTTAGGATTAGTTTCGTTTTATTTGTGTTTTTTTAAATATAATAAAAGCAAAAAAGTATTCTTCAGCCGTGGGTGCTTACGATTTCAATATACAATACTTAAACAACCTACTCCAGTCTTCACAGTACCATGAAAGTACTGAAGTATGAAATTACAGCAGTAAAGTACGTGAATTATGTTAGTGTCGGTTCCCTATAAAGCTCTGATCCTCTGCAAAAAAAAAACTTTAGTGTGACCTTGAAGAGGCATTCAACTGTAAGAAAACATTGGGGAAATAAATAGGACGGCGGATATAGTGGCTGTGCAACTCATTTACAGAAATGTTTATGGGTTCGATTCCTATCGCAGATCACACCTAAAAGGTTTTTTTTTTTTTTTTTTTTTACTCAGGAATAAGTCACTGGTTTCGGAAGCAGATGCGAATTTCCCCTGAGGTTATTCTAGTTTTTAATCTAATTTAAAGCAGAGATCGAAATTGAAAATCTTACGAAAGGAAACGTTTGCCGACTTAGACGTGCAGAACCAAGTCAATTCGTATACACCTATTACTGATGCATATTAGGAACCGGAAGGGCATTCCAGTATCTATTCTGAACCATGATTTAAGGCATATATTTTCTTTTTAAATAGAAAAAGCATTCTCCATCTTCCTCCCCGGGCCACCAATTTCATAACAGCTGTAACACAGTAGTACACATGTTTGAATTGAACATTCTTCTATCCCACAAAACCGTTAAATACAGTAACATATCTAGTTTTTGATGCATTCTTTTTCTCGAAATTACGGAGTTCCAATATTCTAAAACAGGGGGGGAAAATGGAGAGAGGGACATTTCGAATATATAAATTAAAAAAGGGAGGGGGGCGCAAACTTTAGGCAAACAGATGATCATATTCGCAGATGTTCGCATACAGATGATCATAAGTAGTGTCATTTTAATTCAGAATCACCAAGGCTCAACAGCTGTCGAACAACTAGCCAATGGTTACACGTAGGGCATCCACGTGTAGTCGACGCCTGTGGCGAACGTCGAGAAGACACGCAGCACAGTGGTCCAGCTAAACAGCTAATACAACGTAGGAACAGCAAAAGACCAATATCCACATAGACTATGCACAGACATTACCTTGTATAGTCTATGGGAATCGACGGACCTTGTTTCTCTCATGGTCATGCGAGAAACAAGAAACTGTGCCTTGCATGGGCACGTCAACACCACCACTGGACCACCGAGATATGGAAATCTGTCACTCGATCTGATAAAGCCCGTTTCTAACTCCATCACGCTGATGGGCATATCTGCACTTCGAGAAAGCAACAGGAGGCCATGACTCCTGGATGCACTGTTGGTGTTCGGTAGGCTCTCTGATCATCGTTAATCAACGGAACACCTACCTTTCTATCATCGCAGTCTTCAGAATAACAGTGCAACCAGACAACTCTGGGGTTGGATGTAGAAGTTTTACAGTGGATGTAGACATGGGAGTTTCTCTTCCTATTGAACTCAGCTCGGAATTCGGGTGCACTAAGTCGTCTACTGCGTTTAGAAATCAGTGTTATTATACATCGCTGAACCAAAACATTATGACCAGCTACCTAATATGATGTTGGTCCTCCACGTGCAGCCAAAACAGCTCGTACCCGGCGAGGCATGGACGCTACAAGATTTCTAAATGTCTTGTGGTATCTGGTACCAACACGTAACCAGCAGATCCTTTAACTCCTGTAAGGTCCGTGGTTGAGACTCCGCAGATCGGAGTTGCTGTTCCAACACAAACCACAGCTAGTGTACAGACAGAGTACACTAGCGTACTCTGTACAGAGACTGAAGACTGGGAGGAAAGACAGAAAAATGGGGCGATAGAAAAGATGACCCCGAGTAGTCAGTGGGGCATGCCCATGCCCCACCAGAAGGAAAGGAGGGGGTGGTGAGGAGGCAGGATGGCCGTCACCTCCCCCCCCACGCCGGGCAACTTGGAGTAAAAGTAAAAGACCGTGCAAGGGCGTCGGCCCAGAATGCCAAAAAGGCACATGTGCAGCATGGAGCTGCTTTATCAGGCCAGTAGTCAATCCTGGGATCACATCCGGTCCTTGACATCTACATGTCCAATTCTAGTGGTGTCATTCCTGGGACAGCTAATTAAAATCTAGGTCCCATCCAAGAGGTGTAGTTGTATCAGTCGTGTGTCATGATTGGTTTGGAGCCTAGACCACATTCCAGACAGTGGAACTGATGAACCCCTGAAGTTGAGGTTTGGTAGAGGAATTGACTTTGAAGTTTGCCCATGGGAGGAATCCCGTTCGGTGAAATAGTAATGTTAGGTTGTTGGTGAAGTTTAGTCGTCCATCTAGTTGAAGTTCAGGTAGGGAAATTAAGGTGGGATTTGGCCCATAGGAGGAATCCTGTCCAGTGAATTTGTTTTCAAGTCAGGTTGAGTCATTTGTCAATGATGTTTGGTCCTGCATCTAGTAGAAGTTCTGTCGTATGAAGTGAGTCCAATCGGAAGAGTTCAGCGGAGTCCACTTAGGTGAGTGGGTCTAAACCCATTGCCCTGTGCTCCTGGGCACAGTGATGGGCCTTCTAGTCAGTCAGTCTGTTTGTCCTAGTATAGGGTTGTTTTAGATTTGATCAGGCGGAGGCGAGAGGGTTTGCCTGGAGAATAGTTCCTGTGCAAACTTGGAGAAAACATGATAGGTCTGGTCATCTTCTAAGAGAAGGTGTTCCTGGTTCTTCGGAATGAATTGAAGTCGAGTAATGAGGTTGCTTCTCAGGTCGTTGTATAGGTCATCGTCAGGTGGCTCCAGTTCTCTTGGGCCAATAGGTGATGTTTAGGTAGGTGGTAGACGTCAGAGTGCCGGCACACGACTGGACCCAGGGTATCCCAGCAGAACATCGCCCAAACCATGACACTGCCGCCACCGGCTCGTTTTCATCCCACGGTGCATCCAGGCGCCATCACGTCCCCAGGTAAACAGCGCACACGTACCCGGCTGTCCACATGGTGCAACAGGAAACGTGATTCATCAGACCAGACTACCTTCTTTCAATCACTCAAGGTACAGTTTCAATGCTCGCGTGCCCATTGTAGGCACTGTCGCCGGGGAACCGTGGTCAGCATGGGCACTCGGAGCGGCCTGCGGCTACGCAGCACCATTTTCAGCAAGGTTCGATGTACTGTGTTGTGACACATTACTCCCGTCACCAGCATTCCAATTATCAGCTAGTTGCACCAGTCGCCCTTCTGTTGCCACGTACCATCCAGTAGAGCCTTTGCACACCTCGAGCATCGATGAGCCGTGATCGTCTAACACCTCGCCGGCGGTTCGTGGGTTTCCCCTCCTCGGACCACTTTCGGTAGGTACCCTAACCACGGCTGACAGTGAGTCACCCACCAGCCGTGCCGTTTCGGATATGCTCTGACCCAGTCGTTTGGCCTTTGTCAAACTCGCTTAAGTCCTCTGCCTTTCCCATCTGAAGAACAAGAGCAACACTGATTAACGGAGCTCAGTATCAAGTGTTTTTTAAACAGTGTCCCGACCCGCGCACGCTCCGTAGTTCACCTGCAATTGCTTCGATTTGCATAACGACTCGCTGGTCATAATGTATCTTGTTATGCGCTTTCATCCTGATCGTGGTTTGTCCTTTAAACTGCCAGTCCCCTTGAAGCGTCGAATCATGGTAGTTTGTACTCCATGTAAATGAAAACGTAAATGTTTGTAAATGAAACTAGTTTTTTGCCAATGCTTCTCATGGAATAACTTTCTTTATACAGAGTTATACAACAGCAATTAGTTTCTTATTTGTTGCCATGGTTATCACAAAACTTGCATCAAAACACTCTTTCTGAATGATTAAGTTGCAGCTCTTACTCTAATTTATATTATTTAAAAACATTCTAGAATCATCTACAATCTTCCATAATATTGAAACAATATTCAGTTTTTAGAATATTCCATCACATTCGCGAGTGTTCTACACGTTTCTGGAGTATTCTAGAAATTTCTTAGATATTATTTAATTTTTTTTAAATTTGTATACATAAGAAAATATTTTAATAAATTGGTAAACAACTTGGTCCTATTTTTAATATTTGAAAATTAAGAAAAAATGAAATAAGATTCCAAACTTTTGGACAGAAGTGTACATATAAACAAGTTTACTTAACGCATTGCGTTACATTTCAGGAAATAGTAATAATTCGTGGTTTATAATAAAAAAAAAGTGAAAGCAATGCTTTTCGCTTATGCGTGAACAGAGAACAGTTCGTTTCACGCATCCGCCATATTGTTTATCCATTACTGCAACACCTCATGGCAACAAACGTAAAATCCAGTGCTTCAGCTACAATACATGGATAGCCTGCGTGATATGTACGAAAATAATAATAATAGCTGGATAATAGAAATTGGTCCGATTTTAATTGAATTTGGGAAGGCTCAGTAAATAGTCCCAAACGAGCCAAATAATTTCATGAAAATTCATCAAATGGGAATAGAGTTATTACGCGAGGACTTAAAAAAAAAAAAAAGTTTGCAGACAGACGGAAGGACAGACGAACACGAAGAAGCGAATAGGCACAGTATGCATTGTCTTGAAATAAACCCTCTCAAAAATGCCCAGACGTCCTTCTCCCGAAAGCAACCATCACCATACTCTTGAATGGCCACCGCATCCAAAAAGTCGATCATCACAATGATCTAGGCATTACCTGGGACAAATTATCCTTCACGGAGCCTTTCTTAACCACAAACCTAGCCGCCATCTGGTGCTCAAGATAGGAATTAACTGGGGTTCATAATTCTCAACTGGTGAAAGAATACATCGTTAGGTGCATTGCTCCTGTTGCCTTATATGCTTCGGTCATTAGCTCCAGAAACGTATGTTAAAACCTTCCTATGCATTGAATATTAGTTCTTTAGGTGGTTAAACTAGATCTTCCAATTTGCCTTCGCTGTATCAAGAGGCATTCTGTATCCAAGTATGGAGTGGACACCTTGGATGTTTATCAGGACATATGCTGGCCAAGTTATTGACAGGTAGACGCGCCAGTCCTATCCGGTATCATCTCGCACCCACTAAGTCTGAGGCCATCATGCAATCTCCACATCAAGCCACTTCACTCCAACCTATTCTCTTGATAAAGATTTGTTGGTTAATCGTCGGATTTCATTTCATTTTAATAAGAAATAAAAATCTTAACGTCATCCACGTACAACTTCTCGCGAGAAGTCAAAAATAAGATTTTACATTAGACGTGCATTAGGACAGTAATGAAAGTGAATAAACTAGAGTTACTGAAGCCGGAGTGAGTGAGAGGTATCAGTACAGTTAGCGCCTGCGTGATGAACTACATAACCTGAATTTCAAGTACACGAGACACAGGTCTCCCTTAGCTCGGACTTCTCCTAATAATATCCACGAATCATATTGCAGCTTCTTGTTGAGACCAGAACACGCGACAGCTGAATTCAGGAAACAATTGTGCCCACAATGTTATCAGTTGATCAGAGAGCGAAACGCGGCTGTTATTAGCACATTCCACACTTCCTCTGGCAGAGTTGAGGAGGATACCACACAGCTTCTGGCAACACGCCATTTTTGTTGTCCCCCCCACACACACGTCCCTCCATTTCAGTAACTGACGGATCAATTCACTATCGGTTTTCATGGGAGCAAATAATGATTTCACTGCTGACAAGGTCTGAAACTCCATTTTGTGACCACACGCATTATACGACTTGTTTTGCAGGGTGAAAAGCCACGTCTGGCAAAAAATATCTTGCCACCTTTGACCTACGCACTAGTCGAGCACTTTTTAAAGAGACCTACAAAAATTCATTGCATTATTAACAAAATTCTAACCTTTGTCTTTTCTAACAGTGTGGGAAGGCAACGATTGTAGATGCTCATAAGAGCAGTGGTTGACAGGCGTTTCAGGCTCATCAGGGACTTAGACTATTCTGTGCCATTGCGTATTACTTCTGTAAGAGTGTGTTTATGTGGCAATTTGGATGTTATGATATGTGAAAAACCGGGAATAAGTCACAGAAAAAAAACTGAGAGGAACGTATGCACGTGCACACAGAAACAACGCCTGTGGTCGGTACACAGGTGGACAAAATAATGGAAACACGCGATATGAAAGTAAGTTTTTGTAAATAGCTGTATGACGCATTTACGAACGTGCATTGATGTTTTTAGTACCGTGAGGGAAAGATGATAAAAGCTGATGTTTATTTTGAGGTGTTATAAAAAGGCGCATGAAGAAAATATTTCTGAATTTCTCTTGGCAATTTTACAAGTTCTAGAGACACCGAGGTTGAACTGCTGGTTCTTTGTTTTATGGTCACTGTGGTATCTATCTTTCAAGGATTTTCACGAGTTCCAACGAAGGTATAAAAAAATTCAAGATAACTCTTGGGTGCCCCTCATATGAGGGGCACCCAGGAGTTATCTTGTCTGTCCATCTGTATTGTGTTTTTTCTCTTGTTTTGCTGGATGTAAAACCCGAGTTTTCGGAAGGGAAACTTTGCTGTCCACTCCGGAGACAGCCTTCGTGGCTATCACAGCTGGTAGGATCACCGGTTGGAAAAAGACCGGAGTTGAGTCCCGTAGATGACGGGTTGTTGTTGGAGTGGGATTTATTGGCGCAAGGGCTGCTATGACCATATTGCGCCTGTTACTTTGGAGTGTTTGTCAATATAGGAAAGGAGACTATTCTAGAAGTGATTGTATGCGTTGATCATTTTTAGAAAAGTGAACAGTTCTGATAAAGTGGCATCATTTCCAAGTATGTGGCTTAGTTGCAGAGGTTTTTGTGAGCTAATTAAAGATCTGAAACATGCGATTCTAGCTGAATGATAATGTGTACACTCAATGATAATGTGTTTTACAGTAAGTATGGTATTACAATGCGGGCAAAGTGGAGGATCTTCTCCTAGCAGTAGAAATAGGTGTGTAAGATGTGTATGGCCAATTCGTGCTCTTGCCAGCACGACCTCTTCCTGCCTGTTTGAACGGGAACTGGATCTCCACAACTGTGGATTGTGTTTTATTTCAAGAAGTTTGTTACCTCTTTGATTATGCCACATTTCAGACCACATCTCAGTACATATCCGCCGTATGACTGGTTTATAATCAGAAAAAGGAACATGGATGGAATCGAAGCAAGTGGGGTGTTTTGCTGCTTCGTCTGCACGCTTATTTCCTGGAATTCCAACGTGGCTTGGTATCCAGCAAAACGTGACAGTCCGATTATTTTTGTTGAGATGGCATAACTGTAACCTGATTTGTGAGAGGAATGGATGCAAATGTTGTGATTTATTCTGTAGGGCATTCACCGCACTTAAAGAGTCTGTATATATTATTACTTGGGTGTTTGGAACATCGTTAAGGAGTTTTAAAGCCATTTTGATTGCGTATAGTTCGGCCGTAAAAACACTGCATTCAAGTGGTAATTGGACAGAGACAGTGCATGTAGGACTCATTACTGCAGCTCCCACGGATATATCAGTTTTGGAGCCGTCCGTGTATATCTGAAGACTGTGAGCATTGGTCAATGCGTGATTCGCATGTAGTTGTCTAAGATTGTGGTTCGATAAGGAGTGTTTTCCCCACTGAAGAAAATAGTCGTCGCAATGAGGTATATACATTGCCCATGGTGCTTGTACTGCGTCCGTAGCTTGAAAGATATTTCCAAGATAGATGTTCCAATTTTGAGTTACCTCTTGTAGCCGAATACCAGCAGGTTTGTTTTCGTTGGGTTTATTTCTATATAAGTTTTCCCACTGCGGTTCAAAAAGGTATGTCCAGATGGGATGAGACGGGTGACTACGTAATTTGACTGCATAACTAAGAAGCAATACTTTTCTCCTAAGATGTAGTGGAGGTTCATTGGCATCTATATACATACTTTGCACTGGGGATGTCTTAAAGGCCCCTAAGGCAATCCTGAGAGCACTATGCTGGACCGGATTGAGCCAAGTCAATGCTGTCTTTCGTGCAGAATCATAAACTGGGGCTCCATAATCTAGACGAGATCTTATTAAGGTTCGATATAGATGTAGAAGAGTGAAGCGATCGGCTCCCCATGTCATGGAAGAGATAACTTTGAGAATATTAATCTTTTTCATGCACTGAGTTCGTATTTGTCGTATATGTGCCTGAAAGGTAAGTTTGGTGTCAAGTATAAGGCCCAAGAACCGGATACTTTTGCTAAGTGGTATTTTTTGGGCTCCTAATATTAGCTCCGGATCTGGATGGAGCTGACGCTTTTTGCAAAAATGGATAGCAGTTGTTTTTGTTGCAGAGAGACGATAGCCATTGCGGGATGCCCATGACTCTATTTTGTTTATCGAGAGCTGCAATTGTCGCTCAATGGAGCGCATGCTTTGTGAATGATAGGATATAGTAAGGTCATCTGCATATAAATAGGTGTCAACATTAGCCGGAATATTTTCTGTTGCATTATTTAGCCTAACTGCAAAGAGCGTTGCACTTAGAACTGATCCTTGTGGGACCCCTTCTTCTTGGACAAATGTACGGGAGAGTGAATTGCAGTAACGCACTTGAAAGGTCATGTTTTCTAGAAAACTCTGTATGATAAGGGGTAGCTGACCCCGGAGCCCTGTGGCATACAGATTTTGAAGTATGCCGTACCGCCAGGTGGTATCAAAGGCTTTTTCGATATCCAAGCAAATCATGACTAGATGTTCTTTACGGATAAAAGCATTGCGTATGTTGGATTCTGCCTTGACCATAAGGTCTAGAGTTGACCGATTTTTCCGAAATCCGTACTGATTCGTATTCATCACCGAATGAGATTCTAGATACCATACTAAACGGGCGTGGATCATTTTTTCTAGTGTCTTACCAAGGCAACTGCTGAGAGATATTGGCCGATAGTTTCGTGGATCTGATTTATCCTTTCCAGGTTTAGCAAAGGCTAGAACTATTGAGTGACGCCAAGAAAGAGGAAAGTAGCCATCTGAGAATATCCGGTTGAAGTATATTAGTAATGAATTCAAAGCTTGTTTGTTTAAATGTTTAAGCATTATATAGTATATCCCATCAGGCCCTGGTGCACTATCACCCGACCTATTTAGACAGCTCTCTAGTTCAAATGGTGTAAAAGGTCGATTATATGGAGGAGATGCCCTTGTATTGAAGTTCAGGTTATGCTTTTCTGCTTTAGCTTATAGCTGTTTAAAAGTAGACTCATATGCTGATGCTGCAGAGATTTGGTAAAAGCAATCTGCCAGGGCATTTGCAATTTCTGTTGGAGAGGAGAAGCCTTTACCTTTCCAGCTTATAATGGGCATTGATTCGGGGAACAGTTTACCATTCAGCTTTTTGATTTTATTCCAGATTTTCTAATCTCTGTATGTTTAGTAATAGTGGAAGCGAACCGGATCCAAGAGTCTTTTTTTCGCTTTTTTCTGCACATAACGTGCCTTTGCTTTAAGTTTCTTAAAATTAATCAGGTTTTCAGTTGTTGGATACTTGCGAAATCGATTCCATGCTTTATTCTTTTCTTTTTTAGCATCACGGCATGCATCATTCCACCAGATATTGGCATGTCTGCGAGGACCGGCTGTGGTTTTTGGTATAGCACAGGTTGCAGCTGTTATTATCTGTGCAGTAATGTGATCGGTAACTTTATCTATGGACTGGCTTTTGATGACTTCATTATCAAAGGAAA
Source organism: Mastigoproctus giganteus (assembly GCF_048544385.1). Classification (NCBI taxonomy): domain Eukaryota; kingdom Metazoa; phylum Arthropoda; class Arachnida; order Uropygi; family Thelyphonidae; genus Mastigoproctus; species Mastigoproctus giganteus. The sequence continues at coordinate 173,528,132 of NC_143586.1, read as the reverse complement.
TTGAATCTGTGAACTTGTTCCAATCTGCTTTTGAGAATTTCCATTTTATGCGGCTGGCTATATGTGTGGTTCTGTTTGTTTGCAATTTGCAAATAATTGGGTAATGGTCACTGTTTTGTGGGTTACTTGAAACTATCCACTGAATGATTGGGAATAGTTTTGGGGAACATATTGATAAGTCTATGGCAGTAGATACTCCGGTGGGAAAATGAATATAAGTGTCAGCACCAGTGTTTAATAATGTGAGATTCTGGCTGTCAAGAACTGTTTCAATAAGTTTTCCTCGTTTGTCTATCTGGGGAGATCCCCACATAGTGTGGTGCCCATTGAAATCTCCTAGTAGAATGAAAGGAGATGGAAGCTGCTTTATAAGGTAATCCAGTTCTTTCACAGTGAATTCTTTGTTCGGGGAAAGGTATACAGAGACAATGGTTAAAGTAAAACAATACGTACGGCTACAGCTTCTAATGTGGTCTGCAGGGAGATCTGTTTTGTAGGAACTTTGTTGTCAACTAGTATGGCTACGCCTCCTCTGGTTGAGTTAGTATTGCTTCTGTCTTGTTGATAGATACTATAATTTTTAATCACTGGAGTCACCTGAGGGGTTAGATTGGTTTCTTGCAAGCAGAGGCTGATTGGACTGTGCTGTTTGATTAGGTCATAAATATCAAATATATTGCTTCGTAGACCTCTACAGTTCCACTGTATAATATTCTGCATTATTTAGTTTTTGGGATTGGGTATGGTTCTGTCTGTTTTTTATATCCAGCCTGCTTGTGTCGTTCTGGTTTCATCTTTTCATTTTTTTGGGAAGTTAGGACGCCCAATGTCCATATCATCTTCTGCATGTAAATCTAATATTGTCTCATCATGCAGGGTACCAGCATCAATGTCCATATTTCCTGAGCATGGTTGTTTTGCAATATTTGGGGATGATGCTTTCGATTTCGCAGTTTCTGGTAGAGTATCAGTTGCAGTTGGTGGGACTGTTAGCGGAGTATTGTTTGCACAAGTCACTTTATATTGTTCTGTAGGTGGCTGCTGCGGGAACGACAGCACTGATCGGGCCCAATCAGCAATTGAGATGGATGGAGGTACTGTGACTGCCGTTTGTGTTGCAGCTGACTGGTATTTTTTGGCTGCCGCAGCATAGGTAATTTTTGGCATACTGAGCATAACCTTTTTCCTAGCTTCCTGGTAGGTGACCTTTTGCTCAACTTTGTATTTCTGAATCTCTTTTCCTACCCTCCAGAGTTCACATGATTTTGAGTATGGTGGATGCTGGCCTTTACAATTTGGACATTGTGGCGTTTCTGCATTGCAGTCCGTTTGAGCATGAGCTTTAGAACCACAGTTTGGGCAGATGGCGTCTCCTCGACATACTGTTTGCGAGTGTCCAAATTTTTGACGCTTGAAACATCTGATTGGGTTCGGAATGTAGGGACGTATTCGGCAATTAAGGTATCCGGCTTTGACACATGATGGTAAGGTTGGTGTACTAAAAGTGAGGATAATATTCCTAGTGGGAACAAGTTCACCATCTTTTTTAATTATTATCCGCTTTGCTTGAACTACCTTTTGATCTTTTAGTTCTTCCACTATCTCATCTTCAGTGACATTCATCAGGTCCCACTCTGCTATTACTCCTTTGGAACTATTTAAAGTGGCATGAGGGGTGACCTGTACTGGTATTCCGCCGAAAGTTGATAATTTCAGTAGAGACTGAGAATGCTGGTGCTTAGTTGTTTCGACTAGAAGATCTCCAGATCGGAGTCTTTTCACCATTTTCGGTGAACCAGCCACACTTTCCAAACATTTCTGGATTAGAAATGGTGAAAGTGAACTCACAGGTTTGGCAGAAAGAGAATGTAATATGAGGAACGCTGGATATTCCTGCTGATTCTTATTTTTGCGTAGTCTCTTAGATTGTGATTCGTCACGTTCGGGTTCATTTAAGTCATGACATGAGCGTCTAGGCTCAAGTACTGGAAAGTTGTCATAATCCATGGTTGCTCCTTTTAGCCCCAGAGGATAACTTTTCCTCCAGGTTACCGGCCCCGCCACGTGGAGGCAGGAGCGGTGCCACCAGTGACCAAGCGATTAGAGATTAGTGGTTAGTGTGTTATGTATGTTATTTCTATATACAAGAAGAAAGGTACCTTTCCTTTCTTTTTGAAAAAGCTTACTTCTTTATTTAGAAGAGCTGAAAACAAATAACTTAGCAAATGAACACTTGAAATTTCTCTGAAATCTATTAACTCTAGAGAAGGCGCTTTGAAATTCGCTTTTAGATTCGCTTTGATCACTCGCTTGGCACTCGGGGCCGTAGATGACGGGAGGAATTTTTATGGGTCTTTTTTTACAACGTGGCTGAGTTAGTTGGTCTCAGGCGAGGGTAGCATGGTTTTTCATCCAGCAGAAAATCAACCACAAAACACATGCAAAAAAGACAGAGCAATATGGCCTTAGTCGCTGACGCTCCTAAAACCCAACTATAACCACAAGTCTTAAGTCGGAGAGTGACCCAGTAATTGTCATTTATAATCAATCAATTTAACGATAAAAGTTAATCACTTAAAAATATTTACTTTTTTCGTCGAGTTAAATTATCAACGTGCAATCCAGCATCATAGCCTAAGATTGGTTGATATCGGCTGCTTTGGGAGGTTGGCATTTTATGAATTGACCCACACGAGCCGTTATTTTTACTTCGTTACGTAACTCGAGTTCTGTATAACAACTCTTCCTAAGAACTTTGGGGAGAGTGTTGTCGTCCCCTTGCGAGGGGACGTCTAAGATGATCTTGAAGCCTGTCCAGGATACATCATTCGTAGATGGATGACCGACGGTGTTCAACTTTTATTTAAAAATCGTAAGGCTTGGATGACAGCCAATTTTTTTTTATACCTCCTGAAAGTGAATATTTTAAATCTGTATATAAATAAGTTTATATTTTTAATACAATGTTTTTAATTGCTGTTAAAATTAATGCATCAATAAGGCCTCGTGTATTTTTGTAGCAGTGTTTATAAAGAAACTTATTTTAAAGAAGACAGTAAAATTCGAACAGAAAATGACGTTCCACAGACTGACTTCCAGTTATCGAGAATTTCCCGAATTAAAAAGTTAGAATTTTGAAAGGATTACAACCGAAATTCAATCAGCAGACTAATGAAAAGGGGTAGTTATTCATCTCAAATCTACGATGTTTTAAGATACAACAGAACTAAAGAATCGAACATCTTACCATTGGAAACAATCAATTATTAAAGTGTAGCCTTTTTATCGTGTAATATGCGGAAACAGACGTCCGGCCCTGCACCCGTTTTCGTGACGCAGTAAGTCCAAAAAATGTACAGAAGACCTTTCGCTCTTTTTTTTTTTTTTTTGTTGCATTCTATAATGCCAGCATTTCTCAAGGTTGAGGGCTGAAGGCCACAGATAGACAAATGTGCGAGGAAGCTCTTATTTCATTAGATTCTACTCCATCTGTGCATCTTAGCTTGGGCATTACTAATCTGAGGGGGAAAAAAACAGTTAGAATGACAAGATGAAAACAAAAATGCAAATGAAACAACGCTGATGTCATTATTTCAGTCCTCGTTCACGTGGAAGGAACGCAAATAAATTCTGTACAATTTAATGAATTTATTACGTCATTATTAAGTGCAAAAATATATTTTTGCAAAAGTTTAATTTGGGACGTGTGGTGGTGGCTCATTCCTGTGCATAAAAAACAATACTGATAATTATATTTCTTGGAAAATATTCCTAGAGTTAAGTACTACCGAAAATATATACCGCTATTATCAGGACAGCTGCGACAACGTCGACCTGAATTCCGAACGGACGATCCATTAGTGGTTTTCTAGCACGTTCCGTCAGCTTCTGAAGTTCCAAGTCAATCTGCAGAGCAATGTTCAGTGCGGTTGAAATGAAACGTACAGATCGGTTACTTATGTGACACCCTATTATCGTTCCTATTATCATTCGAAATGAAATTAAGTATTAAATAGAATAAACTAACCCTATTCCCTCCACATATATCGGCTAAGTACAGCCCGACTGAGAGGCCTTGAGAAATTTCTCCAGTCTGTGTGACAGACTAGTGGTTATCCTAATTTTATTAAGATAAGAACCTTATTAAAACACGGTTAGGTTACCTAAAATAGGATAATTAGTGTTTTTTTAATTAAGCATTTAGAAAACCTAATGGTATTAAATAACGGTAGATTATCAAAAATGATTATATAAAAAACTAATTATCCTATTTTAGGTAACCTAACCGTGTTTTAATAAGGTTATCTTATCTTAATAAAATACATTTTATACTAAGGGGGAAAAAATGCATCGAGAGTTTGCTTGAAAACCTAAAATAGAATTCTTGATTAATGTGTCCTTTTAGATAATATTTGATTTGTAATACTTACTTTTCTGCCTTTTTATATAATGTTCAGTTAGTTAATACTGTACATTCTTTAAGTATTTTCAATTAAAGTTACAATAATAATAATTTTCAAATTTTCTTGCAGAAAACTATGGCGCCTGTATTTGGAACTACTCTCAAAATTCGAAGAAAAAAAAAAAAAAAAAAAGTTTAATTTTTGCTCTTTAATTTCCGCTTAAATAATCCAGAAAAATGACTGTGGCCTCAAAATGAAGATACTTCGCTTTGTGTATCAGCAATTATCTTCATTTTATGGCAGCTGGGGTTTTCACTGGACTCAGAAAAAGGGGACTATTTGGGGACTTAACGTTATGCCAGGAAGCCCAGAAATAACGTTAAGATTGTAAAAGTTTCGCGACATTCAAAGGCAGTTATCTTTGTCGGACCATGCGACAGCTGACCAGACGGCGGGGGCACTATCGGTTTAAGTCCATGTACAACGCTGCAGCATCATGGGAATGTATGTATGTGTTGTGTTGCGATACAATCTGTATAAAGGGTTGATATGAGTCTGATATGAGTGTTGTTATGAGTGTTATGAGTGAGTTGTTATGAGTGAGGGCTGATATGAGTGTTGTTAGGTTTATGTAGTTGTTGTAGCAGGGTTTTAGGAGCATCATCGACTAAAGATATATTATTCCATGTATACTGTCTGCAAATTGCGTGTGTTCTGTGGTCATTTTTCTGCTTGCTGAACAAAAAACCCCCAGTTTCGGAGAGGAAAACCATGCTACCCTCGCCTGAGACCGACTAACTCAGACATGTGAAAAATAACCATAAAAATTCTTCACGTCAGCGACGGAACTCGAACTCAGGTCTTTTCCACCCGATGTGGGAAGGACGGCGATTCTACCAACTGGGCTTCCCACGAGGGCAGTTTATGAAGTAAATATACGTGTATTATGCGTTGTTTTAGGTCTCTCTGCCACCAGGGAGCAGCCAACTTCTGGGCAACCGTTGCCTGGTGCTCGTTCCTAGCCAACGAGGAGGCAGGCCTATTTCTACTGTGTGATCTGATGTCATTAAAATCCCGCATCCGTTGGAAGCAGTGTAATACGGGCCGGGAACTGTAACATCACTCTTCGGGGTGCTTTAAAAGCAAGATAAAGAACTCGCCGATGGAAGTGCATTATCGGTGAGCCCAAGCCAACGGCACCATGGGAATAAGACACCTGGGCTATGATTAATAGTATATGGCAGAATATGATTAATAGTACATGGTCGGAATTTCTCAAGGTGTTCAAGAACTTGCTAGTGTCCTGCCACAGTTCATGAAGAAAGAATTAATAAAAACTGTAGAGCTTCACAACCACACGAACGCTCAGTTTTGTGGAGTAATTTTCCGTTTCGTATGTAAATTTAAAACATAAAAATGATGCGAGGCAGGACTTGAGCTCAATATATTTTGAGTTGCCTCAAGTCTTAGAAAATCAAACCTGGTATACCAGAAATAGCACCGCTTTCTCTGTGGACAACTTTAACCCCTGCGTAAGTGGGTTCATGCCAACTTATGAAGGGGTTGAAAAGATCAGTTTCTTTGTGGCCACAAACTAATTTCATCTTGTGAGTGTCGGGTATGAAGCAAATGACCTGAATATGTGTGCCCGTCTTTTAAGTGATTTTATGCGAATATCGCCTTCATAGAGTATCAGATTTCGCATAGGGAGGCCCGGTTGGCACCATAACATATACAGACATCTCAGTGTCATCTCTGAAGATTATTCGTTATCCACTCAAAGCCTGAATTCCTAGTATCGTCAAGATCTCCTTTTCCAGGAAGCAGTGCACATATCCACCCTCTCTCAGGAATGAAATTAATTAATTAGCAATTAGAGCCACATGGTCTGTATTTAGAATTAAATACTCTGTCTGAATGACATTGATTAACATCGTTCTTTAACAGATTAAAGAGCATGCCACGAGCATCGAAGGGAACAGATTAAATCAGGGTTCCATGGAACACTGGTGTGCCAAGTTCCACGAAGGGTAACACCAAAATTAACACTTATCTTTCAATATTTTGATGAACTCAATATATCTACACAAAAATAGATCTCCTGTTTTAATTAATTTCAATTATTAAAGACAGGTTTTTTGTTATGAAAGCAAAGGAATAAAGTTTATATAGTTCGACTTCCAAAGTGTTTCCACAAAAAGAGATTGAAGGATACTGAATTAAAAACAGGCGAGAATGAAATTAGGGCTTCTTTAAAACTATTATATAAAGTAGTATGCACAAAGAATGTGTTAGCAAATTCAAGATTACGCATGTACAGCAATAATCAAAAATAAAATAAAATATTAAAAAAAAAAAAACACCAAGTAGATAAGAAAATACAAATTATATGCTGCCCTCCTCACACAGGTAATTATCCAGTTGACCTTTGAATTTATTCAAACTGTCAGCCTGAACTACCTGAGAGGGCAACTTATTCCAGTAATCAACGACTCACTGGCTAAAAGAATGTCCTACAATCTAATCCTCAGTCCCTTTAATCTGAATTTATGAACACTAGTTTTGGAATTCTTTATTAGAGGGAGAATTCCACCTTCATTCATTTTACGAATTCCTCTCTGAGCCTTATAAACTCAATCAGGTCACCTCTGAGGTGCCTGGTTGCCAAGCTCTGTAGCCCATATAATTGGAGTCCTACCTCATACAGTCACCCTTCTGCCAATCTCACCATTCGAGTTGTCCATCTTTGGACCCTTTCACGAAGCTCAATGTCTTTTTTTCAGATGAAGTCTCCATACTTGAACACAGTATTCCAAATGTGGTCTTACAATTGCCTTAGAGTAGATAGTGGGATTATGATCGCCTATTTCTACAGGATAATGTTCGATAAATCATCGATAGAACACCATGGGCTTTCTGGCTGTCTGTAATCCAAGAGGATTTGAGAAGGCCGTGAATGTTAAATTGATCAGATCACGTATACCCGAAATAACAGAACAGATCCTTCCTAAAATGATCTTTCCAAACGTGTATTCAGTATTCATGATGTCACTCAACCATCGCCAATCCTTTTACCTCTGCTAACGAAGTTACTGTATACCACTGGCAGAAACCGATGAAGTGTCTGCATTGCTCAGAGAATTCATATCGTACTACACAATTTCCTCTTGCTTTTTTTTTTTTTTTTTAAATTTTCACCTTATTCTACCCCCTCCCCACGAAAGTGTCTTGTCTTGTAGGACAGATTTGCATTTAGAAATATACCCTCAGAGCGCTGAGAGGAAGCATCAAAGTTTGACGAAAAGATATGCCCGGAATATTAGCCAAATTCAGCAATCTTTCCAAAGTAGTGTACCCTAATTTCTGTCATTAATCTCCCTGTTCACAAACGTATCAGGAGTAAACTGAGAGAGTAACTTGGAATACATACATCAATGTTACTAATACATATTAAACAGTAAGGGGCACAACATCTAACCACGAGAAACTCCATTAATAACATTAGTCCATGAAGAGTATTTGACGGCCTTGTCCTGGTAAAGCAATGATATTTTTGGCGCTCCAAAACAATCTTTATTTTTCCGGGAGATTATTCTTTGGGAACTGATTGATGGGTTGTGTAGGGTTTCAGGCTCATTAACAACTTAGGCTATATTGCACCATATATTATGTCTGTAATTAGATAAGCGTTCTGCTTTTGTTCGATTTGCTAGACGAAAAAGCAGAGTTTCAGGGAGAGAAAAACCATGCTACCTTCGTCTGAGACAGACTAACTCAGCCACATTGTGAAAAAACCCATAAAAATTCCTCCTGTCATCGACCTCAGGTCTTTTCCACTGGGTGTGGAGAGGACAGAAATTCTACCAACTATGCTACCACAAATTTCAACGAACCACAGTCCACATTAAATTTGAATCGTGACCTACTATTAATTGGATGTCACTCCTTTCCCAACATGCGAAGTGTGCATTTATAAGTTTGGCGTATTTTAAGCAGTTTCATTTTCGATTACACAAATTTCAGGAGTGTTGTCGTGCAGTTTTGGTGAGTTACTTATATATTCGAAAACGATGTCAAGATTTTAAGTGCCTGGATGCAAACAAGGAATTCCACCGCCTCCAACCCTAACATGAAAAGCTCTGTATTCATTTTTCACACTCCTGAGAATTGGCGCCTGGATGTTTCCACGTTAACACGGCCCTGTAAAGGAGACTCGCTAAATTTATAACATCCCCATTCTTCGTGGCACGTATGAAAGCCAAAGCTATACACGAGAGAGCAAAGGAAAAACAGATATTCCTTTCATTATGGATTGTCTCTGGATAGAAAGGTGTCTGCAGTTTTATACAAGCTTATGCTTTGTATAATCTTGGCGAAAACAGCTGCGTCTTGTCAAAGAAATTTCCAGCTGTTCGACAGAGACTGATGGATGAGGGTTGGCGTTCTGCCAGCAATTAAGGAGACAGTAATTTAAGTTCATTTGTAGATAAATGGTTTATATACTGAATTATATTAACTCAAAGAGTCATGATTATACATTTCCTTATTGCGGGAACTACATATGCAAGAATTAACTGAATTATGGCCTTCGTGCTGGCCTTCACACAGAACATGTAAAAAAACGTGATAAAGAAAACAGAGTTCAAGGCAGTGGTGGAACCAAGAAGTGGCCTTGGGGACAGAAAATATTCATAAAAACAATAATAATTTCGTAAGAATAATAAAGTCAGTTGTTTCTTGCATCTAGCTTTTCTATTAGAGGTTTCACTTCTGGGAAGACCTTATCCCAGAAGACTTATGGGAGAGAGCAGAATCAGAGTATGTCGAAGACTACCAACCGAAGAGCAACTTCCAAAACAAGTGTACACAATAGCCAGATCCGGAATAATAACTCTTATCCCTCTACACAATCTCCGAACTACAATTTTAATGTAGATACGGCGCATACAAACCTCCCAACAGATGGTCAATTGGCAAGGAGGTTCAATATTACAGCCGTTAGAACCCGAGAGAAAGTCTTTGTTACTAGGCTTGCCCCGAATACGCAGGCGAATGACGTAGAGGCCATGTTTGCTCAAGGATTCTGAGTCCACACAGAAGTAAGACAGCTGAAAACAAAGTATCCTTCTTATGCGTCATTTTGGCTCACATGCTCCCCTGATGACCTAAATCTAATCCTTGAATACAACAACTGGCCACTGGGTGCACTAGTTAAAAGATATCGAGAAAAAGAACACCGCATACGTGCAGAGAACCAGTAGTACGCATCAACCTATATAACCACTAAAGCAACAGAATGCCCCTTCTGGAGAAGGCCAGACCATTTGCTTTTTTCTTCAGAACGTTAGAAGTGTTGTTAACAAACTGCACACATTGCAGACTTGCCTACTCCTTGAAGAATGACTTTATAAAATAATTTTTTTCTGTTTATACTCTGGCACGACAACCAAGTCAGTAGAGTTTATAATAAATCGTCAATACAAATATTTATCGTATTTAGTAGTCAAGGGCTTGAACCCCGGTCCACTCAAAGAACGCGTGCTATGCACTCTCGCTCCTGACCACTGGGCTACATCACTCCTAGGTGTATAGTGGAGACTTGGCTAAATTATAACAGGCAACTGGATCTGCTAGTACAATCCTCCAGTTAGACTTATTGGGAACAACAGAATAGGTAAGCGGGGTGGAGGAGTTGCAATCCTTTATCATGAAGGATTTGCGCATCCTTCAAAAATTAAACCAAGTCAGTCTGAAAACTTTGAAGCCATATCCGCGTCTTTCAGGAGGAAGGCTCAAGAAATCCAAGTCTGTCTTATCTATCTTCCGCCGGAACACAGTGCTGACACCAGGACAGAGCTCCTTGTTTGGATTTCAGAGAATCTTGGCACAGATATTCCCATGATTGTAACCGGCAACTTTAACATGCCTAGCCCAAGACACGATCAAGCTAAAGAATACCTTAATGCAACCCTCCAAATATTAGGACTGACCCTACTTGATACGCTTCTGGCTAGGAGAGAGCAGCATTTGGATTTATTTTATCATAATCTGATAAACATAAAAAAATGTCACCCCTCAAACTATTCCAGTCAGATCACAACCCAATATGTTGTGAAATTCCCTATCCAATAGTGCAGGTGAGCAACGCATCGATGAGCAAACTCGTCAAACCAAGAAGATATACTCTCTTAAGTTCATTAGACCTGAGATTATTTTACATCTCAAGACCTACAACTAGAATGCTCTATACAATAAACCGGTGGAAGAATCTGCCAACTTGGTTGAGAAAGAGCTCCTATTTATTGCTGATCTGGGAGCCTCAAAAGAAGTAAGGGTCACCGACAAAACTAAACCGTGGTTCAACGAGTATTTAAAACAGGCGTTTGTGGGCAAGCAAAAGGCTTATAGGAGATGGAAAAAAAATCAGGATTGAATGAAGACTTCACGGACTACAAGGAAAAAAAAAAAAAAAAAAAAAAAAAGAGCCATTTTCTTGAAAAAGAAACGACATTCACGCTACGAAGAGGTTATCGACATTCGAAAAGAATCGTGAGCAAAAAGGCCGCTAAATTTGAAATGGAAGAAACCACATTCGGACACTGGGTTAAAGAGTGCTTTGAAAGGCTGCCAGTTGAAGGTAAAGCAAAAAATGTCCAAGGATATCAGCTGGAGAATATGGCACAACATATTTTAGCGAGAGGAGGCGTTTGTGAGAATGCTTTATCCACAGTCACTATTTCTAGAAAAGATCAATGCCATTAATTCCTTGCCTACCAAATCTACGATCGGCCCCGACGGGTTTCCTACTTTATTTTAAAAATATAGAGTGCCTATATTGTTGATGTGCTGTTGCACATTTTCCAAAACATCCTGAGAGATGGAGTCCTCCCCCAGAGATGGAATCACTACTTTGTGCGACCGGTGCCAAAAAAGAAGAACCCTAAGGCCTCTACAGACTTTCGGCCTATATCCATCAGGTGTTCTCTTTTAAAACTTTTTGAAAAAGCCATCCTTCCTGCTTTAACCCAACAGTGTTTTGAGAACAGGCCACCCCACCTCCATACCGTAGTACCGAGACGATCCACTACTACTAATCTGTTGGAGATTCTTCAGAATGCAGCACGCATTAAATGAAAAAACCCAAATTGACATCATATTCCTTGATATAAAGGCAGCTTTCGATAATGTGTTGTTACCTGCGCTTGAAAACATTGAAAGTTTATTTCCGCACTGAGGGCAAACTATTGCAGATCATCAAGGCCATTTTGAAGCCAAGGCACCTCATTGCACAACACCAAGAATTCCGTGCAGAATACACCCTCACTTGGGGCATCCCTCAGGGAGGTGTTTTATCAGCTTTGCTGTCGCCCTGGAGCCTTTTCTGGCGCGGAATCAGAATTTTATTTCCTACGCCGATGATATAAAATATTTTGTTGTTTCTAAAGAAGGATCTCTGGTGTCCGACGTCAATTTCCATTCCAACGCTAATCTGTATGAACTGGAAACATACCTACGCAAAATCGGTTTGTGGCTAAACTTAGACAAGTCAGCACAACTGACAATAACTAATAAGAAGATAAAAAACGACATCAAATTATCTATTAATGGAGCACAGATTAAGAAAGTCAACTCATACACCGACCTAGGAGTGACGTGGGACGAGGGCGTTTCCTTCCAAAGGCACTTTCAGAATACGAGAACAATATCTCTTGCTGCCATATGGGCTGTAAGACAGGAAATAACTGGGATTCGAAAACAGCAACTAGTGACCCAATATATCCAAAGATGGATCGTTCTTGTATCCCTATATGCTTCGACAATTTGGTCCTCTGTCCCAAATACTTATATTAGGAAATTTCTCAGCCTGGAATACTGGTTGCTCCGGCGGTTGAATAGGATTGGCTGGAAGCCCTTCACAATTTCGAAATCCATACTGTATACCAACTTGAACACAGCTCCGTGGATTCAGATGATCCCAATACGTAACATCTGCCCTCTGGCACAACTTCTAACTGGGAGTTTAGATGCTCCTCAAATTGAAAATCTTGTAGTAAGGCCAGCCCTGGAGCCCGCTTCCACAATCCTCATAGTCTCCGAAGCGATCTCAATAACACTGACGGATTAAGGTGGATGTTTCCTGCCAATACTCTGGAGCTCTTTAGAGACCTCAAAATAGACCCGGACAGGCACTGCCACGAAACAACTTACAGGAAGGTCATTGCAGCGGATCTGAATATGAAACTAGAAATATGATGAAGAACGTAATTCAAGAAAGACTTCAAGTGCCCTCGAACTCATAAAAATCTTAAATGAACGATTTATAGTGTTTCCAAAAGACTCGTATAGGACTGAGGGTATTCCTTTTGTTCAGAGAAAGACAATGAGGACCAATTCATAGTGTAAATGACAATATCATTTTTCTATGTATGTATAATGTTTTGTAATTTTTCTATGAATGTATGATTTCTGTATCTATGTAATTTTTCCTCTATATTTATATATCTTATGTATTTTCTGATATTTTATCCTATGTTACACTAAGTTTAGTTGGATGTATGTATGAGCCACCCTCCTAGATAATTTCTCTACAGTGGTGTTTGTTGAATTAACTGAAGATAATAATAATAATAATTAAGTAGATTGGTCAGACAAGACTTCCTCCTTCATGAATCCATCCTCTGATCCATTAAAGTACCCTCCCTATCGAGGTAGTCCTGTACTATTTCCTTAACCACAGACTTGGATTTGTTTCCTTCCACTGAAATCAACTCACTGGTCTTCTATTGTGGACTAGGGAGAAATTAGTACATTTCCAATCCAGAGAAATTGGGCTCTTTACATGAACCAAATATAAAATTTCATAGTAATTCGTCCTCTGGGACTCGATTTGTTACATGCTGATGGACAGACAGACTGGCATAAAACAAATCAAACCAAACCAAACCATAATATTGTGAAACTAGTTGTTTAAATTTGTCAAATTTCACTGTGGAATTTGTCACTTGGAGCAAATTTGTCTCAGTGTCACCAGAAAAGTGGTCTGTGGCTACAATATATAGATGGTCCCTACATGCAAAAAAGCTGTAATGAAAATGTATAATTTGTAAGGGACCGATAACAGATGGTCACTATACAAAGGGTACTAGGAAAGTTTTGCAATACAGCTTTGTTTATTTAATTTTTTCAAAGTAATTTCCTCTACATTCAATACACCTCTCCATCCTCCGAAACCAATCTTTAAACCAGTTCTGCCAAGTTTCACTAGAGAGTAAAGCATACTCGTTGTCCCAAGCCCGTAGAAGGTCCTCATCACTGGAAAACCTCCTCCCTTTTAGCTTCATTTTCACATGCGGGAACAGTGCAAAGTCGCAGGGAGCAAGATCTGGCCTGTAGGGAGGGTGCTCGAGAAGTTTCAGTCCTGTCGTGGTCAAATATTCGGTGCAGGCTTTGGCGCTGTGAGCTGCAGCATTATCGTGATGGAGGTACCAGGTGTCCATTCTTGACTTTGGCCGCAGGTTCTTCATAGATCCAATGACTTTAGGCAGGCATTGTTCAGTATACCACTTAGCTGTGACTGTCTTCTGCGTGTCCAAAACGACACGTTCCACAATTCCACTCGATTTGAAAAATACAGCTATCATTTTCTTCTTTACAGATCGGGATTTTCTGACAATTACGGGTGTGTCGTCATCATCAAAGACGCAAACTTTGTTTTGAGCCTTGGTCGGCAGATCGTAATAGTACAGCCAAGTCTCGTCACCTGTCACGATGTTGTTCACATACCGAGATTGTCCCTTATCAAACTTTTTTAACATCTCCCGGCACCAAGTCACACGTCGTGTCATCTGCTCTTCAGTCAGTTGATGCGGCACCCAGAGAGAACAAAGTTTCTTCACGTGCAAATGATCTTGCAGAATCGAACGAATTGCTGGTGCATTTAGGCCCAAAGTATCCTCTATCTGTTGGTAGGTCACTCGCCTGTTTTCGTCAAGCATTTTCCTCACAGCAGTAACGTTTTCCTCCGTAACTGACGTTCGTGGCCTTCCCAGCCTCTCAGAATCCTCCAGAGTGAAATTTCCCCTTTGGAATTCTCTATACCACCTGAATATCGTTGTACGATGTGGACAATCATCATCTAGTGCAAGAGTCATTTCTTCTAAGCACTGGTCTATGGTTAAACCACGCACGAAATTATACCGCAAAACTGTCCTTATCTCATTTCGTGACCACGATGCCATCGCAAGCACTTTACACTCTCACTACTAATGAATAACTGAGCCCATCGACTTGGCGCGGCGGCTACTATGCACGTATGAACATGTCTCAACATGCAGCAACAAGCAGCTTCCTGTGATTCATTGTTGCGTCATATTGCAAAACTTTCCTAGTACCCTTTGTATTTATTGCCAAAAACAGAATTCTATACTTAAGGTAATATGATTCGTCTCATTGAATAATTTTGAACTCAAAGAACTAAGAAGATAAATGATTTAATCTATTATTCAAGTTGAAGAGTGTCGAAGGAGTCTTTGGAAGGAAATTAAAATTGATCTCATAAAAGCTGGGGGCAATCGATGGACGAAGAAATAAATTTATTTAAAAGGCCGCAGTCTGGTGTATTGAGTCGGTATTTTAAATGTAGAAAATGTAAATTATTATTAACATCTTTTTATTTGCACATCAGTGGGTACCCCTGGAACAGCCTGGTTTGGCTAGAGGGGTGTACATTATAAATATTCAAGGCGATTACATTAATTGAATTAAAAGAAAGGAAAACATTGTATTTTCAAGTAAGCTCACAGACACCGAAATTTCAAAACTGTGAAAGTGGTACAGTCAATAGTTCTACTTTATACACTTGTTTCCAGATGTCCTGTCTGTAGCGCTTCGAGCTGCAGAATCAATTCCCAGGGAGTTATATGGTCCGAACGAATTCGCCAGAAACACTGAGTTTGTCATCGCTTTCCAGATGTCGGGTAAATCCATTCGGCCACAAAGTGTACAAATTCCTCTCCTTGATGGTTTCCCATGGTTTCATCCCGAGATTTGAGTAGTACACGCTCCGAGAGATGGTAAAAGGGTGGCCCATCGCCTTGTTTAACCATCTCAGGAGCCAATACTCTGTTCCAAGAAATCTGTTGAGTTGAGCAGAGGCCTCTGACCAAAGCAGATGCATACCTGATGGTACAGGGATCAAATTTCTTTGGACGTAATCCAAGAGAAACCCTCGAAGCCTAAGACCGATCAGCTCCTGTCGAATCGCCCAGAGGGCCGCGAGCGTTTTCTGCTTGGCCATATTGAGGTGGTCTTTGAAGGTCATCCCACTTCAACTCCAAATCAGTGTGAGAGTGAACTTTTTGAATGATGGACCCGTCGATTTTGAGTGTTATTTCATTCTTTGTTTTCCTTTTTGTGAAGGTCATCTGAGTTGCTTTCTGAGGATTCAACTTTAGCCCGAGACACCGTAGATAATTCTGGAATTCAATCAGGACGTTCTGTGTTTCAAAGGTGACTGCATCTACTTTTGCTGGATCATCTGATGTGACGAGCATCTTGAGGTCATCAGCATATGAGAGGAAGTTTGGGTGCTTCGCAAGGAAGGGCTCTAAAACTGTGGCAAAGAACCATTAGGAAATAACACCCTCTTGTGGGATGCCCACAGAGGTCGTGGTTGTGCTCTCCAATCTATGGTTATATCTGATAACCATTTTCCCTGTTGTTAAGAAGTTTATTTAGAATAACAAGTAGGTTTCCTTCGATTCTGAAGTAATGTTTCAAAATTTTCACCAGCTCTGACGTGAAAAGTGTGTCAAAAGCAGCTTGTATGTCCACGAATAAGGTTTCGAGTTGTTTCTTAGCATTTAGGGCTTTTTGGATTGCCCAGCTGGTCATTAAGAGATTAGACAATGTGGACCTTCTAGAAATAACAGTATGGAGATGCTGTGGTCTTCCGTTGAAACAGTGTTCGACTATGATGGGTTGGATCATTTTTTCAAAAATGAAAAAAAAACTTTTAGCATCCCACAGGATATGGAGATTTCTCTGTAGCCTTTTAGTCCATTCGGTTTGTTAGTGTTTAGTACTGGTAGGGAACCGCATTCTTATGTCCTTGAACCGCATTCTTCTGTACTCCAGACAGAAGAATGCGGTTCAAGATGCGGTTATGCAAAAGGTAGATCACGTAGACACTGCAAATTTTCAGAATAAAGATTGGAAATCAGTCGGGACCAGTTGTAGGTTTGTTGGGTAGGCTGTTAATCGCTTTCATTATCATGTTTGTTGTTTGGTTTTTAGGAGCATTAGCAACTAAAGCCATATTGCTCCGGGGATATGCGGTGGTCATTCCCTGACCTTTCCGCATCCTCCGTATTTGGTGGTCAAGGGCTCGAACCCCGGTCTAATCAAGAAGCGTGTACTGCTCCTGCCCACCTGGCTACGGAGGCAGCCTTTCATTATCATATCTCTCCAGATCTTAACATGCGAAAGTGAGGATCTGGCTGTATCTGTGATGGCCGCTACAGGGAGGGGAGGATGTTGTTCCAGATCAGGGCAGAAGGTTGACTGTGCCCACTGTTTGAAAGTGTCTTTATCCATTATCACCTGACGTCTAACGTGTAGTAGCGATGCGTTTAGAATGCCTGAGCCTTTAGATATACAGGAGATGAGCCCTCCTCCTTAGGCGCAAGAAATTCGCTCTTTGTTTGTTGTAATAGATGTGGTCTTGCAGGGATTCAGAACTTTTCCAAACTATGTAGGCTTTTCTTTTAGGTCAAAACCATGTTTTGCCTCAAGGCTGAGCCACCGCTTGGTTTTTGAGGAGATTTTAAATGCCTTCGCGCACCAACAAGAGCAATGTGTTTCAATTCATTAGAAAGGGCATTTATTGCTTCCTCGACAGGTTTGGAGTAGAGGTTGTTCCAAGTGAAAGCTTTAAATTCAGTAAGGATAACATTTGGCTTTATCAATCAGGTCAGTTGAGAACGTAGTTACAAATATGCACCGGGTCCGCGGATTTGCTCAATGAGACCGAGGTTGAAGATGCCTGTGCAGATTCAAAAAACTATTGGAAGGTCCGACTTGAACTTGGAATTATATGGGGACGATTTGAATTTTCTCGAAATTGTGAAAGACTCTGTGAAGGACCTGATTACCCCTGGTCGGTGGAGTATCCAGGGGTGTAAGCCCCAAGGTCAGCATGGTATCTTCCATGTCTCACCTTGCTTCCTTCAACCTTGGCAAAATCATGTTAAAATCTCCTAAAATGGTTGTTTGGATTTCGGGGCAAAGATGGGAAGATATCCATGCAAAAAGGTCTTCTCTGATTTATGGGGTGTGTCCTGGGGGAGATACACGAGACCAATTTGGATCCTTTTACCATTCTTGCTGAAAATTGCAATGACTGCTACGTAGTTTGGTGTTTTACTACTATAAACATGTAGCTGCCTGAAAGAGACACAGTCTCCTCTTATCTTTTCTGGAGTTTGCTAGACAGTGATAACGAGTGAACGAGAGGAACACTCTGAAGTGTTTCCCCTCATCAACCCATGTTTCCGAGGTGCAGATGAAATCAATGTGTTCCTGGAGGAGCAGGGCTTGCAAGGTATGGAACTTGTTAGCGAGGCTCCTAATATTTTGCAGAAAGAAAGTTAATGACATTTGGGAAACATCGATTTGTCTCTTGAAAACTGATCGCTATTGATGTATAATAGGGGCCTTGTGGTTGGTGTCATTTTTTTGTTTCAATAAATGGCTTAATTAAGGCGCCTGTCGGCCAGACCGCTGGGTTAAGAACCTAGTGAAGATGTGCCCTGGGACGAGAGAGCACAAAAGAAGAATATGATGGGAATTTGGTTTTGATGGCTCTAACATCTACCTTAATGCCCAGCTCTTTGTCTAGGAAGCTTTTGATAGTAGTGGCCTGAGTAGTAGGGCCCCAGCCTGGTGATAAATAGCTTGGATCGGGTAGTCACAGCTGTAATGTTGTAGGTTTCACAAACATGCCTAAGCTGGAGAGTTTCACTGGGAGTTTCCATCCGCAGAGTGCGCTTATTAATTTATTTCATTGCGTTCGATCCGTCTGGATTCAACATGCTGCTTGTGATAGACCTACTCCTAGGGAAAGGGTCTGCATTTGTACTGGCAGCTGCTCTCTGAACGGCTTTTGCAAACTATCTAGTAGGTCATTTGGGATCAATCTGAGGTTCGCGTACAGTTCTCTCAGAGGAGAAGGTGGTCAAGTTTGGTTCTCTGCTGTTAGAGTCGTAGGATGGTTCGAGATCTGTGAAGGGATAGTTGTAAAAGGGAGTTGAGAGGTCCTAACTGGTCTCGTGAATGCTGTTGAGGGAGCGAGAGAACGAAGGAGCCCGGGTGTGTGGTATCTGGATGCAGTGGACAAAATAATGGAAATACTTGTGATAAGATTGTTTGTTATGTGGTTTTTAGGAGCATTAGCATCTAAGGCCATATTGCTCCGGGGATAGGCGGTGGTCATTCCATGACCTTTCCGCATCCCCCGTATTTGGTGGTCACGGGTTCGAACCCCGGTCTAATCGAGAAGCGTGTGCTACGCACTGCTGCTCCTGCCCACCTGGCTACGGAGGGGCCCCACTTGTGATAAGAGTATAGGTATGCACTGATATAGTGTTGGACTACCATTTGATTTTAAAACAACTTATCTACGTGGAATAGATTCACATAAATCTTGAACTGTCTATGAGGAATATTGGACCATTCCTCATGCAGGAACGTTAAGCTTCTTGGGTGATGAAGGTCGAGGAAATCTGTTTCTCACTCTCCACTCCAAATATTGTTTTGTTCGGATTTTTTTTTTTTTTTTTTTTTTTTGGCTGGTGCAGCATAAGCCATAGGCTTTCTTGCACTATGCGGCCGTTACTAATACGCTCAGTGGTTCAGTAACTTTTAATTCTGGCAATTGCGCTGGCCATGGGATGCTCAGCCTCGGTTTCAAGTCCCTCAAACCAAGATTGGCTACATCTGGCTGTGTATATTAGATTATTATCATCTTAAAACCATCTTGGCATCATTTATGGGAAACCATGTTTGCACCATGGGATGAACCTGGTCATTCAGAATATCAAGGTAATCAGTAGCAATAATTCGCACGTTCAGGGTGATAACACCTAAGAAATTCCAAAGTATTGTAGCCCAAACAATTGATCCTCCTGCTCCACATGTAACTGTTGGCACAAGACTGTCAGGATAATGTTATTCCTTTGGCATTCGCCAAACTTAAATTCTACCTGATGTTGGAAAAGTGTGAATGATGATTCGCCCCGAAAATATGACATGTTTCCTATCAAGTGCACAGCTTTTGTGCTCCTTACACCAATGTATCTTCTTTTGAGCATTGTCGTCAGTAATAGTGGCTTGACAAAAGTGTCTGCCATAAATTTCAGCTTTATGAAGCTCTTCTAACTGTTTTGCTAGAAACTGGATTTCTGAAACTCGCATTAAGTCCTGTAGTTTTTTTTGAGGCCGCAGTTTTTGTTTTTTTTTTTGCCATAATGTACCTTTCCATATCACCTCTAAATAAATGTCAGCTTTTATCCTCTTTCCTTCACAGTACTACTTGCAAGAAACAAACAAAAAAAATCATTGCATGTTCAATAAATACGTCATACAGTTATTATAAAACCTACTACTTTCATATCAGATGTTTCTATTATTTTGTCCACCTTGTCGATTATTTTGTCTGCAAATGAGCAGGCCAGCCATTATAGGAGTTAGTAAAATAGCTTAAGTGAGACTTTATCAAGTAAATCTGAGTAAAACTGGATCGTAGACTTTCTAAAACCAATTTTATCAACACAGTAAGGCAACCAAACTTGAACTGCACATTCCAGGGTGGGGAAAACAAACTTATTGAAGATGGTAATCATAGACGCAACATTATGAAATCCCAAAGTGCACGCTTTATAATCCTAATCTCCGAGGTTCAGAGAACGGAAAAAGAGGACCTTGCGTAGAAAGATGATACTTAAGTATCTCATTTCAAACGTTCTATTAATAGAATTATCAAATGTTATGAGAGTGCTTATGTAAGGCTGTCATAATAATACGTAACAAAGAAACACTAAGTTTAGATTAAGACCTTTAGAGGTCACTTAATTGAACACAAGTTCGCAAGCCAACCGCAATTCAGATAAGAAGAGAAATCTGATATCATTGGATAATTAATGAGACACGCGGAGGACTACGATTAAAGAAAATACAGTATCACTGCCAGATTTTAAGGTAATATATTTTAAAAATTCGATTATGGTTTGTGTCAGTGGGCATATAAAATAGAATCATTAAACCAGTGGCGCTCACAGGATTTTTTGATGCGAGTCTAAAGCAGTGTTCAGAGAAGCATTAAGCTTTAATCATCATATGACAGGAAAAAATTGCACATTTTAATCATAGGGGGGGGTTACAGCTCCTTTATTCCTTCCTGGGACTACAAGTATATTAAATGATTAATGCAGATACCAATTTCGGTTTTTTTTTTCTTGAGTAAAGTGAATATAATCGCACAGTAATCCTGCATTTTCGTGGCACAAGGAGGTTTGACGTTTTGCCAATAGATGCCGCCACTAACTGTCTCATTTCAAAAATGAACCTTTAAAAAAACATACATACATACATACATACACATAAATATAGTGTTTAGTACCATGCATGGGTTGTGGGTTGAGAAGACGAAAGATAATTGTTGACATTAGACTTGAACTTCTGTAATTTTCGGGAAATACGTATGAAGGAAGGTTGTTCCAGAAAACGGAAGTTGAAGGAATAAGAAAAGATGCTTCTGTGAATTTGAAGCTGGACAGTCAAAGGATGGTGACTGGTTGCGGCACTTGTTCGGACAGCTTTGAAGGAGAACGGAAATTACAGAAGACAGTCCAGAAGAACAGCGCCCATCGAAGTATCTGTAGAAAAGGCATGCAACAGAAGTAGAAAGTCTATGAGACAGAGTGTAGAGACTGTTAAAGACGGGTCATTAACTAACCACTACCCTCTTTTGAAAGGAATCTAGAAGCCTGAGAGAGCTTTTGGAAGCACCGCCCCAGATGTGGGAACAATATTCCATGGCAGGGCGGTTTCCGATTTGTATAGAGTGAACCAACGTTTCTAGTTTTAGAAAAAAGTAATGCCGAGAGCGAAAGAACCCCAAGTTTTTTTAAACGCAGAGGAAGCAATATTTGTAATGTGCTAAGACAGATTAGAAGTCAGGGTAATCTCCAAAAGAGATATTATCTTGCCTAGAAATCGAAGCGTCACCAAAGATAAGCATAGGAGCAGAAGAATCCTTTTTGCAAGATATAAGACAGGACTGTGTTTTAGGAGAATTGAAATCAACTAAGTTATCTTTGCTACACTGAAGAATTACCTGGCGATCAGCATTCATGGAATTGGTAGTGGATATTCGAGAAGTTGAAGCTGTTTGAACAGGGCAACGTTTCTCAAAATGGAAGGTAGAATGCAATGTGTCATCATCATAAAAACCATGGATAGGATTTCAGCCAATGGAAGAAGGCCATTAATATTTACCAGAGGAAAAGAGTGGGGGAAAGAACTGAACCTTCGGGAACACCAGCATTAGTGGAGAAGTCAGAAGACAGCCGTCTGCCATCACCCGCAGTGAGCAGTCAGGGAGAGAGAGAAAAAAATGGATACGTAATTACAAAAAAATAGTAGGCAAACCATAAAATGGAAGCATGTGCCAAACACGATCAAAAGCATTTGAAATGTCACGAACAGCTGCTTCAGTTTCAAACTTTTCCATTGAATTTGTTCATATATGAGTAACATAAGCCAGAATATCACCAGTGGATCAACACTGATGGAATCCATACTGGCAATCGTTGATCAGATGGTAGGTTTCTAGTTAGTTTAAGAATTGGCAGTTAATTGATTTCTCCATTACTTTAGAAAGAGTAGAAATAATTGAAATGGGACGATAATTGAATAAGAAGGGATTTTTTCACCCTTTTTAGGAACTGGCTGGATATGAGCAAATTTCCAAGCAGAAGAAAAAACACCTTTGGAATAAGAAAGTGAAAAAAAGCGACACAGAACAGGAATACAGGGTTTGAGAACAAGTAAATAAATACCATCAGGACCTGGAGCTTTCTTGGCTGTTTGTTTGTTTGCGAATGTTTTAGGCGCATGGCCATAGTGCACCAGCTTTCTTAGCATCAAGATTCGTCAAAATCCTTCTGATATCATTTTGAGGGAAGACCACAGGAGGCATTGAATGGAGCGTGCTGTGAATGGTGTAAGGTCATTAATACACGAGATCATTAATACAAGAGTTGGAAGAAAGATAGGAAGCTAGCAGGTTAGCGTTATCCTTGGCTGAAGTCACAATAAAGCCATCTGGCTTTGAAAGAGGTGAGAACAGAGATGGGAAAAAGTTGCGGCCAATAGCTTTGGCAAGAGACCAGAATGTCGGCTACCATTTGGACGAGAAGCAAGTTTTCTACTCAACCTGTTCAAAATCTAGTTTGTACTGATTAATAACTGCTTTACAATTGTTGCGAGCTGTGGTGTAGGCAGAAAATAAAACTGAAGATTTGAAACAAGCTAATTATGATATGCAACATTCTTCTCTTGAACAGCCTTAGCACATTTATTGGAAATCCAAGGCTTAGATATGGGACACGATTTTAAAGGTGGAGTGTAGAATACCCTACAAGAATCATTTCAGACAACATCTTAGCAAAATTTTAACATCAGAAGTTTTGAAACCGTAATCTGACCAAAGAAAAGAAATCTCGCAGATAATCCCAGTTTGCATTCTTGTAATGCCAAACATGAGGTTGGGAGCGGCCGTGAGAGAAAGGGTCCATTGGAGAAGGTACCATCACTGAGTTGTGATCTGAGGAGCCTAGAGGACCACTCACTTCGAATCCGTAGTTAGAAGGGTTGTTTGTGAGAAAAAAAGATCAAGCGTGTTGAAAGTGACCTACAATCATTTAATGATTCATAAAATCGAATAGGTGACCATTGGTACTTGTCCCGCATTTTAACCTCATATCTGGTAGTCCTAGTTAACGATGATTATTGAACAAATCATTGAAAGACATCCAGTTTCTCTTTAACTTTAAAGATACTCGTGCAACCTGCCAATAGAGTGTATGGCCAAGAATATACTGATGCAGTTTGCAAGTTCTGACGTGTTAACACGTATACAGGTATAGTATCTTATGTAGGACGACACCTGAGCGTCAGTTCAACTCCGCCTTTGTACACTGATGAATGCAGAACTCTGTAAAAGGCCAACAATGCGTGTAATGTTATGTTTGTTCAGTGTGTGTGTTGTGTTGTTTTTGGCCATTTTGTCACCAGGAAGGCAATTATCTGGAAAGCCTGTCCAGTGTCCGTCTACACCAAGGGGAGGTAGGCCACAACTGAACATGTACTGTGGCAAACCTCGAGTCACGCACTGAATGTTCAAAGCGAGTTTGAAACCATTCAAAAGAACTCTGTGCCAGCAAGCCGGCAACAGCACGCGCACACAATCATTCCTTTCACCCAGGAGACAGCACAGCAGAAGACGAAGAAATAAAGAAAATAGCATAAAGAAAAAAAGTGTAGTACACAAGGAATACTGCTTGACTATATCTTTATCCAGTGCTGCCCAAATTAGTCCATAAAGAAAAAGTGTTCAGTCAAATAGCAGCAGTAAAGTTATCCAAAAGCAAGATCAGAAAGGCAGGAACAAGTTCTAGATAAAAAATTTGTTAGTCTGGAGTGGTATCAGAAGTCACTGGTTGATGGCGGTATCACTGCGCAGAGGAAGGATTGAGTTGCGGAAAGTTTAAGGATGAGCCAGAAAAATACATTTGTTAAAACCTTCGCATGTTTTTGGAAAACTAGCAAAATTTTGTAAAATCTTGTCTGACATCAGAACGAAGACGAGGCAATTGTATTTTTATTTAGATGTGTTTTCAATTTCATTTCTTGCATTAACATTGAGGTTGAGTCTTCCTACGAAGTCTTCTTAAAGTCTTCCTAAGCAGCATTGCAGGTTTGAAAGGCCTGGAAATTATGATAGATATGAGTAGCTCCTCACATCCAGGAGACAAGTTCGGAACTTGTTGCCAATTACAATTAGATCTTTGTTAAAATAACATTCAAGAACGTGAGAAGAGTCTTCCGGTAGCCCACATCCACAGAAGGCCGTTTTAGAAAGTCTAAATTGGTTGGTAAAGTTTTGCGTTAAGCAAACCATGTCCAATTAGTATGTAGGAGGTAAACAATGAGGGCAAAAACCATTTTCTGACTATGGATGATGGAAGTAGTATACCTACGTCAGGAAAGTTCTGACGTAGTGTCTGGTACTTGTAAAGTGGCCTTAATTTGCATTTTTCAAGCCAGATAATGAAATATTTTAAGAATAAGCAATGTTTTCTTATTTGCTGTTGGTTCGACGTTGTATGAGTGCTGCCAAGACAAGAGAAATGTCAGAGGTTTAGTACACCGTCAGCTAAGCAGCAGAATGTCAATCTCGTACAGCAGTGTACACACAGTTGTTACATAACACCTTAAAAATGTCGCCAATTTGCGCTCGCTGGTTTGACGCTTGACCAGAAAGAAAGCAGCGTGAAAGTGTGCCCCCCCCCCATCACACAGAGAGAGAATTTCTTAGCCGCATAGCGACTGGGAAATTCTTCACTTAAAAAAAAAAGTCCGCGCAAACAGCACATAACTTAATGCTGCTTTGCAGCTACCGCACAACACGTAATTAGCAACTATGACAGAGCGTTGAGTTTACTCTCCTGCCATCTGTCGGCAGTTCTCCAAATTCTGGATGGTTGTACAGTGATGCGATTCATGCCCAACTTCTCTTGCATGTGATTCACTGTAGAAGTTTGAATTTCGTGGACATGGATACATTATCAGAAACAAATTAGGCAGTTTCTTTTGAATTTCTCTTTAAATGGTTCATCATGGTATCCGTCACTACACTGTTTCTCCTCTCCCTAGATTGCTCCAGAATCACTCGTTTATGAATGCAGCGAGCAAAACATTGCCGGCTGATGTGGAAGGGGGGGGGGGTTGCAGAATGTTTTCGGTCGCGGTGAGTTCGCACGAACTTTTTTGGTATGCACCTCCTAGGATTCACTTCCGGTCGCTGTGTTCTAAGGAGTTTCCATAACGTCTCAATGCTTTTCTCGATGGCATGAGACACCTCATACTATGAGAGAATTATATTATTATTATTATTAGCCCTATGGTGCAAGGAAGCCTGAGGCTTATGCTGCACCAGCCAAAAAAAAAATTCCCGAGTTACCCTGAGAGAGAGAGAGAGAGAGAGAGAGAGAGAGAGAGAGAGAGAGGAATCACCAAGAAAGAGAAGAATGATGATATCCAGCTCAGGACCCTGGGTTTGCCAAGCCCATACTCACCAGATGTGAGCCCCTGGAGTTATTCCTTCATTTCTGGTGTTAAACGCCAAATAAGTCATCAAGAGCACATTTTTTCGAAGTTGCAACTCCTCTCGAACGATAGCACGCCGTGGGAATTTCTTCAATGGTATGTTCGTGTCGGACGACACCTGGGATTTCTCCCATCTCCGCATCCATTGTCACATTACCATTCTTCAATGGTAATGTGACAATTTGTTCGTTAAGAAAATAATTTTTCTCTTTAGGAAGACAATTGCTCCCGGAATAGCGAAATAGAGTTGTAACTACACTGTCTTTATACTTTTTTTTTTTTTTTTTTTTAGGGAAGTACCAGTTATTAGAAAAGTAGCATAAGGCAACTCCTCGTGCTGAGAGAAAAAATTTGAATGATCAAAATCTTTTCGTAAATTCAAGACTGTTTTACCTGAGCTATAAAATAGAAATACAAATTCCATTATGATGGGATTTGTCTTTCTATTTCATAGCTGGATCCGACAGAATTTTCTGTGGATCTATGGTTCAATCAATCCAACAGAAAATTATTTGCAGTCAGGATCAAAGCTTCGTTTTCTCTTTTTCGAACACACGACGAACACTTTGAATGCTCACTTCAGAAACCGCGTAAGGAGACCGTTTAGTGGCGACATCTATCGACAAAACGTTGAACTTGCTTGTACTGCTAAAACTTATGTATATTACGCACTGAAGGATCATCACAAGCCTTATACCCAGACGCAACATTTCCTTGTCTCCAATAACTTTAATTTCATAGAACGATACTCCATTGTAATCTTATTTTTACTCCACATGGGTCCCCAAAAAGTACTCTAGTTTATTATTTTTTTTTGACAGCTGGATTTAAACTGCTTAGTTAACAGTTCTTTGGTGACTAGAACCGCGTTTGTTTTCATTCAAATCAAATGAGTTCTTCGAGATTTTTACCTTTGTTTATTTTACCATTTACCTGTTATTATCGTCACATTTAAAACTTCTAAACTATGCAAACGTTCAGGTGTTGCGTGTGGAACTAACCCAAGGGAGTTTTCCCCACGTCCATGATATAATAACTGGTGTCAGCGGCGGTCACTCTGCGAAGGAATTTCGGGAGGAAGCAGAAGTATGGTGTTTGTTCCCTGCAGCCAATTTCCTTCTCGGAAGTCAGCAGGGTTCTTTCCACCCCAATGACCTTCCAGTAGCCTATTGAAGTTGTCCAATGCTTCTATATGCTGGTGTACGTAGCCTGGAGCAGCCACGTCGAAAAGCTTCCTTCCCAGTGCCTGCCAACGATCGACGAGAAGAAACTGATTATGGGGAAAGCAACGTCAACAACCAAAAACTTGGTAAATACAGTCTTGCTGTGTCAGCAACTTTAATATTCAGGTGGAGGAAGCCGAATGTTTCCCATGTTTTCTGTTACACGGGTTAGTTGATTACTTACTGGTCTCATCACTCAGATAATCAACGAACTTGGACAATCCGAAGCATCTCACGGTGTATGAATCTGCAAGTGCCAAAATCACTGCAGTTTAAAATCTATGGCCGGAAAAGAATAATCATGTGAATAGAATAATCTGAGATCGTTACACCTCTTTTTTTCCCTTTAGTTATATACTCGTACTGAAGACTTCCAAAATTCAATCCATTATTTTTAGTTTACCAAAACTTACAAGATAGATAAACGAAATTAACGGCCTAAATATTGGGCCCTAGGCGAGAGCTTAGCCCCTATGCATAAACTCGATGGTCTTATTGATTAAATCAGACTAAATGAGTAAAATAACTTAAACTATTATGTGCTGGGGCGCATATGCATTACTGAAATAAGTAATCAAAATTATTTTTTCTGGTAAAGTATCTATAGATTTCTGAATCTCTTCGCTTTAATTAGTGAAAGTTGTCCCTCATACAGCAACATTGGTATTGCATATCAATAGTGTGGTACTGCATATGTGTGTCCAAAAGCAGCTAGGGCTATGAAGAATCAGTATATTCTTCAGACAAAAAAAAAAAAAAAAAAAATCCAGTTTCCGGGAGAGACACTATACAACCCTAGCCCGAGACCGACTAACTCAACTATGGTGGAAAAGACCCACAGAAATTCTTGGCGTCGTTGACTGTTTTCAAACTGAAGCCTTTTCCACCCGGTATGGAAAGGATAGCGATTATATTCATTTGCCACCAGCGAGGGACACAGTCCTATTCGTTATCCATAATTTGCGATTGCGTATCATTTAAGCCACAAATTGCAGCTGGTCGGCTTTTCCAATGTAAGGAAAAGGAAAATCAATCATTACCAAGATTTCAGTGTCCCAAATTCCTACGAGTTCGAGTCCCATCAATGACTGGAAGAATTAAAAGGTCTTTTCAATCGGGGGATTGCTCATGAAAGGTTCACCTGTTCCATAGTACTCTCTACGGGTGCGGGATAACATTTCCACGAACTCCGGGAACAGGGTTGGTTTCTAACCGCTACTCTGTATGGCAAGGACTGACATGACCTCCAAAGCTATCTGTTTAAATCCAATCTGATTTTAACCTCTGGATTTCTCATAGACAGTGTTTGAGAAGGATCCACGAACCATTCATATGCTGAAGAAAACAATTGAAGGTCAAAGTGTTTCTGCGCTGGAGAAATGTTTCAGCACTTTCTTCACAACTTCACACTGTGACATTATCGAAAAATGTGGTGAAAACACTGAACACGTTAGCATTAGCAAGAAAGCAAGCTTATATAGAACTGGAGCATCAGCCACAAAAAAAAAAAAAAAAAAAAAACCCTTCCATTTCACCTATTCATTCTCTCCAAAAGTTTCTCCAGTTCTTCCTTGAATTTAAGTTAACTTCCACAACGACAGATAGAAGTTTGTTCCCACAATCAACCACCCGCTGGTTATTTCCTCTTTAACGCATTTGTTTCCTAAAAATATTGCCCTAATTTCTTCTGCGTCTTGTGATCCAAAGGTATACTAAGTGCACACAGGGGAGTCTTTAGCCCATGGCTAGAGACGCTGTTATCAACACGTCCAGGTGGCCTTAAAAAAAAAAAAAAGCCAGCTCCTTTGTGTGACCATTAAAGATTACACAGAAGAGGCAACGAAACTGACAGCTGTTGAATTAAACACGGAATTAGCTATAATTCCAGGAGGCCTTAACGAACTTCAGCCAGTGGACATTTCACTTAACAAAACCTTCGAAGTATGAATGCTTTGACCAAAAGGATTACATCAATAAAGCAATGAACCATTCCCAGATGTACGAATGAGAGAAAAATCAGTGAGAATTAGCGACAGTTATCACAGCTTACAAGAAATCAGCAATGGCACTTGATAGCACTGAAAAAGATTCATTTTTTGAAGTAACATTGGAAACCGGACTGTTGAAATGGAAATTAGTGGAAAGAGGAATTAGCATCCGAAGAAAACAGGAAGAGAATAACTGACCTCCTTCATGGAATCGTAGAAAAAGAAGAATCTGTTTCAAACTTACTAAGAAAGACACCTCTAACAACCATCACAATTACCAAAGAAAACCTCATGAAAGCCATAAACGAACTTCCTAATAAAGCAACTGTTGGTTCTGACAACTTCCCTCTTTTCATTGCAAAAATCAGCAGCCCTTACATTATTGAGGTGTTGCGCATCACACTTTCAATCAAATCATTCAAAAAGGTACTCTGTTACACGGGTTACACGATTAAATCCAAGTAAATCTGTCCAGATGACAATTACAAATAAAAAGAGCAGGAACAATATCTCTATGTGGGTAAGCGGATGCGAAGTTCCAAAGGTTAAATCGCACATAGACCTTGGCCTAAAATGGGATAAGGGACTAACATTCCCTGTATATGGAACAACTACATAGTCAGGCCCATTCCCAAAATAAAGAATCCAAAAAATGCCAAAGACTATAGACCCATAGCCATAAGTTGCACCATCTTGAAAATTTTTGAGAAGACCCTTCTCTCAGCTCTCACCCAACACCGCTTCAGACATCGTCCTCTGCACCTACACTCCGTCTTATCTGGAAGATCAACCATCACAAATCTCCTTGCGACCCTTTTCCGAATGCAGAAAGCTCTCGACAATAAGGAAGAGCTCGATATTATCTTCCTAGACATATTCGCAGTTGTTCACAATATCTCAATAACGGTTCTGGAATAAATTATCTTTCTACTTCAAAATACAAAGCAATCTCCTGAAGATTTTATGTAGCATTCTGAAGGAAAGACTCCTCATAATCCATAATGACGATTTCATTGCCCACTACTCCATTTCGCAGGGAGTACCACAGGGAAGCGTTTCTCTCCTCACTGTTATTTGCTGCAGCTCTGGAACCATTTTTTGTATTCCATAAAGACAACTCCATTACATATGCTGATGACCAGAAATTCTTCGTCAAATCTGAAGATCTACAAGTTAAGCAAACAAATCAACAAGCCAATAACACAATAAATGAACTGGAGCATTACCGCGACTGTATTGGACTACGATTAAATCCAAGTAAATCTGTCCAGATGACAATTACAAATAAAAAGAGCAGGAACAATGTCTCTATGCTAGTAAGCGGATGCGAAGTTCCAAAGGTTAAATCGCACACAGACCTTGGCCTAAAATGGGATGAGGGACTAACATTCTCCGAGCACTTTGATTACATCAAAGCTAAAACATATGCAGCACTCTGGGCTGCCAAACAGGAGTTAATTGGCATTACCCAGATCTTGTTAAAAAGTATATCTTGAAATGTATACCATCCCACTGTATGCTTCACAGATTTGGTCCTCTGCCCCACCGAGCAACCTGAAAGCTTTCCTTAGTATTGAATACTGGCTCTTGAGATGGCTGAACAGGATCTCGAATCACCCATTTACTATCTCTAGAGCCATCCTACTTTCCAATCTCAGCATTCTTCCCTGAAAACAGACAATCAACACAAGAAACATTTTCACATTAGCCCAACTGCTAACAGGAAGATTAGACGCTCCCAGTATTGATGGCTTGTTTCACTCTCGTCGAGAAGCCACCAGAATTGCTGAAACAAGACATCCTCTTCAAAGCAACTTAAACCTGGACAGCCTAAGTCGCTTTTTTCCAGCAAACACAATGGAACTCTTCAATCAACTAGGAATTGAATCGGAAAAGCTCTGTAAAGAAAAAGCCTACAAATTGCAAGTCTTTGCTGACTGCTATCGTCTCCTGTAACTGTAGTGCACAGCCACTCGGCTCAAAAACCGCATTTAATTTTGATCCTTTTAAATATATATTCTTGGTATATATTTAAAAGGGATCAAATTATTCTAGATGCCAACCTAAGATGTTAAAATTTTAAATATTCTATAATGTTCAAAGATACCAAAAAATGTAAATATTCTATTATAAAAATCATAATTACTCATGTATTCCAATATTCTGTATTCAACCTTTCAGGGTGAACGTCCCATGGACTTTGTAACCTTTTGCTCATGGGTCCGCTTCACACCTTAGAATATAACTCGCACCCTTCTAGCCAATGGCTGTCTCTTCAACAGAGAAATAAATTGATAATAATACAGGGAGACAGAAAAACAGCTGACCCCTGTTTCAAGGAGAGGGAGGGGCAGCTGTTGACTTATATAACAATTAAGAAGTTTATTGAACAGTATATAAGGTGCGGCTAAAAAGGAACAAGAAATATTTTTAATCATTTATTATTTTAAATAAAACAATTTCAATGTTAATCCCCTTGAAACGACTCTCCTATGTAGCGCTCCATCCGCGATTTCCAGGATATAAAACAGCAGCGGAAGTCCACGGAAGGTGTCACCTTTAGTAGTTGCGTTGTGCTCTTCTGAATGTGTGCTTTTATTTATTTATCTATTTTTTTTTTTTTTTTTTTTAAGGTGGATTTTAATTTTCGGGAACAGAAAAAGTCGGACTGCAGCAGATCTGAGGAATAAGGCACGTGCTCCAATGTTGCTATCTTGTTTTTCGTTAAACTCACTGCGACAGAGGAATGATACGGCGCATTGTCATGATGCAAAAATCACCTGTCAAAATT
Source organism: Mastigoproctus giganteus (assembly GCF_048544385.1). Classification (NCBI taxonomy): domain Eukaryota; kingdom Metazoa; phylum Arthropoda; class Arachnida; order Uropygi; family Thelyphonidae; genus Mastigoproctus; species Mastigoproctus giganteus. The sequence goes on along the minus strand of NC_143586.1, from coordinate 173,496,280 downwards.
GTTCTTACTGTTTCTTTGTCATAACTGTTCTGCGATTAGTCGAATCCTCATCTGACTGTCTTGGCACACGATTTCTCATATTTTTAACATTCTCCACTGTCGAAGTTGGCGGTGGTCTTCTTGTCGTTCGTGGGCATCTTCCCGTTCCTTTCTGAACAGTTTGTGCATTCTTACATGTGGCTGACTCGTGGTTTCATCACCGTAACATCTCCACACCATTTTTACCGAGTTCCACTAAATTTAATAACAATTCTTTTCTCAAAATTACAATCACTCATTCTTCCACCGAAAGGTTAAAACACTGATTCACTTAAAGAACCACAGTTCAATCAAAACTTAACCAATTGCAGCGAAACAAAAATTAATGTTATAGGGAATAAAAAAAAAAAAAAAGCTACAGCACGATATGAATGTTGTTGACAATCGCAGTAATAAAGCATTGGTAAGCAACGATTCTCGTTTCATTTTAGCCACACCGTGTAGGGTTAAATTTATTAACCATTAATATTCTTTTTCCCAATCTATAATCCCATTCAGTAACAGAACCTCAGAATTCAGATCTTCCATTTTGCACGCTAAAAATGCTGAGAAGTCTATTTTTCCAAATTCAACCGAGTCCATTTGGGAAATATTTTTAAAAACTTTATTCCACCCTCCGGAATCAAATTTCCGCGTACTCCCCTATCTTACCATTTAATGAATAAACCTGTCTTTGCGTTTAGTTTTTGAGAAAAAACAAATTCATGCAAAAAACTTTTCATTAACTACACAAACTCATTGTCCTTGATTACATAGTCTTCCTCATAAAGACGAAGAATGACCTAATAACTGCTGTCCACAGATCATTGAGCTGTCCCAGCAATGAAACGCAATTATCAAAGTGAAAAGCCACATCACAAGCGATTGACTCAAAGTATCATTCCGCTTTCTCAAAGTTATGAATACAAAAGGATATTAATATTAATTATCGAATTCTCCAACTTGTAAACCATGTTTTCTCTGCAAATGTGTCCAGCTTCCAGGTTGTAGCTTTTTTTTCCTTCCTATCAAGATCTTCAACTGTTCATACGACGCACTCAGTAAGCTTTAACTTCTGTCACTGAGTTCAGTGAGAACAGGATTTTCCCTAGAAATAGAATTCCCTAGAATTCCGTGGATGATCAATAATTAGCGCTATTTCTCAGTTCCAGTTCTAGGAAATCACATACAGATTGAATCTACTTGATGTGATCTGTCCACACTCGGTTTCTGAATGAAGGTAGGTGGCGCATAAAAAAATCTTCCTCAAAAGAAAGACTTGGCCTGATATGGCATTGACCCTCAGCTGTCAAGGTCATTGTGAGGATTTATTGACTCACTGAAAGTTGTCCGTTGTACGGTTGAATTCAAGATAATTAGACCACGGGGGTGGGGAATATTCATTTATTTCTGTCCGTTTCATGTAGGCTCCAGCCTAGAAGTTTGGAATCACATTTCATTTTTCTTAATTTTCAAAGTTAAAATTTAAAAAAATAAATAAAAAAAACAGGGCCAACTTGTTTTCCAATTTTTAAAATATTTTCTATTATGTATAATAATCAACTACTGTATTTAAGAAATTTCTAGCATTCGGGAATATTCCAGAGAGGTGTAGAAAATTGTAGAAGATTCCAGAACGTTGTAGATTATGCTAGAAAGTGGGAGTATTGTTTTAATATTATGGAAGATTGTAGATGATTCTGGAGTGTTTTGAATAATATGAATTGAGTAAAAGCTGTAACTTATAAAAGCGAATACGCATCATTCGGAAAGTGATTCGTGGCAACAAATAAACAATTGTGTTGAGAAAAGAACTATTAGAACTCTGTATAAAGTTACATGAGAAGTATTGGCAAAAACCGGGCGTTTCATTTAAAGGGGTACAAACTACCATAATCAAGGAATATTTAAAACTTATTCTTGAAGACAAATATCACATCTCGCCTCTGGTCTTCTACCATTCACGTTCGTTCCAACGTGTTACCAGAAACGGCCGCTTCGATCCTAGTTTTAAACTTCTTTTTGAGAATTTGCCTATTTCAATTACAGTGCGTCAATTCATGCAGTCCGTTGGTAGAGTTAGTTTTTATAAAATGCTTTATAGTTCCGCACTATTTCTTATTTTTATGTAACACAAACTGAACCTTGTAATTCCCCAATGCCTCCTAGAGAGGCATCAACAGTTCGGTCCGGTAGCCTATCTAGCAGCCAACCTTGAAACCCGTTTTAGAGTAGTACCATTGCAATGGATTTCGTGGTAGCACAGTGATTTTAATTAGTCTTCCCCACAATGGGTGAAGAAAGTCTGGGTTCGAATCCCGCTAATGACATAACGGACTTTCTCAGGCGAGGATATCACGGTTTTTTAATACCGGAAACTCGTGTTTTCCGTCCAACAAAATCATAAGCAATTTACAGACATAATACACATCCCTGGATGATGAAGCAGGTGGCAGTAATATGACAATTTTATTATTTATTATTTATTTTTTTTTGTATCCTCGAAATGTAAGAAATACTGGATCTCACTCTGTACAAATCAGGGACGGAGCCCCCATAACATCTCAGGCTTTTGGACTCTATTCAAAAGAAGGCCGTCTGGTCAATTAATGACCTATCTCTTGTCTGTCCACTGTCTCAGACATTGTGTTTGTGCTGCATATACTTCCATGGGCACTTCTCCTGAATCCACAATCTCCCTCTTTCCTGCCCCCCCAAACAAGTGTCGAAACCTATCAGCATCCTTCTACTGTCAAAATCACATTCTTCCTCATTTGTAACTTCACACGTATTTCCTGAAAATTACAGTACAATCTACAGAAATTCATGTATAATGGAGGAGATCCAGAGTGCACTGGAGACTATACATGGGTTTTACACCACCACTTGAGGCCTCCAATAAGTAATGTTGTGATATCGTACCTGTTGATTAGTGTCACCTATCATTAGTGTCCTCACGAGTAGCAGGTGGATATAACAATCGTCCTCCCACATTGGGTATAAAATGCCCAGGTTCGAATCCCATGAATGATAGAAGAAATTTGTTTTTTTTTTTTTCCCACAAAAGGAGCTGAGTTAGTCGGTCTCAGGTGAGGATTGCGTGTTTTCTTCTTCGGTAACTTGAGATATTTCCACAGCAGAAATGTAAATCGACCATAGACAATATACTGACGCCTCATTTGTATGCACACCACCTTTAACACCAGAAGGAGGAGTGACCGAAGTCATTTATACTTTTTATGAAAGCATGCTTTCAACATACCATTTATGCAAATGATTGGACCTTGGGAAATATTTGTCTTTTATTCCGCTAAATGCAGCTCTTTAACCTACTAGCTTTGCCCTCAATTTTTCAACTCCAGACTAGAGAAACCAGACTCGAAAAAGAATTGGACGTGTTATTAGTGAAACGGAGGTCATTAATCAGATCTTATCACCTTTCCTCTTGTAGCGTAAAGGAAACCTGCCTAAGTTTAAACTGTTCTCAAAAATGCAAATTATTTATCCGTCAACTCTTGTTTCAACTAAAGTTGACACCAGAGAGAGAGAGAGAGAGAGAGAGAGAGAGAGAGAGAGAGAGAGAGAGAGAGAGATCTCCTCAAAATAAATAGCATAAATGTATTGAAACGGCTTTGTTTTTATCCAGTATAACAAAAAATAAATGTAAATGTGTCGAAAGATAAAAATTAATGTTAAGTTATCGCTTGTAATTTTGAAATTTAAAAACTTTGAGATGCTTTCCTTGAGTTTCTTCTCTAAGTTTTGAATATACATAGCAAGATTTTGTTTAACATTACTTTGTCTTCCCTTCATATCTGAGAAAGACTTTTCAGCTTTTTGTTCAAGGTGATTTGGACAGATTTTCTTCCGTATTCAAACACTACCCCATGGTCACAGAGAAAGCCTTTCATCCCGGGAGTAAAGTTACTTTTATATACGGAAGAATAAAATAAATTGACAGAAAAAAAGTAGAGTATTTTCTGTGTCAGTTCTTTCATAAAAATTAGATCCAAATTTATAAATATTTAAAACTTAAATGCTAGTAGATAGAGGAACTATTTTTTTGTAGGTCGAAGTACTGTATTACATAATACACGTGTAGACTGGTTAAGAAAGGAGTTTCTTGGATGTCAACAGTGTGGTTTCTTTCGCAAGCACATAATTAGGCATGAAGACGAGTTTCATTATAATCCTGAATTGTTGCCAAAATATCATATATTAAGCATGTAATCTGATAATAGAATATCAATAAATTTATACTTGTTACAATGTATGATCAGGAGTCCCCTTCTTAATACAATTGCAGCTCTTCTCACCACCAAGCAAACAAGTTTTGCATGACAATACAGTCCTTTCGTACACCCTGAACAGAGGACTTCCTCAGCGTGGAGTCCTTTCTGCTTTACTTTTTGTTGCCGCCATTGACCCCTATCTGGCACGACATGAAAATTTCCTATCATATGCAGACTACCTCAAGATGTTCATTCCTTCCAGTGATGATTGCAATTCAGTTAATTGCAAATGATACTACCAGACAACTTGAAGACTTTGCCTTGTTCCTAAATGATATTGGTGCCCTGAACCCGAAAAAGATCGCTCAAATGTCATTCACTATGAAGAGGCTGAAGAATGATATCAGTGTTTTCCTCAATGGGCATCCTGTTCAGAGAGTGCAACAATACAAAGACAAAGACCTTGGTATGATATGGGATGAAAAACTCACCTTTGCCCCTCACATCGCAGAGGCAAGAAAAAGCCTTTGGGGATCTGTGGCGTGTTAAACAGGAACTGACAGGGATTCGAAGTTCTAATCTCGTAACACGCTATGTAGTGAGATGTCTCTCCCATCGCCCTTTATGCCTCCCCTGTTTGGTCTTCCACACCAGTTGAAAAACTCACGAGGTTCCTGACTATGGAATACTGGATACTGAGGTGGCTTAACCGCTAGGAAATACGTTTACCACGTCTAGAAGTATCTTTCAAGCAAATCTAGATTGGGTACCCTGGCAATTGATTCTAATCAAAATGAACATTTCTACCTTCTCAAAACTCATCAGCAAAAAAGATAGAAATTCCTAGCATAGCTGAGATTGTCTTTCACCACCTAACTTCCAGCAGACCCCGTCGATATAGCCAAATTACAATGCAGCCACCCAGGAACAGGATAAAATATGTTGATCGGATGTTCCCTTCCAATACCATAGGCAAGTTCCTCACCCTGGACCGACAGATTGTGCATCGCGTGTACACCATCCTGCCCAAAAACTACCAGATCGAGATTGGTAAAAGAAAGGTCCAGGCCAATTAATCATACATCTCAGGAATGCGTTGTTCTGGATGTCATCTGCTGACCTCTAGCGGTTGCCTCTCGAAAGGAAAAAGAGTCCATTGTCCAAATGGGTCCAGATCCCAATAAAGAAGCAGATAGAATTTTCCATTAATAATGAACCTCAACAACCTTTCCTTCCTGAACAATATATTTCCAGCATGAGCCACGCATAAAACTCTTGGAGATGTCTAGTAAGAAAGATCCGTGTTTGTCCCTTGATCTGAGGAACCAGTGAACTCTCCTATCTAAAGTCCAGTTCCGTATATTTATGTAAATTGTACACATTTCTACAGATCAATACTGTAATTGTTTTTTTTGTTTTTGTTGTAATTATTTTCTGTTGGTTCTTTTTTGCACCCTTCTAGCTTGCATGCTGTTCTAGGGGCGTTTGTTAAAAGCAATAAACTAAAATGTTTCTTACACGTTTTAGAAGGGTGGATATTTTCAATTAACTTTAGTTACGTTTCAAGCCATTTGTAGAGTGTATTTTACGCTACATTCGTGTTGGCTCTTGTCATTTGCAGTCTGGTTTAGAGCAGTAATCACATTTCAAAGATACGGTGGCCAGAAAGTGTTATTGGCTTGGACTGCTCTTGCTGGGACAAGGATTCCAGAGATCACCTTACATTGTTCCTGTGTTCAATGTTTTTGCCACTGGAGGCATGATGTGGCTGCATTTTAATGTACTACACCTACCCGTCAGAGGCGAACATGTTGAGACCCACTTCAAGTTTTGCACGAGATGCAGCATTTGATTAGGATATGTGATCTCTGATAGACTTTAACACATCAGGTATGAGTTGTTAAAGTCTAGTCATGCTCAGGATTTGGAATTCACCAATAGTAATTGTCCCTATATTTAAGGCGATGAGGTTTTTATTGTGTTTATTTTCTCCTAAGCTTCTATATTCGAAGACCAGCTCCGCTATAAAGATTCTTCGTTATAGTAGGAGCCTAGATTTCCAGTTCGTCCATTTCAGTAACTAAGATGTTTGCCAAGAGTGGCATTGTTGTAGGGGCTGCTGATGCCCATATCTCATTACCATATGAAAGCAATGGATAGGATACAGCACATTATTATACAGCAGTGTATACATCATAGATCTGCTCCTTCACATTTTCCACAAAATTAAGTGAAAACCACTTTCCAATGATATGGAACACGTACATAGTTTCTTTAAATGTGATCGCCACATTTAAAGAAAGGAAGCATGATATATAATAAGAAAAGGCGTAAGGATATAATGACCTAGCACATCTTCTCAGAATGGGCCCAGGCCACCTTTGGAACTCCTCTGGCAGAAAATCAAGTTGACAGTGAAGCCAACACAGAGAAAATCCGTAAAGCAATCAGCAAACTGAAGACCGAGGTCTATGCTGAACTGTCTCAAATCAGTATCACTAGAGATGACATTAAAGGCGCTGTGAATAGCCTCAGGAATAAAGCCACAATTGGGCCTGAAATTCCCGCTCTTCATGATTAAGATCAGCAGTGTATATGTCATAGATCTGCTCCTTCACATTTTTCACAAAATTAAGTGAAAACCACTTTCCGAAGATATGGAACACGTACATCGTTAAACGTGTTCCCAAAAATAACAACCCTAAATCCGCCACAGACTACAGGCCTATTGCAATTGGATGTTCGCTTCAAAAAACATTTGAGAAATCCATTTTAAATACCATCAACCATCACTGCTTCGGGCATAGACCGGAGTACCTTAATTCAGTGATCCCACAAAGATCTTCTACCACGAATCTTATGGAGACTATTTCGAATCCAACACGCCTTTAACTTCAGACAGCAATTAGATATTGTCTTCTTAGACGTTGCATCCGCTTTCGATAGTATATCCATCTCGGCTATTACTATCATCTTGGAGGAATATTTCCATATAACTGGGCACGTATTAGCTATAATAACGAGTTCTTTGAGGGAGAGACATCACTGCCATAAATAGAATTTCCAAAGAGACCTTTCAAGTCAACAGGGGAGTCCCCAAAGGTGGTGTCCTCTCTGCTACTCTTTGCAACAGCACTGCATCCTTTCCCGACCCAAAATCAAAAACAATTTGTCGTATATGCAGACGACTTGAAATTTTTCATCAACTCGGATGACCAAAACACATCCTTACAACGCAACAAACTCCAAAATCGCCGAGTTGCAAGAATACCTTAATTGCATGGGGCTCTGACTAAACGAACACAAGACAGCACAAATGGTCTTCACCAACAAGGTAATAAAGAACCACATCAATGCGCGTAAATGGCAGCGTGGTCAAAAAAGTCAGGACACATTGATCTTGGTCTGAAATGGGACGAAAACCTAAACTTCACGCCCCATTTCGGACAGGTAAAGAAGAAAGCTTACGCAACGATATGGACCTCCAGACAACTGATAGGTAGGTATCAGGAACCTTGACCTTGTTAAACAATATATTTTTATGATGAGTCATCCCCATCCCTCTCTACGCATCTCAGATTTGGTCTTCTGCCACAGATGCTACCATCAAGGCTTTTCTGGGTTTAGAGTACAGGATGCTGAGATGGTTAAATAGGATCACTACGCAGCCATTTACAATCTCAAGGGCTGTTTTATATGCCAACTTGGATGTCACGCCTTGGTCTCACATAATTGTCACCAAGAACATTCTCACGCTTGCAAAACTGCTGACCGGGAGACTGGACTCGCCGAAAACTGACTACCTGCTGACTCGGCCCCGCATGACGCAAAGGTGGGCGAATAGAACACCATCCCCTCCAATCAGTAGCGCGCTCACACAGCTGGAAAGCCTTCTAACACCATTAAGATCTACAACGATCTTCAAGCAGACCCAGAAAAGCTTTGCACAGAGAAGAGGTACAGGACTGAAATGTTTCAGAATGCATTACTCCGCCTATAAATGTTGAGTGAAGCCCACAGATGAAAACAAAAGAGAATGCAGGAAATGAAGAATGAACTGATCGGGACTGTTTTTGCTCCGCACTGGTGCTCCTGTTATGTTTATATTGGAAGTCTTGTCTTTCTGTTATCGCGCTGTAAATAGTGGTGTAGATGTGAACATTCTCTAATTCCTTTTAAAATTGCAAATTATGCTTGTGCTTTCTGCCTGTCATGTAAAAATAAGGCAATAATATGTATAGTATAATTAATTAGACAATGTATAATTTGTATAATTTATTAAGACAATGATATATATAAATTATAAATGGATAATTATGTATATAACTTATATTCGTATATATGAATGTGCACCCCCTGGTTAATAGCCGTAAACGGCTTCACCGTCCATTTATGGCTGACAGTATGGGCATGATGAAAACTTTGATTTAGGATCGGAATGAGCAGTAATGTTGAAATTTGTGTTGTGCAGAGTTGGTAGAGTCATAGAAGGGTTGGGCTTTAATGAGAAAAATCACCAGAAAGGAGTTGAATGGATTAATAATATTATTTGAATTAGTTGTCAGGGTTTTGAGTTAAGAATGATAGAAATCAATTTTCAGGTTTTCTGAAAAGAAGGTGCAACACGTGTGTCGATAAAGAAGAGTAAGCCTCCAACTTGGGGTATGCCAAATGTCATCCCTCTTCTATTTTCCCTGTGATTTGGGTTGAATTGTGTTATTTTGAAGCAGAAAAAGGCTAATAACACATTGCAAACTTTGGCCACAGTCGATGATGTCACGTATCCTTGGTATTAGATTATTGGCCAAAAAAAAATTCTAACCTTTATTCAGTATCGAACCGGGCCGTATTTGTTTTGCATAACAACAAGTAAGCGGGGTGGCATTGATTCTATAAGATTTTAGTGCTTTTTGGTCTAATTATAATCATTTTTCCGGCTAAATATCGCGCAGCTACAACAAAGTTGAAGGAAGAAGACTTCGTTGTCAAATAGCTCTCTCCCGCATGTCATGAATATAGGATTGAGATCAAATGAATGTGGGGGCCAGGGAAGATTGTGGAAATCTTTGACATTCTCCGAACCATTCTTGCACAATTCTGGCAAGATGCGATGTTGCATGTCATTTATAAAGTGACTATCACCTTCGGGGTAAGAGTAACATTGCAGGGTGCAGTAGATCTCATACAAAATCCAGGTACTCCCTGGAAGACATTCGACCTTCCACCGATATCAACGGACCAGTCCATGACAACAAAACATTCCCCATATCATGACACCATCTCGAAATGGCTTCGTGAGGTTCTCGCCACAGTCTCTTACCTACAATCAGTGCAAAACAAAGCGTATGGTAATTCGTCTGACCATTTGACTTTCTTTCATTGTTCTCAGCACCACTGCTAGCGGATTTCTGTTTTTCTCTGAAAAAAAATTGGGCTTCCGAGTAGGCAGGAGACTGCCATTTCCCAATTTAGTATACGGGTGAAACATGGCAGTTCTGGGCTTGGTTGAATTCAGATATTATTTGATGCACACTGGATGTCCTATTTTTCTGTGCAGTTCTCCTTAGAGTACTTGTTTTTGCATTGTTTTTGTCACATTTATGCCCTTGAGGTGTAAAAGAACCGCTTGCTTCCCAATCAGTAAAAACCCTTCACATGGATGTTTTTGAGAAACCAGTTATGTCTTGAATTTCCTTAAATCGTGGTTCCTACTAAACTTGCACCCAGGATAAGAGCTTTTTCAAAGTGTGATAGATCACACGTTTTCCACATTGTAGCTTCAGATTACTGAAGTCGAACAGCCTTTGCAGTCTTATACTCAAAAGAAGTCATCACATCAGGGTCATGACTTATTTGAGTATAGAGATTGCAAGGCGACAAGTCATCGCCCCATAAGTTTTCTTTGCATCTATTCGCATTTCTTCTAAATGGGACTGAATTAATACAAAAAGTTAGATTTTTTTTTTGGCCAATGTGTGCATAATAAAATTCAGTTTATACTTCAGGATGAAGAATTTATGAGATAAAGTAGCCATACAAGAACATCGCGTATTTATCAGTAAAATGCCTAGACTCGGTCAAAGGCGGATTTAACGGCGGGCGCACCGGCTACCAATGATAGCTAGAAAAATGAAACGACATTTATCAGGGGCTGAAAAAAGACAAATTAAAAAAAGACGCGAGCAAGTTGCCAACCAATGGAAAGGAGCATTGGACAAATTTATAACTGGCCCTAGTCATTCAGGCCATCATAATTCGAGCAACAATGAGGATGAAGAACAAGGAGCTTCCATCAGTCAACAAAAAGAGTTAGTTGAAGTTGAAAACCAAGGTATAGAAGAAAGCAACAATGCAAAATGTTTTCGGGCTCAAAATCTAAGTTGACTATAGGGTTCCAAAATTGGAAAAATATTGGAATAACTTTGTCCGAGCATGAAATGTCAAAAGAACACGTCGCTTCAGTGTGTACATTATACAAGCGCTCCTCTACGTTAAATCGCATTGATGTTGAAAATCTGCAAATTACATTGCAAAAAGAAAATTATTGGAGAGAGATTCTGCGAAGAATTGTATCCACAATAAAATTCCTCCAAGTTTGGGCATTGCTTTTAGAGGCCATAATGAGAGTGCAACATCTTCGAGAAAAGGATTATTTGACTAGTTTAGAGTATTTGAGCGAATATGACGATTTTTTAAAGTTGCACTTACAAAAGTATGGAAATCAAGGTAGCGGACATATAAATTACTTATCGCATCAGACGTGTGATGAACTTTTGCAAATAATTGCCGATTATCTTATGGCACACATTGTGGAGGAAATAAAATGGGCAAAATATTATAGTATTATTTTAGATTCTACACCCGATGTTATGTAGTGCGCTATTTATCAGCAAATGGGGATGTTAAATAAATATTTTTAAAGTTCTTCCCTATAGAAAGACATGATGCGGAGTATCTAGAAGAGACAGTTTTATCTACCTTGCAAAATTTGCCAGTAGATATAAAATATTGCCGTGGACAATCGTACGACAATGCAGCAAATATGTCGGGCAAGTACAATGGTCTGCAAACAAGAATAAGACATGCTCCATCAGCAACGTTTATTCCGTGCTCCAGTCATTCACTTAATTTAGTTGGTTATGTTGCTTCAGAGTTATTATTATTATTAACCATATGGTGCAAGGAAGTCTGAGGTTTATGCAGCACCAGCCCAAAAATAATTTGAGTTACCCTGAGAGAGAGAGAGAGAGAAAGAGAGAGAGAGAAGGAAATCACCAAGAAAGAGAAGAATGATGATATCCAGCTCAGGACCCTGGGTGTGCCAAGCCCATACTCACCAGATGTGAGCCCCTGGGGTAGGTTTAGTAATGCTTCCAGATATTTTTTATTCGTGCAAAATTTGTTTGTTTTTTTCTCTGCATCAACGTTTCGATGGAACACGTTATGCAATAAATTGGATAAAGGTTCTTATACATTAAAGAAATTGTCAGATACAAGGTGGTCTGCCAGGGCTGATGCAGTTTTAGCGTTAAAATGTGGCTACAAAAATATAAAAGAGGCATTAGATGCGATATACAATTCCACAAAAGAAAAAAAAAAAAAATTGTTATTGAAGCAAAATCATTACTTAAAGAAATGAATGATTATGAAACTGCTGTAATGACAGTCCTATGGAATAAAATTTTGCAAAGAATCGATGCAACGAGTAAATCTTTACAATATATTGACTTCACAATTGTTAAAGGTGCGTCATTATTAAAAAGTATAGAAATTTTTATTAATGAAAACATAAGACATACTTTCAACGAAATCGAATCAGAAGTTAAAGAACTAACAGATAAAACATTTGAACATGTACAGAAAATCGAAAGGAATTTTTTTACATAATGTACTCTACGTAATATGCGATCATTTAATAGCAGAACTGAACAGACGCGGAAAAAAAATCAATGAAAATGTTATAAGTAATTTTAGAGTTTTTTCCCTGTTTACATTGTGTGTAGAAGAAAAGAAAAAATGCGTTAATAATTTAATAGAAATGTATAAAGATGACCTTGATTCGAGTAATTTTAAAGATGAGTTGGAGCAGTTTTTAATCTTTTCAGATGAAGACAAGCGGTCAATTAATAATATATACAAAAAAGCATTAGATATGAAAGCAACTTTTCCAAATGTGGAAATTATTTTGAAATTTTTGTTAACTATGCCAATTTCAAACGCATCGGGGAACGCTCATTTTCTTGTCTAAAAAGAGAAAAATTATCTAAGAAATTCAATTTCAGAGGAAAGACTAAATAATATGGCTATTTTATATATAAAATTGATTGTGATGAGATAGTTAATAAGTTTGCAAAACGAAAAGCAAGAAAAAAATTTATTTAAATATTTTCACATTTGTAATTTTAATTTCAAGTAAAATTCTATGATTTTTTGATTGTTACTCCTATTATACGTATACTATCATTAATTATACTTTTACATATGTTCAACTATTAGTTCAAAACTTTGATTATTATTATACTATTATTAATTATATTATACATATATTATATTCAAATTTTATTGGAAATAAAACATTTATAGTACATAATATTTTTTATTTATTTTAAAAAAATGGTTAACATGTATTTTTATTTTCCCTGTCTCTCTCTTTTTTTTAAGGGGCCCAATATTTTCTTCTGCGCCCGGGGCCTCAACCAACCTTAATCCGCCTCTGGACTCGGTCAATTCAAACGCATGTACACTGTACCCTTGCGTCTCATAACCAGGATACGGTGATCCCTATACATGACTATTCGATTTCTCCCCCCCCCCCATTTCCTTTACATAACGGAATGGTTGAAAAATTTTCTCGCGAAATTCTCAGTGTAAAAAGAAAAAGCAAAATTGTGACACGTCTTTGGATGATCTTCACCATACACTTTTCATATAGTGAAGGTTTCTTCAAGTAAGTGAAGAAACGTAGGTGTATAGATTAATACCCCTTGAAAAGCCAATGAGGAAACACCAGTGCTGTCTCGATATGTTTCAGGATACGCGTAAATCCTAAAGATTGCTAGTCCCACTGGAAACTAGGGTAATTACTGTGCTTCTCTTTTGATTCCAGGAAGTGTTGCTTTATAGGTGTCTTGAACAGCAAAACCGAGGGCGAAGTATAACGCATCTGTGAGTTCAGCTGCGAAGCCAGAAGGAATAAAGTTAATGTCCGCTTTAATTTTAAACTCGGCTTCAAAATTACAGACTCCAAACTAGGGACGCAGGCCTACAGCACACATTACGTAACAAAACAGAATACTTTCCTGGGGCAAGTCGTAATTAGATCACCAGTTCTCTTGTACGCTGTACTCAAGCAAATGACTAATTTGAATGTACGTCATTAAAATCCACAGGCTTAAACGAATTAATGGATAACGTTTTCTTTAAATCGCACTACCATAACTACGTTTCGGAAGGGTAAGAACAAGAGTCTTGGACTTAAATTCGAATCGAATTTAGAAATATAGGCTTTTCTTTAGATGAAGGATGTTAAAAAAAAAAATTTTAATCTCGACAAAAATCTACAATGGTGCTTCCCATTGTGGTATGTTCCCTAATCTCACGGTATTCTTCAAGAAGGTTGCAGCACACCACAATGCCGAGGCACGAATGTGGGAAACACTACTCTAACCACTCATTTATTTCTCTTAGAGTTGTATTCTGCCTAACAGCAAATAAATGCAACCTGTTTTTACTTATTTTATTTTTAATTTATAGATATTTTTAGAAAAATTCGCGTAAAATCAATTATAAAGGTTGCTACAACTGATGTAAGTGTTTCATAAAAAACGTTTCAGTAGTTGGTTACTGAAGACACGATATGAACTACAAGTAATGCAAAGTTGTGCAATTCATGCCCTCGTGGATGAAAGGTTATAGTTTCGTGTTCGGGTAATCGCAGAAAAATACTGATCACTTCCGCGAGATTACTACACTTTCATTTGAATATTTGTAAACTTAATAACAAAATTGCAAAGGGCGGGAAATGGGCAACCTCTGAAGTTTCGTCACGAGTGTCGTCATGATGTTTGGGTACTCAGTTCATCTTTCTCTCTCGAGGTCATCTGAATATTGAGCGCGAAGGAAGCTTCTGAATCAGCTGTTCTCCGTAATTTGGCAACAAATGTTATCGTAGAAAAGTGATGACACGAAGAGTACAAGGGTCGTTCCTGGTTGTGATGTCCTTCATCCCTACTGTGTGATCATCGTCCATCAAGAAAGTTAAATTATTGGAACTCGTCCCAATCATTTTTTTTCTTAAAAAGTCCAAGAAAATTACGGTTTTACCATCGCTCATACGCCTAGATCGCATGATTACAGTAATGAATAAAAGATGGTACGTGTGAGAAGTGCCAGATTAGAATGAAAAAAAAAAAAAGAAAAAAAGATAAATCGCTTTATAACCGAACTGAAGAAAAATTTCGAATGAAAATTAATTTCGGGAAAATTGTAGTTTGCTCCATTTTAGTGTTATATTAACACTTGTGTTCATTACACGTCTTCTCTCTCAGAAAAAGAATTTTTAGCCATTAAAAAAAGAAAAGTTCTAATGAAAACAGTCCGATATCTGTTAGAGCTTACTAGCCTTGACATATTTATCCAGTTAGTGCAGAGTGAGAATCTCGACATACTACCAAATATTACTGGATTTTGCATACGGGATTTTAAGTACAGAGTTGTGCCACTTTTTCGAATCCATCTGATACCACAAAATACCGGAATGTACTTGCAAAGTTCTTTGCCTCTGTAGCTGCCTTGGAGTAAACAGAAAATTTGTTTTATCTAACATATGCTCCGTTATTGAATTCTGTTGACAGGATTAATATAAAGGGAATCCGAAAACAAACAATCTGTAGCATCCCAGAAACTCCAATGATGTGAGTAATTGTCTTTTTCTCAACGTGACTGAGTTATTCTGTCTCAGGAGAGACAAGCACGATTTTCCCTCCCAGAAACAAGGGTTTTTCGTCCAGCAAACAGACGAATCGATCAGTAAACACACACACACAGGGTTTATTTTAGGAGTCTGGTATGGGGGTGGGGGAGTCCAAGATTTCAAAGCCGTACTCATGATGTGTATCCATGGCAATGACACACTTATGAGCAGACGCATTGTCCTGGTAGGACAATGCTCCTTTGAGTTTTCCTCTGCGTTTGTTTGATATTTTACGCAAACGCATTATAAGGTGTGCGTAATACAGTATGCCTATAACTATCTTGCCGTTCTGAAGGTAATCCACCAGCAACACTCCATTAGCATTCCAAAAAAACCGATGCTATCACCTTGCCAGCAGAAAAAATCTACTTAGAATTTCTTTGGAGGGAGTGAAAAGCTGCGTTTCCAGGCATTTGTCTGACTGAAAGTGATGGACCCACGTCTCATCCATGGTCACAAACCTTGCGAGGAAATTGCTGGATCTGCTTGAAAACTATGCAAATGTTCACTTGAGTTGACAAACTCTTGTGCGTTTTAATCTTCTGCCAACAACAGCGAGACCCATTGTGCTGACACCTTTTTCATAGCGAGAACCTGTTATTATGTCGGATGAGATAACACATTCAGATGAGATGTCCAACTTAATGCACACCGTTACAAACTTCTGGAATGATGGACGTTGCAGGAGTCTTCCACAGCGTGGGTCAGGTTTGTTTTGTTTTTTTTTTTTGCTCAGAAGTGCAGATTAATAGCTTGTAAATTTTAATATTTGACACCACCTTCATTAGACAAAAGCCCGAAAGTAAGTACCTGCCAAAAAAAATTCTTTTCGTTTGTTACTGTAAAGTGGGTATTTAATCAGCATGTGTTTAACTGAGAGGCCTGAATTTCAGGAAGTATGTAGGAGGCTCTTCTGCCTCTGTTAGAAGATGACAAACGTATTCCTGCGCGAATATTATTTCCTGTGTTCGCACTTTCCGGAGACATGAAGCAAGATCATAATGTAAATAATGAGCTTAATTTGATACAGTTTGCTGGAATTTTATTTATTCCTGGAAACTTGTCCTTTTGAAAAGGCACTACAACTGATTTTCTATTTTTTAATCTGCATATGGAATTGAAATAAAGATTTCTGGGGTAGAAGGTGAGATGGCTACCACATCGGCTATTTCATTTTCTTTAATTCCAGCGAGGTTTGGTATCCAACAAAAAATATGTTGTGGTTGGGGAGCATCGGCGACTAAGGCCATGTTGCTCCGCCTAAGTCCAAAACTGCTACCAACCGTACATTACTCGGTTTTAGAGATATCAGTGTACATTGGTATCAAGTCTGGAAATTGGGATTTTGCTCCATGTCCGAAAGGAAATTGTCAAAAGAGGGTGCATGTGTAGTCCACGGCAGTAGCAAGTACAGTATTTTGGTGAACGGTTAACGCTGTCTTCTAAATATTCTCCAACTCTACTACCTAACGGTTGTTATTCTGGAGGCAATTTAAGGGTCGTAGGAAGATGCGATCTTATGCCGAAGTATTGAACCGGCTGTCCCGAGAGATTCAGAATAATGCGCAGTCACTCCCTTCTCCACTGGCCCCCAGTGAGTCCCTCAACTAATATACCAAGAATATTGGTGGAGGAGCCCTGCAGAGGAGACGACATCTTCTCTCAGGGAGGCTATGTTCTGCTTTCTGGTCGAGTTACCAGACGCCGTGTACAATCATAGAATACTAAAAAGTTTAATGGCAGAGGCACTTAATCAGCGTCTCGATCTGCAAAGAGCTGGACAGATTCTTCCGTATTAACTCTGTCTTCTAACACACTTTCCAGAAGACCAAAGGAATTGGCCAATTTAGAAGGAAACTCCAAGCTTTCCCGGAGGAAGCTCAGTAAAGCGAGAATATGCTAGGATTCAACGACTATATGCCACGAATCATAAAAGATGTGCACACAACATCTTGGATGATGCCGCAGACCCTCCCACGGCAGCAAATTTTGATGAGTTCAAGGAGTTCTGGTCGGGGGTCTTCAGTTCTCCGGACGAACCATCAGAAGGAAGGGCACCCCCACCCAACTGCGCCGAGGATGAGGAGTTAAAGGCTCAAATTACAAGCCCATCAGTCCGACAGAGATCAGGGAGGCCTACCCTGCTCTGCCCGACGGGATTAGCACTCAACAGTTGAGTATTCCTATACAAGTCTTAATCGACTTGTTACACATTTTCCTATTAATGGACAGACTACCTGAATCTCTTCTTAAGGCGTTCGCCATCTTGATCCCTAAGAAGAGGGACCCCACGTCGCCCAGTGATTACCGCCCAATTACTGTAGGCTCGATCGTGGTGAGACTTTACCATAAAGTTAAGAGGGTTATTATTATTATTAGCCATATGGTGCAAGGAAGCTTGAGGCTTATACTGCACCAGCCAAAAAAAAAAAAAAAAAAAAAAAAATTCCCCGAGTTACCCTGAGAGAGATTTGTTTGTTTGTTATTTGGAGCATTAAGCAACTAAGGCCATATTGCTCCGGGATATGCGGTGGTCATTCCCTGACCTTTCCGCATCCTTTGTATTTGGTGGTGACGGGCTCGAACCCCGGTCTAATCAAGAGGCGTGTGCTACGCACTGCTGCTCCTTCCCACCTGGCTACGAGAGAGAGAGAGAGAGAGAGAGAGAGAGAGAGAGAGAGAGAGAGAGAGAGAGAGAGAGAGAGAGAGGAATGAATCCAGCTCAAGACCCTGGGTTTGCCAAGCCCATACTCACCGGATGTGAGCCCCTGGGGTTAATTATGAAGATGCTCAGGTTTAACCATCGACAGCGAACCTTCATACCAGCCGATGGCTGTGCCGAGAATGTTTACCTTCTTCTCTGCTATCATGCACAAAGCCAGACAGAACTTACCTCTCTCTCTCTCTCTCTCTCTCTGTACAAATTGGAGCAGAATGGTATTAAGGGTAAGTTGCCACAATGGATAAAAGGATGGTTAAGTGGAAGAGGACAGAGTGCTAATCAATGGGTGGTGCTGCTCTTCGTGGACTAATATTATTAGTGGAGTCCCACAGGGTTCGGTGTTGGGTCCACTGTTGTTTTGTATATTTATCAATGATATTGATGAAAGTATATCAGGCTTAATGTCGAAGTTTGCAGATGATACAAAGGTTGGCAGGGTTGTTAATGACAGCAATGGCAGTGTGCTACTGCAACAGGATCTATATAATTTGGGCAGATGGGCTAAGAAGTGGCAACTGAAGTTTAACCTTGACAAAAGCAAAGTACTGCATATGGGTAGAAGTAACCCCAGAGAAACGTACCAACTGTGTGGTACAACACTTAAGGTGGTAGAATATGAAAAAGACCTGGAAGTAATTGTGCAGTCAGATATGAAGTTTTTTGAGCAATGCAGACAGGCTTCCAGGGCAGGTCATGGGGTTTTGTCAATGATATATAGGAATTTTGCTAGCAGGGAAAATGAGGTGATTGTCCCTCTGTATAAGGCAATGGTCAGGCCACGCCTTGAGTGCTGCGTACAGGTCTGGAGGCCTCATTTTAGGAAGGATGTAGATTTGCTTGACCGTGTACAGAGAAGGGCAACAAGATTGGTGAGGGGAATGAAGGGATCCTCTTACGAAGAGGCTTAAGTTCTGCAAATTGCAGTGGCTGGAGACTAGGCACCTGCGCGGTGATCTCATTGAGGTGTATAAGGCCTTGAATGGGTTGAGCACGCTGAATTCTGATGGGATCCTTCCACTTGTTCAGATTACGAACCTAAGGGAGCATAAATTCAAATTAAGAAAAGACAGAGGTAGAATAGATGTGCAGAAATTTGCCTTTAGCCAGCGGGTGGTTAATTGCTGGAACAAACTTCCATCTGTCGTTTTAGAAGTTGATAGGTTGAATAAATTTAAGGAGGAACTGGACAGGCATTTGGAGGGAATGGTGTGATTTTTTTTTTTTTTTGGGCTGATGCTGAATAAGCTCATACACTTTCTTTCTTGCATCACATGCCACTACTACTACCTTGCGTCGATAGATATCACTAAGGCATTCGACCAGGTAGACTACGCAGCTGTCATTGAAGCTCTATGAAGGAAAGGCTTTCCTACCTCCTTCATGAGCTACATTATCTTTCTGCAAGGAAGTGCAGCACTAACTTGAGTCGCAAACAGAGAACACCTCATCAAGCCCACGAGAGGTGTGCGACAAGGGGATTCCCTATCTCCTCTGCTGTTCAATTTAGTGGTGAACTTTCTCTTAAAAGAGCTCCCTACACATATTGGTTTCTCTATGCAAGATCAGAAGATAAATGCAATGGCTTTTGCGGATGACTTGATATTGATAGGATCCACCAAAATTGGCCTACAGAGGATTTTGGACCAAGCCTTCAACTTTTTCAAGGAGGGCGGGCTGGCCATTAACCTCTCTAAAACATGGACGATGTCCCTCGTTCTGTCCGGACGCGAGAAGAAAATCAAAGTCCAGGACGTTAAATTTCTTTTAAGGGAGACTGAACTTCCATCTGTTTCAGTTGATACTGCGTGGAGGTATCTGGGGGTGGATTTTACACCGGGTGGTAGAACTAGTGCAGGATGCGACCTGAGTGTCCTATTGACTAGACTCAGGAAAGCTCCCCTGAAACCACAACTGTTTATTTTGAGGGTATACGTCTTGCCCAGACTGTACCATAAGTTAATGCTGGGACGCATTACAGCGTGTTTATTAAACAAACTTTACGTTCAAGTCAGGAGGGCCATCCAGACTTGGATGCGCCTACAGGTTACTTTCACGCTGACGTGGAGGATGGGGCTTGGCATTCAAAAGGAATCTGCTTATAGGACTTGAAGCTTCTTCATCCTGTACCATACGAAAGTTAGCCTAATATAGTCTTGTCAAGAAGGAACTTAGGTTTTGCGACTCTCTAATAAAAGACCGTAACTCGATTTTGGACACCGTAACCAAGGTTAAGCGTAGATGGCGGAACCTCCTTCAAGGCTTGTGACGGCAAGGCCTTCCATAACTCGCACATGAAGTCCCAACACCACTGGGGTGAGCGATGGCACTCGACTCCTATCGGAGTAGGAGTTCATTGATCTTAACCGAACCAGAATCAATGCTCTTCCGACCCTGGCGAGGACTTCCAGAGGAAGGAATGATCAGACTGCCTGTAGGGCGGGTTGCCAGGCGACTTTAGCTCACGTGGCACTACGGTGCCACAGGACCCATGGCATGAGGGTGAAAAGACATGCCATTGTCGATATCCTTGAGAATCGACTATCTCAGAAGGAATGGATCGTGCTGAAGGAACCCCACTACCAGACTGACCAAGGTTTACGAAAACCCGACTTTGTGTGTTTTATCACACAGAGCGCACATATAATCGATGCGAAAGTCATTGGACATGGCCACGACTTAAACGTTGCACACCGTCTAAAAGCTAGATATTATGACACAAATAATAGTCTCAAGGAATCAGACCTACCTAGCACAACACTTATAGTATCTACGGCTACTATATCGTATAGGGGCATTTGGAGCCCAAGCTCCGCCGCACACAATTAGGGCTACCTCTCGCGGAGGAGAGGGGAAACTTCCATCATGTTTTATGGTGGTGTAGCAAATAATGAACGGTTAACGCCGTCTTCTATTCTCCAACTCGACTATGGTTGCTATTCTGGCGTACCTTATACAATTCCCATTGTGGAGTAAACACTGCTGTGGAGATAGGATGACATGGCATGGATCGAAGCTTAAAAATATATTGCAAAGCTAGCTATCTACGTCTAATATTCAAAGTGGTTCATTGGATTCACATATCCTGTCTGCTGGATATATGCGAAAAGCTCTGTAACCATCGTTTTTGCCCATTTATTGCTATAATTAATAGCGGTTTGCAATTGTCGTTCTGTCAATGTTGGAGTGGTAAGAAATACTAAAATCATCCACATAAACTGCATTAGATATGAACGGCGCTAGTTGTTTTGTAATCGCGTTTATCCTAATTGCGAATAATATGGCACGCAGAAAACTGATCCCTGGACATCTCGCTGGAAATTTCGAGACTGGTATGATCTCACACTGATTAGAAATACCGTATCTGATAAGAAGTTCTAATAAAGAGAGGAAAATGCCATCTTAATCCCGTTTTGTGAAGATCTTGTAAGATTCATTATTTCCATGATGTGTCATATGCCTTCTCTATATCAAAGAAGCCATACTAGATTGTAAGAAGGGGTTTCATGTACTTGTTTCTACTCTCACCAGATAATCAGGAGTGGATATGCCACATTTAAAACCGCATTACATTATACATTAATATTACATAGGCAACTGAATGAATTATCTGGAATGGTACGTTCTTTGCCGGGTTTTAGGAGTGTCATAATGCCAGGAGTATGGAAAACAGCTAATAGTATCATTAAACAGAGTATGTGTTTACACGATGACGTCTTGAAGTGTGTTGACATGTCGTAGTGAACGCTATTCGGTCAAACAACGCTTTATTTCGAAAGGAACAGCGCTATCTGCAATTCTTATCTTGTGAAAAGATTGTTTTATCGCAGGATAGGAGACAGTTGTGATTAATGACTACCTTCAGAGTGGGGTTCCTCAGGAATCGGTACTGGGACCGTTGTTTCTGATTTTCTTAAATAAAATCGACGAATGCCAAACGAAATAACGTAACGCCTAATGCCAAAATTTGAAGATTCCAAGATCTGTGGATTAATTAATGATAAGCGCTAAAGTCTTTCAGGGATGATCATAAAATTGGCACCTAAGTTTAATTCAACAAAACGAAAGGTCTTATTACACTTAGGGAGTAGCAATCCTAAAATAAACACTTGGGACTGAATTAAAAACAGTAGAGAAGGAAAGGGCTCTGGGAGTTACGAATTTTTTCTGAGCAGTGTAAACAGGCAGCCAGGTAAGCTCATGGTGTCATTTCAATGAAGTTATCAAATAATAGCCTGTAGAGATAGGGAGGTCAAAATGACACTATATAAGGAGCAATTGTAAGACCGCACTTGGAACTTCATCTGTAAAACGACACTGAGCTTCTCGAAATGATCCAAAGACGGAAAACTCGCCTGGTGAGATCGGGAAAAGAGCGACCCTATGAGGAAATAATTCGATTATGTGGGCTACGGAGCTGGGCAATCAGGCACCTTAGGTCTTACTCTAACAGGGATTAGTAAAAATTAATGAGTGAAATTTTCACCGTTGTAAATGACTCTAGAACAAGGGTCACAAATTGAAATTACAGAAAACCTGTATATTATTATTTCTGCATCAGCCAAAAAAAAATTTCCTAGTTAGATTGCAGGAAGGAATAATTACCTCCATGGGAAGGCGAGGCTGACAACTTAAGGAAATTCAAAGATCAACTGGATAATCAATGATTTTTAAAATATCCGTTTCATTAATATATATAAAATTATCATTAATATAATCCGTTTCATTAATATAATTAATGAAAATATTCAATTTGGTTATATTGCTTTCTTATGATGTTTTATATCTTCCTCAATATCTTAACAATGTTTTTTTTTTTTTTTTTTTGGTAGTTGTTGGCGCATCGGCTTCTGTGGCCATAATGCACCTCCCAGGGTTTTTGCAGTACTTTGATCCAAGCCCGAGGCGAGATTCAAACCCGCGACCTTTGGGTTGCCAGGCAGGCACTTTACCCACCCGGCTAACAATGTCTTTACAGCCATCTAATAAGAATGTTATTAATGGCATGTAATAACAGTGTTGAATTTTTGTACTTAAGTATTAGTAAAATATAATATACGTACTTCAACAGAAACCGAATCCTACTTCACAAAATGTATAATTAGTGATAGAAATGTATAGTATCTTATGCACGGTGGCTCCAGAACTTCAACTCCACAATAGTACACAGTGATGATACAGACCTCTGCAAAAGGCCAGAAAGGTATGTAATGTTGTGTTTATGCAGTTGTTTGTTTGTTATTTGGAGCATTAGCAACTAAAGCCAAATGCTCCGGGGATATGCGGTGGTCATTCCCCGACCTTTCCGCATCCTCCGTAATTGGTGGTCACGGGCTCGAACCCCGGTCTAATCAAGGAGCGTGTGCTTCGCACTGCTTCTCCTGCCCATCTGGCTACGGAGGCAGCCATGTTTATGCAGTGTGATTGTTTAGTTGGTTTTGGTCACTTGGTCACCAGGAAAGCGATCACCTGGATAGCTTGTAGAGGAACACCGGCCATAACTAGTGGTAAGGAACTTCGTACAGTTCATGGTTAACTGCACGCGGGAACCAATGCGGCACCAGACTCGACATTTTATCTATTCTTATCCCTAGCAAAAAAAAAGAAAAAAAGTTGCCCCTCTTCTAAAATAATTCATTCCAAAAGATTTTTGACGAGTGCAGTGTATGTAGTTGACCTTGCAACCACCAATCATCGCAAGACGATGGGATGGGTCTTAACTATCAGTTAGAACTAGGAGCGTATCTCAGTGGAAAAACTACTACAGTATACCGCCAGATCCACCACCATGGCAGAACCGGTTTGATATGGCTTTTAAAGATCGCCTGGGGCGGTAGGCTAATTTTGGCTGTGGAGTCTAGAATTCGTAGTTTCGCCTCTTGCGTATCCTTTGTTTTCTGGAGCTCAGTGTCACTTTGCATTTACATTAATTCAGCACGTTACAACTGTCGACTATGCTTAATTTCTGAAAATAGCACACATTTGGCTATTTTTGCGTCCTCCCCAAAAATATTAATTCTCCCATCACACCCTGACACCGGCTACAGGCAATTTTTTTCCACATAACGTCCCCCCCCCCCCCTTTCAGAAACTCTTTCCGCTGTTCATCATCTCTAAGCACGTTTGAAATTTATTCCAGGCTAACCGTTCATTAGCTTCAGAGGCTAAAATATTTGCCTATTTCATAGTTATCACCGATGAAAAGGGGATGGAGGTCTCAAAAGATTTGGTTGTTGTAGTAAGGTTAAGGAGCATCAGCGACTAAGGCTATATTGTTCCGTATATACTCTCTGTAAATTATGTTTTCGGTGGTCGCTGGACGAAAAACCGAGTTTCCATGAGAAAAACCATGCTACCCTCGCCTGAGACCAACTCACCCACGTTGTGAGAGAAGGCCCATAATTCCTCCATTCATCGACGGGATTCTAACCCCAGGTCTTTTCCACCGGGTGTGTGAAGGACAGTTATTATACCTACTGTGCTACCTACGAGGGCAAAAGATTTGGTAAGGAAGTACAATGCACGATATTAAGAAATCCATTACTGTTTAGGCGTGTTTTTAAGTCGATTCCTGTCTGTGACTGAAAAGTTACTAAGTTCTCTTCAGTCGAGGCTATAGTTGGACTATCTCAGGCGGAGGGGGTAGAGTTTTCCCCTTGAGTTACTCTGGGTTTTTTAGCCCGTGCAGCATGGAAAGCGGCCCTCGAATGCGCACTATTTACAAACATAAAACACAATGTGGCGCAATATGGCCTGAATCGCTGATGCTCCTAAAACCCAACATGCGTTTCCTTTTTAATCACATTGGGAAATATCTCAACGAAAAACAACATTAGAGTAAACACTCTGGTACGGAGATAACACACCAGATTGAACTCGAATTTTGCGGTTCTAAAGGAAAAAAACGAAGCGATATGTTAACGATTTCGTATCGTAGCGAGACTGTGGTAGAAATCTCACTATGATAGTTAAATCATCCATATATTTATATCATCTATCTCAGGACTTCCTGTTAGGTTTCTTCACATCCATATTAGAAGAAATTAATTCATCGCGGGCCCGATTCCTTTTTGGCATAAAATTAATAAAATGTAAAGTAAATATTATGATAACATTTCTATTTCTTTCAATTACCGAACTCTTACTTGTCAGCGTCCCTAACTGTTCGAGGGGCAAACTTCCACTGGACGCCTCTCGATGTTGGCTTCTCTACATGTCACGATTCAACAAGTCAGTAGTGTGACTTGTTTTTCACTCTGGTGGAAAGCTTCTTTCAGCGACATTAGATGAAATAAGTTCTTAAATGCTCTGCTAGATTATTAACAAAAAATCGGATTAGGAGCCATCCGGTTGAGCGCAGGATGTGTCATACCATTTTATAAGAAATCAGGTTACGAATAGAAAATGAAATAAAAATATCGCATTGAGAATAATTCAAAATTAGGATGGAGGACTAGTTAATTTTAATAATTATTACACGCTTTCGAAGATTAATTCTTCACGCTCTCTTCCTGGAATTTGTCGACATTCAGAGTGAACTGTGTCAATTTTATCAAGAGTAAATTACTAACAGAAATTTGAAGGGTTCATTTTAATATCATAAAAAACATCGTGTAAAAAGAATATTAATGAAGTAATCGGGTAGAAATGACTTAAGTTTACTTCAAATTTAAATTGAAAAGAAAACTTTATTGGTAAATTTACACGTAGTCCATCCAGGATTTCATTATTGCGGCTACAGTTGAAAGATTCCCCTTATCCTGACAAGATAGTACAATAATTAAATTGCCGTATTTTTCTCCAAATTAAGTTTTAATCCATTAGTAATGCAAGGGTTTTTTTTTTTTTTTTCTTTTACACTGGCCAAGTTAGTTGGTCTCGGATGAGGTGAGCAAAGATTTTATCCAAAAACACGCAAAAACGACAGAAGAATGCATTGAATTTAGGCAAACGATTTACCCAGGAACACGAAATAGAATTTAAGTGTACGATGCAGTCGGTGCTTTCAAGTGAGATCCTCCCTAATCCAACAAAAACATTCAAACTGATTGAATTGTAAATGCGATCAGCCTATTTCTCCACGCGTTATCTACCACTCCAGAAATGGGGTGGTATACAGAGGGTCTCCATCTTATGAGTTCTCTCTTCTTAAATGTGCCTGGTAATTTGAACCCAGATCTCCGCCAACTATGATGCACTTGACTGAGACAACTAAACTTATGGTCTAGTGATCATTAATAGTCACACGCTCGATAATTCTTGTTTGTTATTTAGTTTTCTCTTTTACTGATTGGTAAATCACTGTATACTTATTATCACCGTATAATGTATACTTAACTTTTCTCAATTTTGCTTCAATTGGCTTCCTATCATTGCACAATAAAACATCAATAAAAAACTGTTTAATGCCCCATCTAAGTTTCTGTTCAAAGAGTGCAATCTCTCGTTGCAACAGTGTAAACCAGAGATCAGCAACCTTTTTCCATGCGAGTGTCGTTTTGTTCATGCAACTCAATTTGGACCGACTAGACAGTGTATATTTTGTATTTGCAAGTTTCCCAGATTGAAAAAAGTTAATGAATAAATCTCAGTACTTTCAGATTGAGTCTATGGGTTGCATTTGAAGGCAGGAATGACGAAGTACTGTCGTCATCAGTGCCCTCGATCAGACAGTCACTGGATAATGGCAACGCGCCACAGTCAAAAGTAAGAAAGTTAAAAGAAATACAAAATAAAGTGAATGAAAGCGAGCATTAAACCTGAAGCTGCTCCACACCGAAATTTTCCTTTATTTCTTTAAGTTGTGAAATAATTTCACAAGGAAATTTATCACATCGATATACGAACTAAGTTTATTGATGATGATTGAGCGTAATTCCTCTCCAGATCTGATGCAAGAGGTTTCCCGGTGTACACCCAGTGTGTGATGATCATTGGGTCAACGCAACACTTTAAATCTTCATAACCTGTTTAGTTCAGTTCTCCTTGAAAAATATAATAATAATTTAAGACGAAAACTTACATTAAAACTGTCACTCAGAAAGCGAGGTCCTCACTTTGAGGAATTTGTACGGTACTGTTATTTTTCGCGCGCCATATATCAAAGATCCGTTTTCTTTCCCCTGCTAATGTAAATGGTATTGACAACTCAATCGTGAAGGACGAATTTGTTTTTATGGCAAACTGCCAGCTGCTATCGATCAAGGTTGGATGACCCAAACCACGAATGTTATTTAATTCTGACACATTGGACCGTATTGCTGCATCTCTTTTCTCGATGAATTTTCCCGTGTTCCCTGCGCACGACACCACCCAAATATCAATTTAAATATCGATAGGTCATTACTTTCAAGTGCAGTACTTGAAGTGTTAGCACCGATACAAGGTCATCTTCGCTAATTCTTCGCGTTTCAGAACACCGATTTGGCAACTTCTTTTGCAAGCATATTCTTAAAGATGAAGAGAACTCTATTTTATATTCAAATTAAAAAAAAGCAACACTAAAATTTCAATATAGTTATGACAAACAAAGCGGCAATTGAAACAAATTAGACCAGTCCATCATACCAAATGGTCCAGGAACATGAAAAAAAAAAAAAACCATGGTAAGCCATGTTGGCAAGTGTCACAATAATATGGTCTCGTCGTTAATATATTATATTTTAATCCAAAGTAAGTGACTTGGTTCATGAGAATACTGTATTAGGAAATTTCATGCGACGGGGTTGCCATTATTTGATTAACTTCACATCACTTTACCAGTTAGGCTCTAGTAATGTTTCCAATATCTCAATTCCTTTTTCTCTTGTCTCTTACTATGGATAGATAAAAGATTATTGTTGGAGACTGATCTGGCTCCTTCGTTTCTGGATGTTATGGTTCGGCGTGTGAGTTCCCGATTGGCAACCTCTGTATCCAAAATTAAATAAATTAAAGTGCAAGAAACAGCTCACCAATTATGAGTTTACGAATACTCGAGAACATCTGTACCACGCATGCGTTATTTAGTTGAGATTATCCTACCGTAAAACAGTTGTGAATACCGCAGAAAATACTTCTTCCATCTGCTCATTCCCATTGCACTCGTGAACTATTGCAATAGTTCAGGCATTTCAGTTAATAGGATTTCGAACTCGCATGACTGCTAAATACAGTTAATTATCGTATTAATATCCAAACGATTAGTTATAAACCGAACACTTCTTTTTATCAACACCAAACAGTAGGAAACATGAGGTTATTGTATAAGCTGGAACATATTAGGATTACTGGAAGGATTAAGATGGATTGCAGGGTAGCTGCAAGGCAAAAGGTTTTGATTAATGGATATTCTTCAGAGTGGTGGCATAAGTGGGGTCAGTAAGAATCAGTTCTTGAGCCGTTATTGTTTATAATTTCCATAAACGACACTGATGAAGGGCTTTTTGATTTTTTTTTTTTTTTTTTTTTGATTTGGTAGTTGTTGGCGCATCGGCTTCTGTGGCCATATTGCACCTCCCAAGGTTTTTGCAGTACTTTGACCCGAGGCGGGAATCGAACCCGCGACCTTTGGGTTGCCGGGCAGGTACTTTACCCACTCGGCTAGCCCGGTCGGCCTGATGAAGGGCATGATGTCAAACTTGGAAGGACGTAAAGATTGGGAGAGTCGTTCATGATCATTGCCAAGCAGGGTTCCTTCGGGATGACTTGAACAGGCTGCAAGAATGGTAGGAGAAGTGGCAGCTATGTTTTAATGCAACAAAATGCAAGGTCTTACACTTGGGAAATAGAAACTCCAAAATACATTATACACTTGGTGGAGTTAAATTAAAAACAATAAAGAAAGGGATCTAGGAGTTACGATACGACAGATATGAAGTTTTCTGAACAGAGTAAACAGGCGACCAGGAAAGACCTTGGTGTCTTATCAATGATTTATCGAACAATATCTTGTAGAGATAGGAAGGTCATAATCCTACTGTACAAGACATTTGTAAGACTGCATTTGGAATACCGTGTCAAAGTATGGAAACTTAATATGAAAAAAGAAATTGAGCTTGGTGAAAAGGTCCAAAGAAGGGCAACTCGCATGGCGAGATCGGCAAAAGGACTACGCACGAGAAAACTTCGATTATGTGGGCTACAGAGCTTGTCAACCAGGCACCTAAGAGGCCTGATTGAGGTTTCTCAGTAAAATGAATGAAGGAGAAAATTTCATTGTTATTTAAGAATTCCAGAAATAGGGTTCACGAATTTAAATTACAGAAAAAAAAAAAAAAATTTTAGATTGTATATATATTATTATTATTATTATTTTTTTTTTTTATCCAGCGAGTTGTTCATTATTAGATTAGAATAATTACCTGCATGGGTAGATAGGTAAGGCTCACAGCTAGGGGAATTTTCCAAGATCAACTAAATAAATAGTTATCTGCATGAAGAGGGATGCGTATCATTGCATTTTCTTATATCCTCTTTACTTTATTTTTTTTTTCTGGCCAGTACAGAAAAAGGCTGTGGCTTCTTGTACTATATGGCTAATGCTAATACTATAGCTAAAGATGTATTAGAGGCGCATGTAGTTTCATCCTGTAATTCCCTCCCCTACTCTAACCTTTCCCCTCAAGAAGGAACAAGCAGAAAAATTTACATTTTCGTCCAGTACGATTTTCAACCTTGGACTTGAATGGAGGGGATGAATTGGCTTTCCGTTACTGATCATATCCAGAGATCTTATGACTACACGCAATGCAATTTGTAGTTATCATAACAATTAAGATTCCTTGAATATTAACTTCGGATGAAAAAAAACCGAGATTACACGTGATCTAACCCAATTTACACATACTGGCATATACCCCACCTTTCCATGGAATTGTTTACCTAAGTTAAACTCCCCACCTCCGGGGAAGGAATGTACTCAAAGGCCGGACAAAAGTATACGTAAAATGTCAGCCAACTTGAATCAGACGGATCTGTATCAGATAATACACGTAAATCGCTTAATCGGAAATAAATACAATTTCCCTTTGAAAGAACGCCAAAACAACGATAGCAGTAATTACATACAACGATCGACAAACTTCTGGCCACCCAACTCAGATACAGGTCAGGTTATGCAAAACAAGAAATGAAATTTATTAGTTATTCAATTTGAGATAAGTCTCAGCCTCGAATAAATAGTACTAATTAAAAGTAGAAATAAGAAAACATTGACTTATGTTATGTCGTTACTCATATTAGCAAAAATGAAGTAGCACTCAATTCTAATAAACTGTTCGTAATTGTTTTTTTTTTTTTTTTTTTTATTTGCCACTAAATGTAGGTCAACCTACTAGCATCCATTCACTGTATGCCATCTGTTTTACGTAAACCAGTTAGAAGATTCGCTGTTCTCCCACAGAGGTGGAAAAGACACGAGTTCGAATCCAGTCAGTGACGCGAGGAATTTTTATGAGTCTTTTTCACAATGTGGCTGAGTTAGTCGGTCTCAAGCGAGGGTAATACGGTTTTTCCTCCAGAAAACTGGGGTTTTTCGTCAAACAAGTAGCACTATACATAATGCTGTACAGCACAAAAAAAAAAAAAAAAAAAAAGACTGAGAACCAGTGATGTACGTTTCTGTTCCTCTTAACGGAAAATTATATTCCATTATCAAGCATCCTCAGCTTGTATTTGTATTGCTTAAACTACTTAAAACGAAAAATACCGCGTCCTCTTGAACCATTTTATTCATTCTATTTCAATGATTTCGCATAATCATCGTCCCCTACCTGAGAACCGAGGCAGTTATTTTCTTGCCAACAATTTTTCACCATTTCAGTTTTAACTTCGCAAGGCCATCTCTAAAGACTAGCTCTTTCTTCGCTCTTTAAACGCCAAAACCGATCCTGCTCTAGTCGCCTATTTCTTTAATTCCATTACTGTGACCTACTTACTCAGCAACAACTCCTCTTACACTTACATCGAATGTAAAATCTAATAACACTCAGTTGCATTCATAGCAGTTCGTTAAAAAAAAAAAAAAAAAAAAAACCTACGCAGACATCTTAATACATAAATTTTCCTTTTAGATATATGGCTTCTGGGACAGTGCATTAGACATCTCGAAACACAAACCAAAGCAAAAATCAGTCCACTGTACACCTACCAGGAAACTGCGTGCAATGATCAGCGATTCGGTTGGTTATTCTAAAGAATGGCATTCTTTAGGATAAATGCTTTAAAATTAATAACTTTCCTTAAAGTGAGGTGTTAATAGTACTTAAAGAGAGCAGCATGATGAGAATACTACTCTTGTATCATATTTACAATGTAGAAAGATATACAAAGCCAGATGTTGGAAAATAAGTAGCTACACAAAACTTAACTATGCGTTTTAAATTAGATATTGGGCTCAAGCAACGAAATTAAGAGAGCAGAGTTTAATTTTAATGTTATAACAGTATATTATGATAATATTGTGGAAGGAACAAAGAGCAGCAGAGAAATAAGAAAAGTAATGGGAAAAAAGCTTTGAGAAGTGAAGAATATTATACGGGAGATGAGGAATTTAAGGATAAGAGTGGTACGATGATATATATATATATATATATATATATATATATATATATATATATATATGGCATGTGGTACTCTATGGAGCATAGACATAGGTGTTTGAAAGGTTTGACCTGTGAATATGGAGGAGGATGAATTAGGGATGGATGAGATTTATTATTTTTATTTATTCAGTTGATTGTTACAATCGCCCCTTGTACAGTATGCAAGCCAGGGGGATAAAATTTACAACACAGAGAATAAATTTACATAAATATTGATAGTTTAGTGAAAAAAGTCCATCGCGCTGGGTGTCTCTAAAGAGGAGTATTCACATCACGTTGCAGTCAGACTAATGTGATTCAGATGTTTGTTGCAAGATAGTCGTTGTGTAGGCCTTATTGGAGCATAATTTTTCACAGTTAAATTCAAACTGGTTCGGGATTTCAATTGTATTAAGCGGGAACAACCTGTTAAAGCTTTAAGGAGATTAGGTAGAAGCAAAGTGGATTGATTTAGAGATTGCATGATGGCCTCAGATTTCGTGGGTGCGAGATTATGCCGGATAGGACTGGCGCTTCCTATCTACCTGTCAATGACTTGGCCAGGACATGTCCTTGATAACAAACATCAAAGGTGTCCGCTCCACAGTTGCATACAGAATGCCTCTTGATACAGTGAAGGGATGTTGAAAGATACGGTTAACTACCTAAGAAGCCAATATTCAATGTTTAGGAATGTTTTAACATACGTTTCTGGAGCTGATGACCAAATGACCGAAGCGTATAAGGCAACCGGAGCAACGCACCTAACAATGTATTCTTCACCAGTTGAGCATTATGGATCCCTGTTGGGTTGAGAATGGTTGATTAAATGAGAAAGGAGGAGGCTTTCAGAACGGTTGATGATTCGATACGCGTGGAGAAGTGAGGACTGATGACCGGACAAGTTGAGGAGGGTTCCAGAAGGAGACTGAGGAAAACTATTTTAGATGAATTGAGAAGGGATGGTGAATATGGGAAGATGAAGAGAAGACAGGGAGAGTGTTCATGGACCGGACTTTGGCAGAATACTGACAAAGAAATGAATATCCAAACTCCATAAAGCTAAGGGTTGACAGAGCAGGGGTCAGGAACTTTTACCCGAACGCTGCTCTCATTTTTCAGTACAAAAGGGAGAAAAAAAAAAGTGATGTAATTCAACACTAAAACGCAATTAAAAATATGATATCAGTAATCTTCTGTTAGGTTATTTTTTCGTTGTGCTAAGTTTTGAATATCGCTGCAACTCCAAACTTGCATTTTTTTTTTTTTTTTTTTTTTTTTGCTTCGTAAAGCAAGATACATGTATGCATTTTGAAAATGCCCCTTTGAATTTTTTTTTTTTTTTTTCAATATGCGGTATGAGAGTTTAAAATATACTCCACTATTATTAATTTGTCAATCTTTCTAGTGTCCGGGCAGGGTAAAATTTCCCGTGTGAAGGGGTCAATGATATATAATTTACAATAAACCAAGATACAGGTTATTGTCGATTCAGAAATGAGGATTTCTTGCGGCTCACACTTACTGGAAGTGTTTATGGAAAAGGCAAATGTCTCAGCAAATAGAGTTAATGCACAAAGGGCATTAACTCTATAGAATTAATGCACAAATTGTTAGTTACAAGAGACACAGGGGAAATATTTGACGGAAGCAGCCCTCCTGTCGAAGGACTTTTGTAATTTTTCTGTAGGCCAGAAGGCTTGAACTTCCCAGAAGCCGCATCCCCTATCAGGACACTTCCCACAGTTGCGACTGCCTGGATTGGGATAAGTGATCCGACCGCACAACCCCCCAAAGCTTGCTGGGTGTAGCTTTTCCGACCCAGCAGCACTGAGAAAATACCATCAAATGCAGTAGAAGTTGCTATACCGGAGGGGTTGTTAAGTATGAAGGACGAGCTCGCGGAAGTATGAAAGGGAAAGACGAATCTCCTGGAGTTTAAAGAAATATTTATTGTTGACACATTTAAAAAAAAAAAAAGTCTTACTAACCAGTTTAGACAAACAGTGACAATGGATTTCGAAAAATCCATTTAGAATAGTTTAAAAGTTTAGCTATAAAAGTTAAGGAGAATAATTACCATTTTAATCAAATGTCTTTAGCTTAAACCACAAGCCCTTGGTCCAGTTTGCGACTATACCGAAGACGTTGATTTCCTTTCCATATCTATAATTCCGTCCTCCGATGGATTGTTCATTTTAGGTACACATCGACTGCAAAGGACACGATGCTCCAACTTCAGTTTAAGCTTTAAAGAAAATTTGATTTCAGCACGAATTTCTTAAACAATTTTGTAACAGGGTAAAAATATGATGTTAAATAATAAATACAAAACAACTTCACAGTTAAAAGACAATTGTCATATGTACAATCACCAATAAGTGTTTTTCTTTATTTAAGGAGTGAGATAAAGTCGTTAAAGCTGAAGTTGGTCAAATGGACCGGTACATGTTCATACTTAAAAGTAAAATGCTTCAAACACATTGTAAAGGGGTCAGAAAAATGTTTACAAGCAGTGAATGAGGCACATTATTTCTAAAATGTGAGCATTCCAAGAGTATACCGGCAGCCTCAACATATATCGGCAGCCTCAACAAGAAAGTGTAAAAGCCAGCTATGTCATGCGAAGCTGGGCATGAATAACTTACTATCTAAATTCTTTGGATAAACCGAAGTTGAGCCATGAACAGTTTTAACTGACGCAGTTTGCCTGTCTCTTCTTCGTTCCACAAAGTTTACCATTGCGCAGTACAGTAGTAATGGATTATCGGCACCTCTGACCAGTGCAGTACCTCTGTTGGCCCAGAATAGTTGACTTTAGTTGACTAAGAGCACCTTCTATCAATATAATTGCAGTGTTCATACCAAAATTACTACTTTGCATGGCTTTATTTATAATACTCAATATTTCATACCAAGCAACTACACTTATAATAAATTTAAAAGAAGTAATTTCTGTTAACAAACCTTGTATTTTAGACTGCAATTTTGCATCTTTTCCTTTGGCCTGTTCCTTGATTTCATTTAATGCAGTTGTAATATCCCATAACTGATATCGTACTGCTTCGACAGCTTTTATCTTTCCTTCCCATCTTGTTTCTGGTAGAGATTTCAAATAATCTGTACATGCTTTTTTAAAATATCCCACCTACTTGGCGAAGCAGTGCATATTGCGCATAATCTTTGTAATGTTACAAAAAATAATTGTGCTGTTGTTGAAGAATGTGCTGCATCAGATACAACTAAATTTAAATTATGCGCGACACACGGAACATAAAAAGCTCCATTTTCTTGTAAAATTCTTGCTTGTACTCTATTTGTCCTAAAAAAATTTCCGATATTTGGCACAAATAATTTTTCATTGCTTCCACTCAGTGCCAAATTTCGTGAAGCTAAAAATTTCTCAATTACTCGTTCCAAAATCATTCTCCATTTTTTTTTTCTATCAAATTTTGATTTACAACATCCATAATTTTATTCGACTAACTACAGCTTTTATTCTATCCACTGTTGCATGCTTATTTTATGATTTTGAGAGTTCTCATGCGAGCTTAAACCATCTTGTGAATGACGCCAAGAACGGAACCCAGTAGTTTTCAAGGGAATATTTGCATGACAAAATAATTTGCAGTAAAAGCAGAAAGTGTCTTTTTCCCCAGAGTATATCAACCAAGTCTAAGTTTTTCGCCATTTAAGGTCCTGAAACGATGCTCAGTTAAAAACCGTCGGTGATACGCATCAATGGGATAGCGTTTCGATGAAAGTGAACCGTTTGAAATTATTATTTATTATTATTATTATTATTATTAGCCATATGGTGCAAGGAAGCCTGAGGCTTATGCTGCACCAGCCAAAAAAAAGAATTTGAGTTACCCTGTGTGTGTGTGTGTGTGTGTGTGTGTGTGAGAGAGAGAGAGAGAGAGAGAGAAGTAGAAGGAAATCACCAAGAAAGAGAAGAATGATGATATCCAGCTGAGGACCCTGGGTGTGCCAAGCCCATACTCACCAGGTGTGAGCCCCTGGGGTTAATGGGTAGCTGCATTATATTATTGGTTTTTGTTGCATTAAAAATGTTTAAATAATAAAAATAGGCAAAAATTAACTTAACTTCTTTTAACATCTGATTATAAAATAAATCATTTACTGTAATATAAATAAGCCCATACTGAATTTTTTTTTGTACAATGAAAGTACAGTATTATATTGAGGCGATTATTTTGCATGAAGCATGGGACTACGCTTAAGATTCACAATTGAACGGGTCAGTGACTTTGCACCATTTTTTGTGCCACTGACCCGTCCAATAGTGAATCTTAAGCGTAGTTTCTTGCAAAATAACCGCCTTAGTTTATACAGGGTGTTCGGAAAGTCACTGTGCACTTTTCTAATCATATTTTGTTTATATTTCAGATTTTGATCCCAATATGGTTTCATTCATATTTACCTCCTGTATTCTATATTGACAATATGAGAGATGCCTGATGCATCTCTCATATTGTCGACTTCAAAACTGGGTTGTCACTATTGCAACAAGGTACCTGCCCACCCACCGATGAGTAAGCCAAAGCTTCAAACGGTGCTGTCTGGGTGGTGGTATCCGCTGAGAATAAGTAACATTAGTCTTCTCCACTGGTGAAACGTTACTTATTGAAAGCACTGCAATAACCCTGCCACTAGTTGTGAAGGTGTAAACGATGTCAATTATCGTCTTGGACAGTTCACTACAAACAAAACATGGTGCAAAGGCACTGACCCGTTCAATAGTATTATATCAAGAATACTATTTTTTGTTATATTTAAAAAATATTAAAATATCATGTAATTCGGGCCCCCTACATTCTCGGGTGGCCTTCGGGTTAGCCCGTATCTAGGTACGGCACTATCTAACCTTAAGTGGTTGGCCGGGAGTATAAAAATAAAATTTATTTATATGGAAAAAATAACCGTGATCACTAAGGGCCTATATATAGCAAGTGCCGTAGCGTGTAGCTCTGCGATATAGGCAAGAATCTGATGGGATAATGCGAAGGCCAGAAAAACTTCTGCAGGTTCTACTGAATATTTAGACTTCGAACCAGCTATACAGATTGCTAAGAAGTCCGAAAACTGGAATTGCAATTCGGCATATACTGCTAGTAAACTGGTGACTGTGTAGTAAATTTTCCCCAAGAAAGACAGAGCCCGAAGGATGATGTCTATGTTCTTTGTACACTTTGTCCGTAGACGGATATGCTAAAGAAAAAAAAAAAAAAAAGCTTTTGATCCAATTTAACTTCTGGAACCTTTGCTTGCGATTTAGCTGGAATAGCTCTTCAAACTGTTAATTCAGGGTCAGGAGGAGTTTCCATGGTCGGGTCGCACGATTGCAATTATATAACCCTGGAACCATGGGGTCAATAAAGTTCGAAGAACAAGGTAGAAAAGATAGGAATTAAAAGTGCCTGAACTTGGAAAAGTACTTCATTTTCCATGGAAGATTTTTAACACACACGCTAGCATTTGGGAATGTTCAATGTTTGTGCAAGATAGGTTCCCAGAAACCTTTCCATTCATGACAAACAGAGTGTAGACATCAAAAGAGAATTTAAAATCAATTCTTGCTAATCCAAATAGATTTTTATCCCATTTGGTGACTGGTGATGAAACTCAGCTATATTTTTGTAATCCCGAATCACAAGTTGAAAGCATGCAGTGAAAACACAAAGGACCCCTGAAAAGACTACCATGAGCTGGAAGAACATTGGCTTTAATTTTGTGGGTCACAAAAGGATTATTATTAATTGATTACCTTGCACCTAAAGTCACAATAACAGGGGATATATTTTGCAAGTCTTAAAATCTGCAATTCGGGAAAAGAGATGAGGAAAGTTGGTTTGTCTGGGGATTTTGCTTCTTCATGCACCCGTGTACAAGTCCTGTTTGCATGGACTAGTTTTTATTTTAATCTAGACTAGTCTAGATGTTAGTCTGTGCAACCTGGACTGCTCCAGCTGATGCATAACTTAATATCAGAGTGAAACCCGACAGAATTTCCATGTATTTTGAAGAATCGGAGATTGTGGCTTCAAGAAGTGTTTTTGCTTTCGTCAGTACTGAACGCTACAACTTTCATTTTAGTCAGTATTTGTGGAGGGTAGATCCACTAGTTCCCACTGGTAAACAAATATCGATAAAACGAAGACTACAGCCCAACTCTTAACAGAAGATTTAGATGGTTGGCTCTTCATTCAGGAAAACAACCGTACCCACCGCAGACAACAATTCTACGCCTCCTGTTAGCTAAATTACTATACCATTGACCACAACATGTACACATAATGAGTATATTCAAGTAATACTACCAAGCTCTGTCTTTGCAGCAAGTCACCAGACAGGCCAGTAGACATATCAAAAAAAAAAACATTATATACAGAAAAAAAAAATTCTTTATACTTTACAGGTGTACAGCTTCTCCCAGTACGGTAGAAAATACTATTTATTATTTTAGTTATCCGACTAGAATATATTGTCGTACTGGGAGAAGCTGTACTCTTCCAACTGAGTAAATAAATAAAGACTTGTCCTTAATACCATAAATCCGGAATTTTAAATATTCTGATTAGTAAGGATCTCACTGTATTTATGATAATCAGTCGTAGTTATCACATGGCATGTTTACACATTCAAAGCAAGACAATTCTTATGCAGTTACAAATCAGATGAATACAGTTTTGTAATTCCTCGTATAACTTGCTCGATCTTTGTATAAGTTCATGTCTAAGTGATATACTGAAATTGGTCCTCTGCATCCAGTCGACATGGTTGGACATTGCAATGTTCTGTCAGTTCGGTGTGACATAAGCACTGGGAAAGCAAAATGGAGAGTAGGAGTGTTGTCTACGCCTAATGACTCTGATGAGTACAATGA
This sequence comes from Mastigoproctus giganteus, assembly GCF_048544385.1. Taxonomy (NCBI): domain Eukaryota; kingdom Metazoa; phylum Arthropoda; class Arachnida; order Uropygi; family Thelyphonidae; genus Mastigoproctus; species Mastigoproctus giganteus. Next base: position 173,457,870 of record NC_143586.1, on the reverse strand, counting down.
ACAACTGTACAGAGAAATAGTGGGCCAGTAAATCAGATTATCTTATAATGGCGATTTTAAATTCCCAGATATTGACTGGAACTTGTGGTTGGTCACTCGCACACTAGCAAGACTTTTGTAGTTTTATTGGATGATTGTTTTCTACAGCAACATATTCGAGAGGCATCCAGAGGGAGTAATACTCTTAATCTGATTATCAGCAGTGATTATTCATGCATTAAGAATCTGCAGATAAAGAAACCTAGGTAGAATTTCCCACTGTGTAGAATTTAAAAACTAACTGAGACCACTGTAGTCACCTTTACGAAAGCAAAAACATTACCCTTTACCATTGAGACCAACTGATGATGTTATCAACAGCAAATTCTAAATGGGAAGCATTTAAGGAATTAATCTTGGAAGCTACTAGGCTTTTCGTACCAACTAAGAATACTGTTCAAAGTTTAGGCTAATGAGACTCATGGCAGAGAAGAAAATGCATGGGATACCTATAAATTATAATGAGACCCAGATGCCTATGGTAGATATAAGCCAGTCTGCAATCAAATCACAAAGGAGGTTAGGCAAAGAAGGGCAGATTATGAGAAATCTTTGGCAATGAATACTAAGAAAAACAGCAACGGCTTCTTGACTGTAGAAGGAAGGGGATGAATCAGATTGGTCCACTTGATATCGATGGTTCAAGTGTTGATGATCTTGCTCAGATATCTGACAATCTGAATGAGTATTTTGCATCTTCATTCACACATGAATGATTAAGGGAGAAGAATACCAGAAGTTTATCAAACTGTAACAGGGTGCTTAATGATTTTCTAATTACTGAGAGTAATGTGGAGAAAAAAATTGTTGAAGTTTAAACATTAGAAAGGCACCCGGCGAATGATTTTGATACTGTTGCACATTGAAGACTACTGTACAAATTGGAGAGTATGTCATTAAAGACAAGTTGCTGCTATGGATAAATGGATGGTTCACGTAGCCGAGTGGTCAGGAGCGAGAGTGCATAGCACGCGTTCCTTGAGTGGACCGGGGTTCAAGCCCCTGACTACTAAATACGATAAGTATTTGTATTGACGACTTATTGTAAACTATACTGACTTGGTTGTCGTGCCGGAGTATAAACAGAAAAAAATATTTAAAGGCCGCTGTAGCCTAGTGGTCAGGCGCGCGGGTGCGTAAGTATACGTGCCTTGAGTGATCGGGGTTCAACCTGACTGCTGAATATGGTGCTGTTTCTTGTATTCTCTCTATCTTGTGAACTCCTCTGACCGTTTGATTATCCCGAAGTATAAACAGAAAATTTATTTTATTTAAAATAATTTATTTATTTAAATATATACTGTACTGTATTCGTGCTTATAGGAGATCAAATGTAAAGTGGCTTAAAGTGGTCAACAAGGAGTTCATGAGTACAAAGGGGAAAGGTTAATTGTTCATCCATGTTTATTCATGCAGACTTATGAATCCTGAATTATAATGCCTAGTACTGCTGTATACAGTAGACTTTCAAAATAACGACACCTTCGGAGTTCACGATGCCGCTATTTCGATTTTTCCGTTATCTAGAAAGTTTTATTTTAAATATATTTAATGCAAAAATGAGGCTAAAAAAGAAATAGAGATTAAGAATGCAATTTTATTAACTGCAAAAAAAAAAAAAAAAAAAAAAAAACACATTTTGACGATCCAATGTTATAATCTTCCATTAATATACTTCTCTTTACTCCCGGCTCTATTTTTATATCAAGTTTGTCGCTAAGCTTTAATGTTGTTCTTTTCTTCCCTATATGAGGTTTATTAACATTAGAAGCATAGTGAGGGGTTTTTAGTATGTTTTACGTTTTAAAAAAAATTAAAAAACATACGAAAATCACCATTAGTAAAAAACGCATGAGGCAAGGTTTATTGAGAAAGTAGCTTTAACCCAAGTCTTCTTGTGGATTAATGAATTCAGCCAGTCTACCTGCACAACCCCTTGCCGTGCACAGGTAGTTTTAATCATTAATTCAAATAGAGCAATATCTGACTTGTCGTCCTTTGTGCAGTTAATCCTCTAGTACAATTGCCCGATCCGACAAGTGACCATGATAATCACGAGCTGTTTATTTACAGCCACTGTCCGCTTTCAAGTTAAGCACGGAGTCAACGGTAGAGCGCCTGGGTCTGCATGAGTCAGTGTGTTCAAGGAAACACGACTATAATATCCTGTAAGTACTCTCCGGTAGAAATTTCGGGCAGAAATGCGCCCTAAGGGTATCCAACGGCACCGACAAAACAAGAAGTTACCGATTAGCTGCAGTGGACTGGACAGTTAAAGCTTTTAGGATATAGTTTCAAACACATTTACAGTACTGCAATGCAAATGAAACCCAATTAAAATACTGTATAATAAAATAAGTATATCCATCAGCCAAACAAGGTTTGGCTGATGCTGTATAAGCTTGTTTTCTTGCATCATGTACCTCTACTAATGCTAACGTATTAGTTATTATCAAGCAGATTTAAAACTGGCAATATTTTTTTCCAGCGGGTCCGGTCAATCAATTTCTATATTTTTTAAAATACTCAACCAGAATATTTATAAGAAAGATTCGTTTTTACTAAGAGATGGGTTGGATGCCCCCCTAAGGGGATCTCTGAATTACACACAAACGTCCGATTCTGTAAGTTACATCCAGCAAAATTATGCGGAGATTTAAAACACTTTTTAAAATATGAAAATTAAATTAATGAAAATCGGGAGAAAACACCAAAATTTATCCTTAAATTTTCAAAATTTCTCTAGAGAAAGCAAATTAACAACGATAACATTAAGTTAATCGGTATTCAATTCAGCCTTCATGTTTTGGAATAATCAGTTAAGTTTCATATGTTATAAGAAAAAACATTTTTATAAAATGTATCCAGATTTTCATAATTGAAGCGTGTATTTTTCTATATATATATATTTTTTTATTTTATTTACACGCCGTTTCCATCCAGCAACACCTCGGTATATTGCATCAAACCGAAGTAGACTCGCTTTACGACTATTAAGCAGGAAAATGGATTAACCTCTTCAAATGACATATAATAACTCAAAAAAAAAAAAAAAAAAATTGCGCTTTATGCTCTACTTCTATGGCTGTTTCCTTAGAGTTTCTGATGAAAGCTTCTCACATTATTACAGAGCGAAAATCAAGTAAAGTCCTTATGCGCATAACGTTCTGCGCATTTACTTTTAGCACGCAACTCCCTATATTTCAACTTGACTTTTTCGTAGAAACTTTCAGTAGCCTTTTAAAACTACGGATTCGATTAGCAGCTTTTAATAAGGAATTAATTTGAAAAATCAGCGAGATAAAAGCCGGTAGTTTTAATTTACAAAAAAAATTGTGAGCGAGGGAGAAGAAGCAATCATCTCATGCGCTTCCCGCCTTGAACGTTATTGTAGCTTTAAAGAAGGCGTGGTTCTACGTCATCGCCGAAGCAGCCAATCACAGAGACGAGCATTTTTTTCATGGCAGTGCGCGAATTTATCAGTTCGTTCATAACGTGGCATGGTTAGTAAGAAACGTGTTGTGAGTAAAGTGTGTTATTAAAAGAAATTAAAGGAAATCGCTTTTGTTATGCGGTTATCGATCAGGTGCACGTGGGGAAATGCCGTAGCGGTGCTCCTTTCGTTAACGATATGTGTTGCCGCAGCTTTCATTCCTAGTAAGTTTTATTGTTCTCTCTCTCTGCCAAGTAAATCAAAGTTTTGTATTGGTATCTTTAAATTGCACACATTTTTAGTATCGATTTCTGATTTAAACTAGCAAAGATAAAATTAACAAATACATATATCTTTTTATATATAATGAATCTTAGTGCACGTATAGTACAGTATATGGAATTTATTATAGTTTTATAAAGCATCTTTCTAAAATGTTTTATTCAGTATAATATTGATAAACTTGAAAATACTTAAGATTTTTTTTATTTATTTATTTACTATAAGTAATTATATAGTGTTCACTGAAACTTCTTAAAAGCTAGTTTGAAGAAACTATAACCAAAATGTTCTCATTCATCTTAAATGAAATAAGAGCTCTTCTTCCATTGCGCTTTTTGGTAATTTTTAGAATTCAAATAATGCGCATGCGAATTTTATGAAACTTCAGAATTGGAGTTTTTTCCTCCTCCCCATGTGCGCGTATCAAAAAAAAAAAAAAACACCTTTGACTCGCGAGTCCTTTTCAGTATAATATTATTATCGTGCACCACCGGAGTGTCTGACACGTGACTGAACTAGGCACAACATCGGCGCGTTCGCACCCAATCACCCCCCCCCCTCCTCACACACTAACATCCTATCGAGCATGCTCGACATGTCGCGTGACCACAAAACCATAACTCAATATTAATTTTGACCCGAACGGCATAAATTAAATTTTTTATAATTTATACCTGTGTAAATCTAAACAGACGCCATTACAGAATTTTAGTCCGAACCCCCTGGAACACTTTCGCGAACCATCGATTGGGAACTGCTGCCCTGGGCTATGATGTTATGGACTCGCATGACCCTGTTATTAGATTTTGGTGGGCTGCTAGTGCCGGACGACGATGGAACTGTTTGAACCTGGACAGGCATTCCTGTGCTATGCTCTGAAAACCTTGAGTTGGAGAATCCAGGCTGTTCTGAAAGCTAAAGGAAGACCTATTCACTATTAGGTAGGTCTTCCTTTAGCATTCAGCTATCATTTTTCCTTTCATCATTAGACATAATTGGGGATTCTGTTATATTTCTAGCTATTATTAATTTTAAGGAACGCATCTATCATCATAACATAGGAGGGTATGGAAATTGCTATTCGCTTAACGTTTTAGAGAATTCGAACTTAAGCGAGATAATCCGATACAGTCACCGTGTAACTTCATATAATATAATAAAACAAATGAAGTACATTTGTAAAAGACTTAAACACTAACATTCAATGAGACCTGATGAAGTAAGCGTACAGAAATACGTATTTTTGGAAACGTAAATGTTGTAAGCGGTTGAAAGTTTGCTGTCTTATTGAGGGTGCTAGTTTTGCCTACCACATGTAATGGAAACTCAAAATGGTACGCAAGCTCTTCTCAAAATCCCCACTGTATCTTATAGAAGCAAGTGGAACTGACTAAAGCTTGTCTGAAGAGCTCTCGAATATCCTCACTAAAGGTTCAGATGACGTGACTGATGTGCGTATAGTCTATTACAGCCGCTCAGTTCGTCACCGCCACAAATAACGATATTATGTGACGTCAAGATGACCTATAAAATCTGTATCAGGTTGCGACTCTAAAGAATAAATTTAGCATTGCGGAAATTTCTTCCAAAACTTTTACTTAATTTTAACTAAAATAAGGTATTGCTACCCATATCTTTTAGTTCAAAAAACTATTTTATTTATTATTTTTTTACCTTTAACAAAAATAAGTCTTAAACAAAAAAAAAAAAAAAAAAAAAATTGATTTAAGTCAGTAGTAGAAGACAAGCCCGGATTACCTATATTGTAAATATTTAAATGTAGCAATTGTAATGGAAATAACAGTAATTTAATCGAAAAATTAAATACAGTATTTATAATCCAAAATCGTTCCTCCAACGTTTCATATGTAATTGAAGTGAAAGGCTTAATACCAAAAACAAAAAAAATTTGAATAATGTTATAACCCTTACCCCCATGGGGGGGGGGTGTCTGTACGGTACGGACACTGTCCGTCGCTGAATACCAATTGTGTCGGGTATGTACAAATGCTTTGTACTGAAGACATTAAAATCACGGCACCTTAAAAATGGACCCTTATCGTATTTGTTTGTTTACCTAAGAAACACCTGGTTTACATCCTTTCTATTGGCAGTTTTTCTACATTTAGTTGTAACTACAGTTAGAAGTTCAACACTTAACAGATGGAAATTATTTAATATGAAAACGTTGATTATGTTAAAGATAAACATGTTCATTATTTACAAGATACAGTATATTGTAAAATTTACACAATTTCTCCTTTAACAATTCGCGATGAGTTGAAAGCGAAATATTCATTATGGAGTTGGGCATGATCTTCTATTTGATCCCTTTGTAAAGATTTTAGATAACTTATTTCTTATATGCCTTACTTCTGCAGCGATTTCCCGGATAACCGTTGAGCTTATTAAACATAATTCTGTTCTCAGAAGGGGGGGGGGGAATCTAGACAGTTTGAGTAAAAGCACTTTTGAATTCTTCTCCTATATTCATTATAACAGATCTTTGTTTCTGTCTTACGCTTTGCCATCCAGTATTCTGTTTTCAGTGTATCCAGTTAGAACTTGGGCAACTGTCAAGATGTTTTTCGATATGATTATCTCTACGGTGACCTCCAACATTGTAGATAGCCCTTGAGATGGTGAAAGGCTTAGCTGCGATTCTATTGCGCCAGTGTTGCAGGCCGAAAGAAGCTGTAATGCTTTCTCGAAATGAGGAAAGAAATGGTCCTTAATGCCATTTGAGTCCAGCTCCACTTGAAGTTTCTTTTTGGACTAAGGCGCCATCCACAATTATTGTACCAACATTATTTTGGAATTTGCTGTTAATCAAAGGCCAATTGCGTAGTCTTTTCATTCAGGATTAATTCAATATACAGTCCAAGGTATTTCTGAAATTGTTTTTTTTTTACCCCCTCATTTGTAAAAATTTTCGATTACTTATTTATCGAAAGAAGTTCTTACTGTATTGCAGAACTTCGATTGACCTTTTAATGAAAAAAAAGTTTATATCTGTACAAGTGACAAAATTGCGGTTTTCCTTCTAAAACGGAGGGAGGGCGCGCTATGTTACTGTAAAGAGTAGCACAAACGACGCTCCTCCCTGCGGGCACCTTTCTATTGACGTATGGTAGCGTTCATCACTAATTTATCTCTCCGAAGAATGTTTGTTAAAGTTCAGAGATACTCCTTCAGAATGACTTGAACAAAAGAGTAACTCTAGCGATTTTCAGCTATTTAAAGTTGTATGAAAGAATCTTATTTTTCGTTATTTGTCCAATTTTCGAGCTCAAATTATGATTGGTGACTTGTTTTTGATGGGCAAAAATCCTGCTACGTCATATACTATCTAATTGGTAAATAAACTCGTGCCCATACATATTGTATTTTCAAAGTATACTCACTGGCCAAAATATTAAAAGCGTCTTGTAATCGGCGTCCACAGATTAATGCATGTTATGCAAATAAGTTGTCACATAGTACGATCACAAGTTTCTTGATATAAAATAAATGCAGTACACTTTCCTGCGGCTTCTTAGTGATCCGATATTGGGGAAAGACAGGCGATCTTTACGATTTTCAGAAAGATTATTGGAACACGTTCAGCAGAAGTCAATTGAGAAAACAAAGGAAATCACTCGTGTGTCGAAACTACTCATCTCAAAAGTATATAATCAGTGGAAGACAGTGGAGGAGAATGAGACATGAGAGGAAGAAATGAGACAAAGTTGATACTCCAAATGCACGTCAGAATAGAAGGTCCACTGTGCAGAAAATGAAAAAAAGAAATTTGACTAAACTTAACTTGTTCTGTTTGGTTTAAAGAACAAAATCGCGAAGAAAAGAAAAAATATTGCCAAACGTAAGATTTTTAAACTATAGTAATAAATTCTAATTGCTACGTAGGTATAGCGACAAAGTAACGTCGATTCCAGTGTCTAAAAAAATACACGTACAATGCTAACTGTGACCATGTCTTCCCCAATCAACTCTTTGTTGAGTGCCAAGTTGGCATCTGAAGTCCTGCAAATTACTGGTGTCACAATCAATCATGGTTAAATAGCTAAGAAAGCCAAAGCCAAATTGTCTGGATCTGATAACAGCTCAATAAATCCCTCTAGTAGCTTATGTAACACATTGCAAATAAATATTTGTATTCAACAGTTATTTTTTTCTCTTGCTACATATGGTGGATCGCAAAGGATGATCTATTCGAAATGCTAAAATAAGCAATTTTACTTTCTTAAACCATAATCCTCTTTTGGGAATCTTGCCAAACTGTTGACTGTCACTTCACAAGCAGACCAATTGTAATTGGTCTGCTTGTATGTGTGCGCGCGTGTACATATTATGCACATTTGAATATTTAACTTCAGTTTCCTTTGATTTTAGGTGAGTGCGAAAGTGATCATTACAAATGTGAGAACAGACGATGCATCCCAATTTCGTGGGTCTGCGATGAAGATGATGACTGCGGAGATGGTTCCGACGAAAGGGTTTGTCGTAAGTACAGAGGATAATGTAATTTAGATTGTCAAACTAAATATAAGGTCATCAAAGTAGCACTGATTATTACCTAAACAGGTATGTGATCTAGGTCTGGAAACAGACCTAGATCACATACCTGTTTAGGTAATCTTCATAAATTGACCAATTTATGATGAATTTAGAGTAAATTAAGGGCTAGCTTGCCTACATTGAAAAGGGGAAAAAATATATATATATTTTACTGATGCGAAATTGTTCCTTGCGGGCTGGTTAAACAGAATTTTTTTGGTGGAGGGTTTTTTTTTTTTTTTTGCTGACTCCTGGGTTTGGCAGCCTATAGGCGGGAGACGCTGGCACCCATCAGACTTGACTACTGCTGGTGGGTGCGGGATTTTTGTGTTATTTACACAGACAGTATAGTAGACCCACGCGCCGGAGACTGACACCGGGATGCGGTTGCTTGCCCTGGTGAATAAGTGGTCTTCGTACTATTTATTTTTATATTATATTATTTTTTGGATGTTCCAGTTGGATACACGAATATAGGTGGAGATGGATATCAGTCTGGGTGCCACCAGAGACAATTATACATAAACTAACTGAACTGTATTGTATTGTATTCCTGTCGGCTCTAGGGATTGCAGAACGGCATTCACTCCAGTGCAAAACAGTGGTGATTAGCAGCCAATCAGCACGAAGCTAGGTCTGGCCATCATTCATCACTGTTGCAAAGATCATGGGTAAAAGGAGTTTAACCTTTCCTTCTATTACAGTGTTGTTGTTTCCACTAACTGAAATTTCGAAGCAATTCGTTTATATTATAAAGCTATGTGGTAAGAACTGGTTTTACTAAAAAAAAAAAAAAATAATAAAAAAAGTAAAATTCTAGGAGTTGCATTTTTGGATTCAGGTTTTTACCATGAGGTCAGTAGTTTCTAGTTCTGTCGAATGCTGTTAGTAACAGTATTAGTAAGAACTGTTAGTAACAAATTTCGAGTTAAGTGTAACATATATTAAGGATGATAATTTAATTCGCGGACTGGTGCAACATTATGTTAACTGCGCGAACTTTCCATTACTGCCGCTACAGGCGCTCCCCCTGTCACAGATGCCGAGGTTCTACACATCCCCCTTATTCATTGGACTTAGCCCCGTGTGATTACTTCCTGTTTCCACGGCTGAAGAAAACTCTGAAAGGCAGGCGTTTAGCGTCCGACATAACTATGCTTGCAGAGCCACTAGCGAAGCACTTCGCACTTTCGAAAAATGGCTGCCAGAAGCATTTAATGCGTGGGTACGACGGTGGCGAAAGTGTGTAAAGTTCAAGGGAGAGTATTTCGAGAAGGAGAAATCCACAGAAGATTCAGATGACAATTAAGATAAGATCTTACACCAGTCCGCAAATTAAATGATCACACCTTGTATATAGAAGCTAATTTACAGATTTAAAAGCTTTTAATTTTAAAATTAAGAAAGATTATTTTTTTAAACACTTCGTTAGTTAATTTATATTATGTCCAAAACCAAGCCGTAGCCGAGTGGTCAGGGGCGGGAGTGCAGTAGCACACGCTCCTTGAGTAGACCGGAGTTCAAGCCCCTGACTGCTAAATACGGTCGATCTGCCAACCCGCACTGGACCAGCGTGGTAGATTATGGTCCATTTCCGTCAACGTGAATTGTTGAGGAGGCTTCCATCCTGCAGTGGGTTGATAATGGCTGCAGTTTACTTTTATGTCCAAAACCAAGGCCGTGCAAATTGGGGGTGCACTGGATGCGCCGCACCAGGGCCCCCGATCTAGGAGGCTCAACAGAGGGAGCCATCAAAGTCTCAACATAAATAACGAGGCCCCTTAACCCCTTTTGCATCCTTCCCCCCCTCCTCAAATACCTTTGCATGGCCCTGTATCCAACGTTCACAATTGTCCAAATGGCATTGTGTGGTTTCCTAAGTGCCTTACTCCCCGCTCGTCACTGATGGCACTACCGTATAAACGGAAGGAAGTGTCAACAACATGTAGAGTCAGTGGCCTGTACGCAACTGGTTATAATCTTTCGTTTAGGTCTAACACAAGCAATAGTTCCTCAAATTTAACCTTGAGTTATATTTCAAGGTTATATTTCTGGGCAATTATTGGTTTTGCTCCTAATGATGATAGTTTCAGCAGGTCGCTTATTTTGTAAAAACCGTTTGGCTCCTGATATAATTTAAATCCAATGCCCATTGATTATTTCTCAAATATTAATTATTTTAAGATACATTAAACTATAATTTCTCTTATAAATTTGATTCATTTTTAGAGCACATACAGTATTACCTAAAATGTGGCAAAATTCAGATAGTCTATTTTTACAACTCATTTTCTCTGTTATTTCGCAAATTCACAGAATACCGCTATTTAAGAAATACGTTAAAAACAACATTAATTAATACAATATGCCCTCAACATAAGATTCAAGCTATTTTATTTATTTATTTTTTTTTTTCGGACTAGCAAGAAGCTTCATTTGTGTACCAATGAGCAAACTAAGTTGGTTACAAACTGCATCCATCTCACATTGGGAAGCAATGTCACTAAAAGATACCACGTTATTGCACTTTATTTCAAGTGAAAAAACACTGTTCTCGAAGGAGAGAATGTTGTTGTGGGTAACGGCACAGTCTTTAAGGGCGCAATATGGCCTTAGTAGCCTATGCGCCAAAACTTAGTAGCCCAAACCAAACATTTCAAATAAATTGCTGTAATTTTCTTCACGGAAGGATGCGTACATTCCCTTGTTACTAACTGTTAAGTCAAAACACTACCGAAAATTATAAACTTCGTAAAACATTACAAGACTGAGATTTGAATTTTTTTAGTGCACTGAAGAAGTGCAAATGTAATGTTAGTATAGCTAACCATTGCACAAAAGTTTGGTGGAACCCAAGAAATTGCTTTTGACATTTCTAAGGCTTTTCATCGTGGTTGGCATATAAAAAAAAAAAAAAAAAAAAAAAATTGGATTCCAACTTTTTTTTTTTTTTTTTTTTTTTAAATTGGGTATCCAGTTTTCTCTCTGACCATTCACTGCGGGCGATGGTAGACGGCTCTTATCTAACTTCTCCACTAATGCTGGTGTTCCCAAAAGGTTCAGTTCCTTCTCCCACTCTTTTCCTCTTGTATTATTAATGACTTTCTTCCATTGACTGGAAATCCTATCCATAGTTTCCTTGGTTATAGCACATTGCATTTCCACTTTCAGAAACAGCTTCAACTTCTCGAATATCCACCACCAATTCTTTAAATGCTGATCTTCAGGTAATTCTCCGATGGCAGGAAGATAACTTAGTTAATTTCACCCCTTCTAAACCTCAGTTCTGTCTTATTTGGCAAAAGGAATTACTGCTCCCATGCTTATTTTCGATGACACAGATTTCTCGACAAGATAACATATCTCTGTTAGCGACGGCCCTGATCTTTCTCTTTTCATAACCAGATCAAAATATAGTACTTCCTCTGCATAAAAAAAAAAAAAAAAAAGTAACTATCGGCGTTACTTTCCTTCTAAACAAGTACACGCTCGTACAAATCTGAAACCGCCCTAGCACGGAATATTATTCCCACATCTGGAACACTGCACCCAAAACCTCTCCCAAGCATTTAGATTCCTTTCAGAAGAGGAAAGTCGATTTCAGACGTTCAGTTTCTGTCGTGTGCCTTTTCTATAGATACTTCCATGGACATTGTTCTGACTTGGAATTTAATTCCTCCAGTCTCTTACAAACCAGTCAGAACACTTCCCGCAAACATTCAGCCTCCATTTACTGTCCAACTTCAAATTCACAGAACCAGCATTTATTTTATCTCGTTTATCTCTTCACCTTTTATTTCTGGAACAACCTCCCTAAACACGTATTTTCTGAAAAGTAAAATCTACAGAAATTAAAGTCTAACGTCAACAAGTATCTTCTTTCATCTTCAACCCACGCACAGTACTAAGTACAGTGTACTACAGGTTCTAGTACCTTATGTTTGGAGGGTTTCAAAAACACCCCTACACACACAAAAAAAAAAAAAAAAAATTAATAGTTACAGTAATAAAGACCTTAAGCCCAGAAACCTAAGAAGAGATTACAGAATGTACTCGTACCTCTTATGTCTAAAGATTCTTTTATGTGATATTTGAATTGTTTTAAACAAGTTTCTAATTTTTTTTTTTTTTTTTAGTGGGAATGGCCACATTAAGTACAGTTACCTAATAACTCTCCATCTCTTTAGACCTCAGAACAGTCATGGACTCAACTAGGCATTGAGAACTCCACACGGATACTGATCCAAGTGGACAAAATTGCTTCCAACGGTTGTTGAAACGCGATTTGAACTCTGATCTTTTCCACCCGACGTGAAGACGACGATGATTATACCACCTGCGGAAGAACCTATTCTCAGATGGATACCCTGCTGCCATGATGAGATGCGCCTGGTTGGAAACAAATTTTCAGCTAACCTGTGGCAATCCTAGTGCTCCAGTACTGTTATCAAGTAGTGTGCACCACGAAAACACTTCCTGCATTGTTGATAAATGACAGGATTTGATCATAGATTTGTGCTGTTCCGCTATACTGTGGTTCTCCAATCAGCGTGAAACATCAGGAAACAGACTATCAAGACCAGGTAACGCTTGATTTTTGCAGAGAATGGAATCTGGTTTGGTCAGTGACGAGGTAGGACGAGTTGTACGTTTTGAAATGCATATTGGTCACCGCCGTAGTGCATTATTTACATGACTGTACATTGCTGAGCGTCTTGTCCAGCCTCTCGCATCAACCGGATATTTCTGAAGATAGGATCGCCTCTGACCGGATGATGTTAATTGGTTTGGATCAATCCCAATACATCATATATTCAAAGACAAATCTTTCTTCTTGCCACGCTCGCACTGAATTGTACACCTACAGCATCCCCACCTATCATTAGAATTAAAATTGTCATATGACAATTTTATGAGAGAGAGAGAGAGAGAGAGAGAGCGCGCGATTGTCATTGACCCTGTCATCTTGTCCTCGTCTTTTGGCGAAGGGTGTATCGTCAAAAGATTAGGTCAAGAATGAGTACAAATTTCAATGAAATTTTGGATTTGAAATCGTTCGAATTTTCGGCTTTCCATAATTAAACTGGCTTGAAAGGGCAAAGATTTGAGGATAAGTGATGGAAAGTGTGAACGTACTTTGTAAGCTGAAATCGCGGGTTGTAGCGTAGCTCAGCTGCTATTACAAGGTCACGATCGGTGACAGCCATCAATGGTTTATCCGTCTTTATCTTCACAAGAATAATATTGCAACAAGCAAAGCAATCACTTCCTACAACAGAAGGGAAGTTTTTATTATTGGTATAGCAGCGAAGTGAACTTCAAAAACTCTACTAACGATAAGAAGTAATTCATCGTCCCTGGCCTCGTTTACGAAACAACCTTGCAAATAAACATGCACACCCGCTTTTCTTGTTGATCCTGAAATACTATAATGTTGACATGCGTTCTCTACTACATCAGATGTTTCAAGTGTGTATTTTATTTTAGACGCGTTAGCAAATGTGTAAAGCACCGATTGTCTTCCCCATATATTCGTCCGCATGTTGCAACAGTGAAAGGATTTATCAAATTTCATATTTGGATCTTTTAAAGGTTTGTCGAACTCTTCCAAATTTCATTAAATCAAACCAATAGAAATTTGGTCGTTTTCCTTCCCCCAAAATATCGATACGTTGGGTGCGTGAGCAGTACTCGATAAGGAAAGGACAGATCGACTCATCCTTATCGAGTTCTGTTCTCCGGGAACTCTTACAATCAGTTGCACTGTGTTTCTACATTCAGAGTATGCTTAAATGAGCATTTGCACCCGAATAGTTTTCCATTTACTCCATTTGGATACGATCTCCATTAAATGCAGAAATCTAATGTGCCTAACTCTCTGGTATAACTGTAGTATTTAAGAGGTTTTTAGCATATTCCACAAGCTATTTTCTTTACTCACACATTCTCAACCCACAGTAACTGTCTTCTTCCATCCAACCTTTTAACTCTTAAGATCTGTATTTTAGCGTTCTTTTTTCCTGAAAAAAAGTAGTCAGTTTTTTTTCATCTTAACAGCCAGGCATATTTTGATATGCCTAGCAACTTTCAACATAGGTTGCCAGACATCAAAATTAGTGGGCGTTTCCTTTATGATGATCTGAGATGAATACTCAGACAAATTTTATATAATAGCTTCTTGAAATTGTCCAAAGACGGACAAATCGCACGGTGAGATCGGCAAAAGGGCGACCCCATACTGTATACGGAAAGCCTCCGTAATTGTGTACACCTCAGAGGAGGTGGCTGGTTGCCCAGAGGAGACCTGATTGAGGTTTATAAGGCCCTGAGGGAGTGTTAGTAAAATGAACGATGTCGGAATTTTCACTGTTATAAAGAAATCCCGAACCGAGTCAAATTCAAATTACAGGGGTTGAGGTTTAGATTAGATTAGATTGTAGGAAGTTTTCTTTTAGCCAGCGAGTCGTTGATTGTTGGAGGAGGTGGCCTTCACAGGTAGTTGAGGCTGATGTTTGAATAAATTCAAACGTCAACTGGATAGTTACCTATGTCAGGAGGGAAGTAAATAATTTGTATTTTGCTATCCACTCTTCCTCCTCCCCCAGCCAGTGCAGTAAAAGCTGCACTATTATTATTAGTCCAATCCAACTTTTTATCACACCTCGTGTATTGAAAGTTTAGTTTACGATAAGAGTATTGTATGGCTTTGACTTTTGCTTTCCGTAAAAAGCCTAACTCTGAAAGGTGAAGGACTAGAATTGGAACAAACAATGCGATTGAGCATCTTTTTGCAAAAAAAAAAAAAAAAATAAATAAAATAAATCAGTAAGGCGTTTTCAAACCTCGCAGTATAAATACATATTTGCATCAAGGAACTTTATGGGGCGGGGAGAATTAACACAGTACGTACTTTGGGTAGTACTTCAACACCGTACTGATGAATAAAATTTGCCCTATACTACAGTATTTTCTAATTATCTATTTAGCCACAATCTAATCTATTTAGCAACTCTTTCCCTCTACAATTCCCTCTAATTAGCATGATAATCTCACCAAAGAATAGAATGCTTCTTAACTCGTATTTTAGTATCCTTACCCAACTAATGCATAATATGATTACTTGCTGCTTAGCAGAAACCTCGCAGCTGTCCTGCAGCTGATACTCTAATCACTCAAATTTTAATTGGTGATTCCATTTTTGTGTTCATCTGCTTGACCAACTGGTTATCCAAACCAACTTACGCAGCTCATTTTCTCGTAATGAAGTGCGACCTTGATATCTAAGGTGCTTATTTTACTATAACTTCCGAGTCAGTTTGAAGTGGATGTCACCGGTGCAATCTCAACCAGTTCTCCTGACAGCGAGGCCACGCTACCAGAAAAACGAGAACGAATTACAAAAATTTATTTAAAAACCTTGATTTGCAAGATAGTACTTTTGCAGAACTGGTTTTCAATCATCAATTAAAAACGGATTCCTATTAAAAGATTTAAGAAATAAATTCATGTACCCAACTCCTTAGCATAACATGGTCTCGCAGCCCCAACCCCCGCATACACTCCCCCACCCCTCAAGTATGAGCTGACAGCGTAGAGGCAGCAAGATTTATAAAAGTGGTTGATTCAGGTGCCTCCTAGACTGTAACCAATAGGTTCGGTTCAATACGTAGCGGTCGACCTACGAAAACTTTTAAAGGTGTATCCTCTAAATGACCTCACTGCATTAGGACCACCCCATCCGTAACGAACTATGCCACATAGCTCGCAATATAAAAAACCGAACAGCTTTTTAGGATACAGCAGTGCTAATTTGAATCTGGTCGTGCAAGTCAATGTGAGAAAGTGGCAGTTATGGGACGCGGCAGTTATGGGACGCAGTAAAGATATCGCGGAGTTTCAAACGGGCATGATTGTGGGAGTTCGTGCGTCGGGTGCTTTCATTATCGGAAACGGCACGTCGTTTTGGTTGCTCACGGCCCAGTGTGGTTAAGGTGTACAAAGAATGCTGTCGAACGGGTCAACCCACCTCCTGACGACAGAATTGTAAAGGATTACGCAAGGTGGATGTTCTTGGTAAGCGAAAGGGTCAGTGCGATGGGCTCAACTGCAGATCACCGTGCAACAGTTGATATTACATTACAATATGGGGAAACAATATCCCAAATGACGATGGGTCGCACACAGATGTACGAGTTCCACAGCAGACGACCCAAGGAACATCCTCTTCTCACTGCTGATCATCGTCGACGGCCAGTGCTGTGGTGTCAACACGCTGGGTGGACATTGGACTCGAAACGAGTGTGCTGGTCTGATAAATCGAAATACCTGGTGCAACACGTGACAGATGTCTACATGTAGCATAAGCAACACGAGTCCATGGACCCATCGTTAATGGTGCCCACTATCCAGGCAGATCACGGTGGTTGCTTAATATGGTGCAACACGCTGGCAAGAACTAGAACCCCAGGTGCGTATAAACCAACGTATCATTGGCGAGGCCTACCGGCAGATCTTTACGATATCATCTTCTGCCTGTCATGTTGTATTTTTTCCCCGGACAGAAACGAATTCTTCTAAGACGATGATGGGCCGGGTCATCGAACCCTCACTGAGCACAAGTGGTTCTAGGAACACAGTAACATATCACCCATCTTGATTGGCCTCCAAATTCGCCTAACCAGACATCTATTAGAATCAACGCCTAGGCGGATAATGGCTGTTATCCGTAAGAACATTGGCCCAAGACGGTATTAGGTAGGATGACAATTCAGTTATTACCGAGTGTATAAGAAACACTGGATTACTTTATTATGCCTGACATTAACATAAAAAGCTACGACCCATGCTGCATGACGGAAAAGATGGAGATGCTGGTGCTTTGCTCTGGACAGCAAATGTGATTGAACAAGCCTTCATTAAAAATAGGATATATTGTATGATAGTCCAGTACCACACAGTATTGACTAATGACGTGGAGGGTCGGTCCTTGTCTGGGCGCCATATCCTGAGCGGTACTACGTGATTAGTTCATACCTCTGTGCTTACCTCAAATACTATTAAATAAAAATAAATTCTAGTTATACTCCGGGATGACCACACGGTCAGAGGAGTTCACGAGAGAGAGAGAGAGAGAGAGAGAGAGAGAGAGAGAGAATACAAGAAACATCACCATGTTTAGCAGTCACGAACTTGAACCTCTGTCACTCAAGGCATGTGTATTACCTTGGGCATGTGGTATTTACCAGCATTAAGAGTCCCGCCATTGCGAAGTTGTATGCATAAGGATTTCGCTTCGCAGAACGACTAAACTATGCAGAATTTGCATCACAAAAGTGGGACCGAATATGAGCTGTCATATTCTGAGATGTGATTACCACAGCAGTGTTCGCGATTGAACTAAGAAACTGGCCTTGCTCCTATTGAACCTCATCTATTCCCGTGAGAATAGTCTTTTAATATAGTAGTCGTAATTTCTTTTCTTTCTCACCCCCCAACCTCCGTGTTCAATTAATTTAGTGTTTTAAATCATTTAAACAAAAGACATACTTGCAATGTGCCGTTCTCTTTGAACTCAATACTTTAGATGATTAGCATATTTATTGCTTTTTATGATTACTGTATTAATACGTACATAAAATTCTTCATTTAACTTCTTTATATATACCAAATTACTTTCAGAATTCCTTTCTAATTCATTCACCCTTGGAGGAATTCACAAAACATTCATCCAAGGGCGAATTATGTTTATTTATCCACAAACATGCTGAACACCCCGGGACGACTAAGTGCCAACAGGGTGTGTCATTTACAAACGAAGGTATGAGGACCACATGTACAACGGGTTACAAAAAGAGGGCATGCGGGCTCGACCCGGGATATTTATACAGAATTTTACTTACACAAAAGGTTGAATTATATAAAAAAAGTTTGCAAATTATACATGTAGACTGAAGTTATACAAAATTATTTGTAGAAAGGCAAATTCATCAGCTGATAACAGCGTTCTAGGATTTTTTTTTTCTGTAGCGCTTATCTTCGCAGAATTTATCCGGATGGACGACTAATTTTTTTTAAGATCACGGTTATTGACAAGAAACACACCCTTCAGAGAATTAAGATTTGTCAGAGTTAGCTGCGGGAGGCAAGAGTCAGGGTGATCTCTTCTCGCTATTTTTAGTCAAGGATGATACAGCTGGCGCATCTATTCGCCCCGTTATAAGCCAAGCTAAAGTGAGGGCATTTCTTGTAGCCATCACAGGAAGCGGTGCCCAGATTTGGAGGATGGATCTGGAAATAGTAAGAGGGTTAACTCACCACCCTGTTCATCCATGTTAGCAACCAATATTCCATTCCGTGGTACTTGTTTAGGTATGAGGCAGGAGCAGAGGACCAAATTTCAGGAGCGTAGAGCGGTATAAGGCACTTCAGGGTGTTCTGGTAAATAAGCGCTGGATTACACACACCTAAGAGCTCCTTGTCGTACGGCCCACAATGCTGCATGTCTTCTTTCTCACGCTGTCAAAGTGTTGACTAAGTCTGTGTGGGTCGGCACCCTTAAAGAATAAGTGGTCAGTGGTGGACTGACCACTTATTCTTTAAGTGGTCAGTCCACCACTTAAAGATTTGGATATCGTTTAATTTTTTTTTTTTTTTTTTTTGTAATCGATATTTGAGCTGATTTTGAAGGGTTTTTGGATGCAGTTCACTTTTTCTAATCTCAGTATCTGCCTACAAGCTAGGAGGATTATTTGAACTCACGTAGAACTTAAAAGTTGTCGGCATAGATAACAAAATTTGAATTATATGTTAAGGAAGGCCCTAAAACTTCTGCAAAAAGGATAGCTGAAAGCTCATTCCCCTGCGTGATGCCTCTTGTGACAGAGGATTACCAGGAAGTTGGGGGAAACAAACACGTCTTCAGAGTTAGATTGACTTCAAATTTTGAAGTATGGTATCAGACAAGCTGAAGTAGTATTTGAGTATGGTGAATAGAGCTGGTAGGTATATTCTGTCATATAATTTTGGCACCGATTTAATGCCCAGGAAGATAATATCACTCTGTAGAGGGCCTGTTGCATTCTGAAGAGGGTATTCTAGAAAATTGGTAGTGGTTCATATTTAGTGTATGACGGTAAGTAGGTGCTGGGGCCTGTGTCCAAAGCAGTGCTGGCTGAATCACTTTTTTCCAAATATTTTGAGTAGAGAACAGCTGATGGAGATTGGTCGCAGGTCTTCAGGCTTCTTAATCTTTGGAATAGGCTTGACGCGATATGATCTCCAAATTGTTGAATTTGATTGAAGACGTGAAGGAGGTCTACTATATATGTGCTGCATATTTTTATTAAGAAAAGTGGGAATCCTGGATCACAGCAGATTTGTTTACGACATCAATAAGGTTCTCTAGGGGTATTTCGAGATAATCCATCTGCAGCATAGGTACCCAGCCCGCCTATGACAGAAGATTTTAGATAAGGGAAGCCTGCCTGCCGAAAGTCTTATTTTGCCCATTCCTGAACTGGCTTTTGGTCAATGACAGTGTGATATGGATGGTGAGAAAGAATCCTTCTAGACCTCTTCACCTTATCTAAAACATCGAACTTTCAAGTTCACATGGAGGATAGTTGCCCATATCCGGAATTTCATGACAAAAATATATAACACTTCGCAATACTATAAAATAAATTATGGTATCACAATCGTAATTATTCTTCTTTAATAAATACCCTTGTAAGCTACTGCAATGCCCTTTTCTCAGCACAGTAAGCAGAGAGACAGTCTTAATGGTGTCCACAATCCTTGCGCATTCATTTCTTTGCCAGAAGAACGTAAAGTTTTCTTTGAAAAAGTTTGCACAAAAAAAAAAAAAAATCAATTTCAAACTTAATGGAAAGGCAGATCAAGGTTCTTTAAGATCGAACGTAAATTCAGCACCTGCTTTTCTAATCGATTTTCTTCAGATCTCTTCAAATATACGTTTACATTTTGTACTCCATTATTATAGCGCTCAGATTTTACTGATCTAGAGATTATTTATCACTTAATTTTTCCACCTCTTCTTTCCCACCCATGCACGTAAAAATAAATAAGTTGTTAAGCTAATAATTTTAAAAAGAAAGCACTAAAATGTTGAGGATATTACATGGTTGTTCATAATGAATTAATGAGAAATATGAATAACACTAAACCACAACTTTAAGGTGAATTGCTAAAGTGAATTATAGTGGATAGAAATATTACATTAAGTTAAACTTACAACACATTAGAACAATTTAAGAATTCGCAACGTTTCCAAAGCAGTCCATGGGGAAACCTGACATCAGGTTTAAGGGGGGGAAGCTGGGACTAACTGGAATCCAGAAACGTCGCTAATTATTAATTCTGTAGTGCAAGAGCTATTCTTTAGATTATGTTAAAGATAAAAATGACATAATTCCTTCCAATTTTCTTGAAATTGTTTTCTGCCTATACTGACGTTTATGATGTCCTTTTAAACCAATAAACTTTTTCGTTAAGTTATTGAATATTGTTAGCTCTTTCACTCCCCCCAAGTTAACCTAAAAGGTCGGTATTCTTATACCTGATTGACTGGCTCTCTTCTTCCCTCACCCCATCAAGACAAACTATTTACACTAGTTTAACATAGTAGTAATAATCACAGGCGACTCAAAGTCATTGTCCCATAATGTTGGTATGCGGAGTGGGAGCCAAGAGGAAGAGTGACCTTGACCCACTTATTGTAATTCTCTTTAGAAGCAATGTCATATTTCACATAATGTTGCTATTACGCTAACGTTTTCGGATCAATGATCATTTCAAATAACACCTTGAAATAAGCGTACAAGCAATGCTATATTTAGGTCACTGCGTAGTTGACCAACCTACTTTGATTGCTGCTGAATAAACAAGGAAAGTGAGACAACCAAAGTGAAAAATCATTTCATCAGATAACCTTCCGTCCTCTTAACTATATCAGAGTCGCATGAACTAAAAGAAAGATCTATCTGGACATGTGACCACTTGCAAACACTAATATAATTAGTCCTCTACCTTCCTGGTAGTGATCAAGTACATGTCACTGTCTCGTTCATTAAATGTAACTTTAATTGGTCACTGGCTTCCATGCACCGTCCATAAAAAGCCTAAAGTTTGGTATGCCCGTTAAGTGAAAAACTACTCATTGAATCATATTCGAAATTATTGGGACTGTTATTTTAATTAATAAGTATAAAAAAAAAATTATATATATATATTGACATGATTCCTCTGGGCAGAATAAAGTGCTAAATTATTTGAGGTACTAATGCAAATGTAATCTTATCCAAATTTGATTTTCCCACCTCATGGTAAGATAGTAATCAATTATCCTTACCTTGGGTCCGCGCCAATTCAAGCAGCGTGATTTGGCTAACAGAGTTGGGAGGCGAAAGAAATTTTATTGACACAGAAAAAGAGGAGAAAATGAAGTTTGACAAATTCTTTTTTTTTTTTTTTTTTTTTTTTTTAAGGCTATCGAAACCAATGTTTCAATAGCATGGACTGAATGAGGGTTGTGAAACCAGATAAAAAATTACGAGCAAAGAAAAGATGACCACTCTGAAAGTTGAAGTTATGCTAGTTTAGTAACATGGTTTGGTTGAGAAGCCAGAAGAAACTTATTGACACCAGAAACCAGAAAAAAGAAAAATGAAGTGAATGCAGTTCTAGTAGCATGGACTGGTTGAAAAGCCAGAAGAAACTCATTAATATAGATACCAGAAGAAAGAAAAGCTAGCGATGACGGTTCTAGCATGTTCTGTATTCCTTTCCATTTCTGGAAATGGAATACAGAACATGGTGCTCCCATATAATAGAAAGAGACAAATAAAAACAATGAGTGGACGCCAGTTGGTTGTGCTACGTGTTTGTATATCATATCAGAAGAACAGTGCAGCTTAAAATAACTGCAGCAGCTAGCAGAGACACGTTAAAATGGACAGATCGTCGAGTAAGCCGAATAAATGACAGCCAGACTATGGAGGCTGTAAAATTAAAGTAGTTATGTTATAAGCAATTCCTCGCAAATACTGCAGTGGCTCTGTTTCATGGAACACTCAATTGTTTTGACCCGCTTGTCTGGAACCATATACTGTATTTTGCGTCGTTGTATCCCAATCTAACCTGTCCGTGGCACTTTTTTATATGAGCTAAAAAAAGATCATATACATGTATACATTAAAAAACGAATATGCTTGGTCACAAATATAAAAAAGGGTATCGTGATCACTAAATTCTCCATTTATAACACGCCACGTTGAAAAGTTTGCATTTTCTGTTTAGCTTTGCCATACATCGAATTCTCCCAAATAATTCATCAAATTGTCGTAGCCACCAATTATCACATACAGCGAAACTGTCATTCACCAAGTTTTTGCATGCACGGAACTGTCGTACAACGAATTGACGTGATCCCCCAGAAATAAGGGGATGCGGTTCACTATTAAGCATTTAAGAAGGATACAAGGGGTGATGGAGGTCATGCTTCTAATTAAAAGTGGCCTGGGTGCGACAAAAGCTTTTCCAAATTTAGAAGTTACACATTCTGTAGTAGTATGCGTAACTTCTGAATCTGGGAAAGTCTGTGGTGCAAGTCAGTTGGAAGCAAACGTAGAGCGAGAGTAATCTACAAACCAGACGATTGCGAGAATTATGATGAGAGCCTCTACTTGTACAAGAAATTGTCCAGCAAGTGTGATTGTCTTATTATGGGTGATTTCAACTCATTTATATGTACTTCATATTCAGTGCCTAATATAACTTCAGTTTACGTTGAAAACCAAGCAACAAATTAACTCTCCCTTCCACGTTCACTGCGCATAAAAGTAATCAGAATAATTGGTGATTAGTTTTCCATGGGCGAAATCAATCAATGGGCCTATTTTAAAACTGTACATTAACTATATTTGACCTTTACTGATTACTTCATCCTTCGTAAAAACCTTTCTTCACTCACAAGAGGCCATTTCTCAAAAGCCGATAAACTGGTCAAGGTTTGAAAAAGATCACGGTAACTTCACGTGAGCCCTATGACCCCATAACGGAATTGATACGGAAGTTCAGGGTGTTGAAATTGTGCCAACTTTCTGAGCTACCATCTTGATAACGTTTTCTACTTATTCTCCCGGCAATGTTAGGAAGCTTCAACGGGAACTTCCCCAAACCCGTCCCGTATGATAAACAAGTGCACATAGCCAGCAAGCACAGCACAAACTAAAAGCAAACATGACAATGTATTGTTTGTTTAGTTTCAGGGTTTAAGTGGTGCACCCGTGTTTCTTTCATATTTGGTCCCATACAATCTCCAGAACAGAGCTTCAGCTTCAAAATGCTGCACAATCTCATAACAAAACTACTCCTTCCCACTTCTGATTTGCATTGTGTTTTAGAGACCCACCTCGAAGAAACCTTTCCTAAAAGATTCACCACAATATCTTGAGCTCGCTCATGGGTGATGTCGACTATTGTCTCAATGTGCATCAATGTTATTTTGCGGCCTTGCATGATCAAATCATTGACTGTGATGTATGAAAGACAAAGATTCCCCTAATTTTCTCTGCATGTCTTAATGAACTTCTTTCGCCGACATTCCCATTAAATGAAGGTACTCAATGACTACATGACGCTTGATTTTCTCAGTTGACATCTTCATTCACCTTCTACACTTGAACGCCCTCTGTAAAGAGGAAGAATATAGTTACGAACCTGTAATTTTCTGTTAACACCAAGAATACTCACAGCACAGATTGGTAATATCTGTCTTTCACGAAAACCTTCGCAATCTATATTGAGCTAAAAACGTTTCACCCCCCCCCCCCCGTATATCATGGACAGGATACGATGTGCCTTTCTAACCAGTTGTTCATACTACTTGGAAAAGATTTCGTGTCTGACTGAATCAGAACCACTAAGTTATTCGCTTCGGATCATCTTTAGCTCCACATCCTCGAGCTTATCACCTCTGAATTTTTATTCCCCAGGTGCAAACCTTATGTTTAGAAGCAAACTTCACTTGCCATTTTTTTCCTCAGACCATTTCTGCAACCGATCTGAGGCATCCAAGCAAAATGGCTTGGTTCTGACCGGTAACCACCCTTGCTACCTTTAAATCATCACACTTTGACAACTTGCCCTACAATCCCTTGTCAAGCCATTAAGGAAGATGTGGTCACAATACTGATCCCTGAAGAACTCCACTTGCTACAACCCTGAGGAATGCCCATTTATGACTAATGTTTCCCATCTTTTAGCCAGTCCTTGTTCCAATGAAGGATCTAAATGGTATCTGCACAAGTTTATGTAACAGCATTTCTCAGGGAACTGTATCAAAAGCTTTGAAGTCAAGGTAAATAAATGTAAAACTGTTTCTTGCATCCCATTGTATTATAACTTCGTCATAATACTTAATGATTGCTCAGTCAAGATTTCTCCTTTATGAAGTCGTGTGGTGAACCATTAAGGATACCATTCCTGTCTATAGTCATACCGCCACGAAAATGTTGCGCAAGAGATGAGGTTGACAAAGATCACCATAAAACGAATAATTAAAGAGGACATGCTCTCAATCCTTGGATTGGCCACAGAAACAAGAGTGACTCGGATAGATTAAGAGCCAGTCAATAAGTTAAGCTCGAAGTAAGCCGTGCCCAGTAAGTAAGAGAAGTGTTTAAGCTTGGGGAAAAAGCATTTTAGCACATTCTTTGCTTTGCTTTGCAAAACAAAGAAAGAAATTTTTGGTGACCAGACTTGGAGGTACTGGATGGACGATCTTGCCAAAGTTTGGACAAGGTGGTCCTAGCAGCGTTTCTATTCAATTTTAGAGTCCCTATAATTTTAGACAGCCATTTATGACCTGAAGGGCAGCCTGAAACTGCACGACATGTTCGATTTATGACTCGTAAAAGCATGCATCGCTGAAAAGATAATTTTTTCAGAAGAGGGACCTTTTTAGCGTATCAGAACCAGGTGCCTGCACCGTAAGTACAGAGAGGGAGAAAACCTTATGTAAGGGACGGAGCGTACAATGAATAGTATCTCAAGATTGGTTAGAGGGGCAGACAATTGTAGATGTGTATTTTATAATGCATGTGCGAAATATGTTTTCGGAAATTAAGTTTACAGTCTAATATGATGCCCAAAAATTTATGGGAATCAACAATGGAGAGGGAACGTTCACAAGGCCGTACAATAGGTCTAAATGTAGATAGAGTACCTTTGAGATATAGAAGCTTTGTTTTTGTTAAAAAAAAAAAAAAAAAAAAAAAAAAAATTAAAGTTAGCCCGAGGAACCGTAGCAAATATTTTTAGTGAGGAACATGAGTTCCTATAAACCGGAAAAGCAAGATCGTCGGCGTAAGCGACTCTTGAACTGTTAGGAATAGAACGAAGCAGCCGCTCGTCGAAAACAAAATACCAAACAAGTCGACCAAGAACAGAACCTTCAAGGCATCCTCGGGAAAGAAAACGGCAGATTTTTTGCGTACCAGTAATAATTTGAAAGCGATGACGAAAGTAACTACGGATAAGATTTAAGCTGTGAAGAACAGTTAACAACCCTAAGGCGAGCAAACGAATTGCCCCACCATAAAGTCAAATGCCAAAGAGACGTCAACAATTATAGCCTTTACGTAACTGAAAGCGCATCTGACACAGGAAAAGGAGTTCGACCAGAGCTTCTTCAGTACCACGACCGGTACGGAACCCAAACTGATCTGGTTATTTTAATGAAAGGTCTGTAGAAAGAGTCCAAGCGAACAGAAATAACAACGGTCTAAAGTTATCTAGATTCGACAGTAAAGCAATTGGACGACAATCCTTTACGGTAGAGGGAGATCCTGTTTAGGGTCGATTCAATAGATATGTTTTCCAAATGGTAGAAGAAATTATTCATTTAAGCACTTGAACAGAATTACTAGGACAAAGGAAAGAGTTTGTGTATTCTTTTAATAAAGATTGCCTCTAAGTTATCTGAACTAGGACAGCTTTAATTCCAGATTTTTGAAACGGCAATGTCGACTTTTGGCTGCGTAAAAGTTGCAGTGGTGACCGAGCAGACATAGATCATTGTTACTCCTAATGTGCAGATGATTAGGAAGGTCATAGCTGAAGTAGTCCGTGCGTAATAACGCATCTAAGATTGAGTTGACAGTGAAGGAAAGAGTTCCTCCCTCCAATATTTTGTACTGACTGATAGATTTCAGGATAAAATGGCAGAAAAAAAATCATCCGCGAAACAAACAATTCTTCTACGAATTTTGTATTACTGATAGAGTGTAAAAGACAGTAATAAACTAAGTCACGAAAGTTTTTTCATTAGCGGCGGTAATAAACCAACTTTGTTACACATTCCACATCTTTGTTACCCGCTGACAGAATTACTGGAATATAGTTACTCCAGTTAATCCCATCTTTGGATAACCTAGAGCTTCCTGTACTGTATAACAAGTTGCTCACTTTTAGACTTAATTACACACTTTAATTATTTTCTCAACTAATTTTTGTTACTTTGGTAAGTTTCTTCAGCAGAAAGGTCAATTCGCATATTAGGTGTAAGCGCGATGGCCTGGCCCTAAGTAGAGTTTCAGTCCTGTTTAGGACAAAGCCAAGTATTTTCATAGGTGTTTAATGGGGTTAAGGTCAGAACATATTACTGGTTTCTAAATAACATTTGATTATTTATAAGCCTAAAATTTGGGCGTTGACCATTGGTCAAGGGTCCTCATGGTATTCAATATGCCGGAACGACAACCAATTGCCAACGCCCAAACTGGGAGAGAGCCCCTAGTAGTGTAAACTCTCCCAGGTTTCAGTTTATGAAAGTGAACTTTGATAAAATGTTTTCCATGAATTCAGCCGGGGTTCGAGTCCGTGACCACCAAATACAGAGGATGTGGAAAGGTCAGGGAATGACCACCGCATATCCCCGGAGCAATATGGCCTTAGTCGCTAATGCTCCTAAAAACCAAACAACCACCACCACCATGAATTCAGAGCCAAACGCAGCTATTAGATTGATAAACTGTATACAGCAATTGATCACTTCGTAACTTTCCAAAGTTCCAGGGACCAGTTATGATGAATTATGTAGCATGTATATTTATGTGCTCTGCCATAAAATTTGATGCCATTTAGCTGTCTATCACCCTTGTACCAATATCAGTTCCTGTGCCTCCGCCTCTCCCCCCCCCCCCCCACGAACTTCCAGTATTCAACGAGAACTGATAGGATAGCATTAGCATATGATGCAAGGAAGCAAGTTTATACAGCATCAGCCAAAAAAA
The DNA here is from genome assembly GCF_048544385.1 of Mastigoproctus giganteus. Lineage (NCBI taxonomy): Eukaryota > Metazoa > Arthropoda > Arachnida > Uropygi > Thelyphonidae > Mastigoproctus > Mastigoproctus giganteus. The sequence continues at coordinate 173,430,246 of NC_143586.1, read as the reverse complement.
AAAAAAAAAATAAGCTTCCTATTTCACCCATCCATTCGCTCCAAACGTTTGTCCATTTCTTCCTTGAATTTATTTAAGCTATCAACTTCACCAAGGACAGATGGAAGTTTGTTCCAGCAATCAACTACTCGCTGGCTAAAGGCAAAATTCCGCACATTATTTTGCAACTGTCTGTCCTCAATTTGAGTTTACGCTCCCTTCAGGTTTGTAATCTGAGCAAGAGGAAAAATCCCATCAGCATTGAGCCTGCTCAAACCATTCAAGGCCTTATATACTTAAATCAGATCACCTCGCAGGTGCCTGGTCTCTAGATGCTGCAATTTGCAGAACTTGAGCTTTTCTTCGTAAGAGGACCCAATCGTTCCCCTTCTCTGTACTCATTCTATCAACTCTACATCCATCCTAAAATGAGGCCTACAGACTACGCAATACTCAAGGTGTGGCCTGACCATTGCCTTATACAAGGGGATAATCACCTCCCTATCCTTACTAACAAAATTCCTGTATATCACTGACAAGACCCCATGACCTGCTCTGGAAGCCTGTTTACACTGCTCAGATATATGTAGTACTGAGTGCCCTCTAATTTATTTCCATCAGTTTCTCTAGTAAAGTCGATTTGGTGATAATGTTAGCGAACATTGATCTAGGTCAAGTGTGCTTCCTGGGAAGTATTCTATTCGTGTTCTATTTCTTTGAGATTAAAATGTATTGAAGTATATATTAATTTATAAAAGTATGAATATTCACAGCTAAATTTTAGGTCAAATCTGCTTATTTGCTCTTATTGAACTTGGGGGGGGGGGATCGCGATATTTATGAAAAAGTTTAAGGAAGCTCAAGGTATAATATGTTTAGGAATCTCTGATCTAGGTTGTAATTTTGCTGCGATTGCAGAAACAGATGGTGAACAGTAACCCAAAAATAATTTATACACTTGGTCGAGTTGAACTAAAGTCAGTAGTGAAAGAAAGGGACTTGGGAGTTACAATACGGTCAGACATGAAGTTCTCCGAGCATTGCAGACAAGTTGCAAGGAAGGCCCATGGTGTCCTATGGATGATTTATCGAATATTTGCTAGGAGATAAGAACGTCATAAACCCAATATAACGCTATTGTTAAGCCACACTTGGTATACTTTGTGTTCAAGTATGGAAACCGCACCTAAAAAGAGACATCGAGCTTCTTGAATGGGTCCAAAGACGTAACTCGCCTTGAAAGCTGAAAAACGAAACGGCGTCCATACGAGGAAAGACTTCGAATATGTAGGCTGCACTGCTTGGAAACTTAGAGACATGCTTGAGGTGTTTAAGGCTCTGAGAGGCAAAAGTAAAATGAATGAGGACGAAATTTTCATGGTTATGAATGATTCTAGAACTAGGGGCCATAAATTCAAGTTATGGGGGGTGGGATATGTTTAGACTGGATTGCAGAAAGTTTTATTTTTGCCAGCGAGTTAAATTACTGGAATACCTATATGGGTGGTAGAGGCTGATAATTTTGGGAAAATTCAAAGGTCAGCTGCATACACTGTACCTACGGGAGGAAGGAAGTGCACAGGTTGTCTATTTCCTTTTCTTTTATTATTTATTTTTTGGTGGTGCAGCATAAGCCTTGCACCATATGACCATTACTAATACATTGCTGATAAGGCATAATACAGCGACTCTCTTCTGAAGCCATTAAGCTCAACAAGCTTCATCCCACGTGTTGCATTCAGTTGTTTTGCTTGCTTCTAATATGAAGACATTTCCTTTTATTTCTGATGCGGAGATGCCTAGTATGGTTTGCTTTCGACAAATCTCAGGGTGTGCAGTTACTCTTTTGCACACTGTCAAAGTCGCATTTTTTCCCCTTTTCGAATTTGCCTACATGTCATGATATTATTCATGATTTAATACTTCGTTATCTCATTCTGTTATTTTTTCGTGTGCCATCTCTCACTTCTTTAATAATTCGTCTAATTCTTTAAATTTATACAAACTATCCCACTTCCACAACACCAGACGGTAGTTTCCAATAGTCAATCACACTGGCTGCAAGCAAATTTTCACATATCTGTCCTACAGTCATTCTTTTTATATTGTACCCTTGTGTGTTGTCCGAAAGAAAGGATGTCATCAGTATTTAGATTACTTAATCCATTTCAAGCCTTAAACACTTCAATCAGGTCTCCTAATAGGTGCTTAGTTTCCAAGCACTAATTTGCAGAACTGATGTCATTTGTAGCAAGAGTACCCTTTTTGATCTCTCGTTCCGAGAGATCAACACCCTTCTTTAAATGAGATTTCCAGACTTGTACGCAGTACTCAATATGCGGCTTAATCATTGCTTTAATGCAATGGGACAATCATCTTTTCACTGCTGGCAAAATTTCCGTATATCGTTGACAGAACCTTATGAGCTGTCAAAGCAGCCCGCCTGCACTGCCCAGAGAACTTCATATCGACGACTGTACAATTAACATTGTAAAGTCCGATAAGAAGTTCCCTCCAGTCTCTTTCATTGTACCCTCTAAGGTCTCTTTCGTTCTTGCCACTTTCATTGTGATCCAATTGGTATGTGATTTTGGAATTACTGCTGCAAATGCTTTGAATTTATCAATGTCAAACTTTAATTGCCACTTCTCAGCCCATGTCCAATTTTTCTAGATTCTGTTGCAGTAGTATGCCTTGATTCTTGTCTGCAACTGCAAACCTACACAATAAGTCAGATACACCTTCATCAATAGCATTAATATTTATACTACAGCACTGAGCCTTGACGAATTCCATTAATAACAATATTCCAAGAAAACAATGTCCATTTATAACCAACCCCTGTCTTCTGCCAAGCAATCATCCCTTTATCCACAGCAGCAACTTCCCCCTAATGATACACTGCTCCAATTTATACAGCAGTCCACATGAGACTGCCATCAGCTTTACTGAAATCTGTATATTATGTCCAGGTTTTTTACGTCCAGTTCCTTTTGTTAACTAGTCAGTAGCAAATCAAAATGTTTTATGACCACTTTCGTCCAGTTAACGAACGGATGATTCAGGTGTATTTACTGTGCGTGTCCAACTCACAATAAAAAAAAAAGAATAATAAAATCGAAACCCAATGCGGTGCCGAATACTACAGAGCGCTTGCTGTGCCTCTAGCGGAGATTTATTGCTATTCTGAAAATAAGTTTCTAGTAGCGGGAGTACTGTGGACTTTTGATTTTTACTGGATGGACTTCTCTAATTCTATTTCAATCAGTGATGCAGTTAAATTCAAGCAAGGAGATTAATAAAAATTCACAATTTATATTCTAAATATTAAATTTAAGTGTCCACTCCCGTTGATTTACAGTCAACTCGACGGGTAGTTGGTTCAACGGGAGCTGTGTAGTCAGTAGTAAGATAGGGAACGGATGGTCACTTTATTACTTACTCGTAGCCACAGAGTAGTAAAATATCTTACTACTCCGTGCTTGTAGCACACTACCGGCGAAACACAAACCAACATGCCGATAAAGCTTTTTTTGGTATTAAAAAAAAAAATGAAATAACTCGATTATACATTTAAATTCTAACTGCACACGGTTTGTGGGAGGCTTTTTTATGTACTCTTTGTTACTTGTGGAGTGTATGTTTTGATTATGAAGACAAGTTTAATATGCAAATGAGTGAAGTATAACTGTACCGAATTGCAAAGGATTATTCAAGGTAACGTAATCTGTAAACGACAAAACAATTTAAAGTAGCCACTGGGCTAATTGTGTAAATTAACAGCATTAACGTTTTTAATTAGCAATAACAAAAAACATTTAATGTTTGAAAGCGCTTCTTGCATGTTGCATATGAAAATGTTTGAAATTGCTTCTTGCATGTTGCATAGGGCTTTTTTTTTTTTGTTTTATAAATTAGTATTAGCAACATGCAAGAAAGTTCATACAGCAATAATGCCAACCATCCCCCCCCCCCCCAAAATTCTTTCCAATAATTCAGTTCTTCCTTTAATTTATTCAAACTAGTCACTTCCACAATAAGGTGGAAGTTTATACTAACAATTTACCTTTTGGTTAATAGAAGTTTCTGCATACCTGTTTGGGAACTGTCCCCTTTACCTTTTCCTCACTTGAAAAGCAATAGCCATTTATAACCATTATTTTCCTATCACTTAATCACTTCTTTATCCAAAAGTAACTTGCCTCAAATGCCACATTGCTTCAAATTTGAATATGACTGGTTTTCAGTTACCTTCATTTTAATATAAGGCTGCTATTACAATACCACAAAGAACCAAACTGATAAACTGTTTCTTATTCCCTGGTTACAGATAAATATATATTTGACTTGTAGTCTGGACCCAGGTGTTAGTGTTACTTGATTGGCTAACATTAAGTAGAATTAACTATTGTTTGGCTGTAATTAATTAAATAGTTTTTTTTTTATTTGTGACAGTGTAGCAGGAACAGAATACTGTATTTTAGTTTGGATTAGAAAATATAGATTAAAAATTAAATTAAAGATTAAAACTAAGATAACTGACAACCAACTTTGTTTAGATTAAAATTAAATAATAAAATTAAAAAGCTACTGCTATCATGATACAAGAAAGCAAAGCTTATACAATGCCAACCAAAAGGGGTAAAAAAAAAAAAAAAACTGCTTCCTTTGCCCATTACTTTAAACATTTGCCCAAACTTTACTTAACCTTCTGCTACTAATGTGGTGCCTAACAGACACCACTTTTAAATGTTTTTAAATTTAATTTTAATTCAAATTTAAAATTTAAATTAAATTTCAAATAAACTTTGAATTTAATGTAAATTTTTTAAAATTTCTGTTTTTTTAAATTTATAAATGAAATTAAATTCTCCCATGTACTTTTTTCCACCAGTATTCTCCAATTGCATATATTATGCAGTATTTTCTGCATTCATTTTGATGTACTATGAATTTCGTGACATTAAATGTTTGTTTGGCATTCTGCAGATGCCAGGTGAGCAAAAGCATCTACCTTTCTTTTAGGCAACTCCTGTTCCCACATAGTTTCTGTGAGGTGCCACCAGCAATAGGTGTCTAATCTTGAGCTTTGATTTTACTGCTAAATGTGAAAAGTTGACAAAAATACAGATGTTCACCTTGCATCTGATAGACACTATACAAATGTTTGTACTTTGTGCTTCAATCTGGGAAATGAGTGACCTTGAAAATCCTCAAAATTACAATAAAAACTTATTATTATTATGGTTTCTCTTGTTTATTTTTGTTTGATACTTTTAAATTCAATTCAGATCATAATTAATCAATCAGTGTTTTCAATTCAGTAAAAAAGCAAAAAATTAATTTTTATATAATTAAAACAAAAAGGGTATCTCACAGATGCCACACAAGCATCTTTATTAAATTGAGGACATAAGATTAATAAACAAACTACCCACCACCACAATACTAGGTAGAAGTTTATTCCAAAAATCAATTATCCTTAGGCTGAATACAAATTTCTGTATCATCCATTCTGCAACTAGCCTTTTTCAATTTAAATTTATGCCATCAGCATTTAGTTTAATGAATCCTTTTAAAGTTTAGGTCACCACACAGCTACCTAGCTGAGACTACAGTTCCCCAATCTTTCTTGGTAAGAATATTCTTTTGTTGTTCTTCTGTGCACCCTTTGTCAACAGGTCAATGTTTCTCCTAAAATGAGACTGCTAGACTTGTATACAGGATTCCAGACATGCAAACAGGATGATGTTCCTTTGGGCAAAGTTCCTGTATTTCATTGACAGAACCTTATGTTTCTCTAGTAGCTTGTACACTCCTCAATGAATTCTTTGTTGTGCCAGTTGCAGTCCTAGATAGGAACTAAGCAATTGCCATTTCCCATCCCTTCTGTTAGAAAGGACTGAAACTGGCAGTTGTGTCCACTTTTGTATCAGTGGTAAACTTATCTATCCAGATAAAGGCACCACTAGGTTGCAGTATCATAATGTATTGATGTGGGATATACTTATATAACTACTGTCAGGAGGAAGGGATTTCACTTTCATAAAGGTGAAATAAATTTAAAAACTGTTGAAAGACCACCTGTGGTTTCAGACAGTTTTTAAATTCCTTTCAGTGGGACCAACTGCAAATGATAAAATGGAGACATTCAGGGAAATAATTATTGGAAGCTACTAAGCTTTTTATACCAACTAAGGAATGCTGTTCAAGGTTTAGACCTAAATGGATGTCAGATGAACTGATGGGACTAGAAGACAGAGAAGAAAAATGCATATGATAATTATATATTACCAGGAGACTTGGAATCATACAGCAAGTACAAACTATTCTTCAATCAGGTCACTAAGGGGATTAGGCAAGGTATGGCAGATTATGAAATATCCTTGGCTAAGAATGCAAAGAAAAGTAGCAAAGAATTTGTTCTTTGCTTATTGAAAGATGTAGATCTCAGGGAATGGGTGCAGAGAAGAGCAAAAAAATTAGTCAAGAACACAATGGGGTGCTCTTACCAAAAAGACTTTGTTCTACAAATTGCGGCTCTTGGAAACTAGGCACTTGCAAGGAGACCTGATTAAAGTGTTTAAAGCTTAGAATCAATTGAGTAAACTTAATGATAGTGGTATTCTAATTCTTTCTTCAACAACACACACAAGGAACATAAATTGAAGAAGGACGACTGCAGGAGAGGTGTGTGAAAATTTGTTTTCAGCCAGAGAATAATTGCTGGCTGTATAAAAAAAAAAAAAAAAAACAATAGCAGAGAAGAGATATTGCCTGGTGTCGTGGAAGTGGATAATTTGAATAAATTAAAGGAAGAATTAGACATTATTAGAGACGATATCCAGATGGGGTGGGCATTGTTTTTTTTTTTGGTCTTGCATCATTGCCAAGCATAATCTGCCACTTGTAAAACTTTCTGCATCATCAATTTTTTAACGTGATGCCAAGGCCTTTTTTTGATGCTGCTTTTATATATTCATTGATTGGATTTCAGTATTTGCTTTCTTGTATAAACTACAGTCATAATGCATTATCTATTGTCCCTAATTTTGATTTCTTTAAAGTGGAGCAAGAGCTTAATGATCCTTATGAATACAAAATCTTGATTTTTTTATGATTTTTTTCCCCTATCTTTTATTTGTCTTACTCGCACTTAATCCAACAGCAATTTTATAGACCCACTTTTATCAAGTTTTTTTCAGAGCATCCAACTTAATTTTCATAGCAGCAACAACAACAACTCTTTTTATTTTCTTGTCCATATTTCATTATATATAATATCTATGTATAATGAAAATAACTGCCTGTTGACTTTTCCCAAGATTGTTTGTTGTTTGTTTGGGAATTTTTTAGGTGCATCAGCATCTATGGCTATAGTGTGCCAGCTTCCCAAGGAGTTGAGTGTTTGTTCCAAACATTGTTGGGAATAAACATACAGCCAACCTCTTGGGAGGTATACAACTTAACAGGCAGGTGTGGGGTACTACACTAGCTGCAGGCATACTGGATCAGTGTCCTTGGCATGCTGCTGTCCACCAGATAGTATGTCTTGAGGGAATTCAGAGTATTGAATAATCCAGTGAATCAGTTAAGAGGACTTCTACTTTATAACCATTTTATTAATGATTAAATGTACTTTATTTCAAAGTCAGTGGAATTAAGTAAAGTGATATGCTGCTATCAACCTGGCTATCCATAGCTTAGGTATAGTAAATAACCCATGCTTTTGTTCGTGCTCATTTGCAATGAATGAGGTAATTAATTTATTCAAATTGAAGAAGAAAAAAAAAAGAAGAAACTTTTTGTCATATGATGATAAACAAAATTAAACATTTAGGCAGACCTCTATCTGAGTTAGATCTTGTGGAAAAGCAGTGTTAACATTTTTTTTTTTTTACTTTGGAACTGCTACTGCTGAACACACACACTTAAATGGTTTTTACACCACAATGTAGTATGCTGTCATGGCAAACTCACCAGACTAAACATATTGATAAGCAATACAATGGTACCATCAGCACAAAGCTGTACTATGCCATTTACACTCCTAGGTACCAGTCCAGGAGCTTTTGGTTCAATACTTTGTCATACCCTGTTTAGTTAGATATTACCAAATGGGCTAGAATGGAATCAGTGATGACATCCTTCCCAGCCAAAATTTTGGTTGTTCATAAACTAGTGGATAACCAAATGAAGGGCCTAGTTGCATAACCAATGGTGACCAGCCTTTGTTGGATCAACATGCTGGAATACTACATTCTAAAGTACAGGTGCTTCAGTACCTATATTTCACAATTTTAGCATCATTCTCCATTGTTGGATTAGATGTAATGGTTTTGTATCTGCCAGCCACAATCTTCATTTAGTAATATAAAGGAGTCTCTAGGGGTATTGAAAGCAATTGATATACTGCACACTAGTTAGCAGTATAATAAATAATTTTTTTTTATATATTACTGGGTGGCTACACAGGGTTAGGTGAGTTTATAAGATAGATAGATTCACATGAATTAAGACGTTTGATCTGCATTTTCTGAATCCGTCTTGAGACTAGAGAAATATTCTGTTCCCTTTTAACCCCCCCTTTCCATTTGACTTTTATTCTGTGGGTTTAAGCTTCTGACATCATATTCTTAATTTAATTCTTGATATTATATTCACCTGTAAAAGTTAACACTGGAATTTGTTTATTAAAATCCATGTGTTTTTCAAAACAGTTCTTAGTAATTTGCCTTATAATTTATACATTCATATAATCAGATCTTACTAAATTTAATTTCAAATACAAACATGTGAAACTCATCACTTAACTGTCACTTTAAATTTGATATTAAAATTTAATTAATTATTGGTTTTTTTTTTTAGCTGCAAGAACATGCTCACCTACAGAGTTTAAGTGTCGTAATAAAAAGTGCATACCTGGTAGATGGCTATGTGATAAGGAGAATGACTGTGGAGACAATTCAGATGAAAACCAATACACGTGTGGTTAGTTTTCTAATCTAGCTGGCCAATCTTTAAAATATGTATATCTCAGTTTTGAAATAAATGTAATTATAAATTTACACTAATTTGCCTTTAACTTTACAACTTTTACAAGCTAAGTGAGAGTTTATTCTGGTAGTTAATTACTGTTGACTAAATGTTTGAGTAAATTTTCTTGAACACAGGCTGGAACAGTAGCGTGGTACAAAAAAAAATACAGTATAAGATGCCCAAAGAGGGTGGGGAATGAGGGTTAAACTTTAGGAATAATTTTTCTAATTAATAAAATTATTATATAATTAAACAACCACTATGTAATGTACACCTGTTGGTTGAAAATTACGATTAAAGCCATAAATTAATTTGTCAATCAAGACTAATAAAACAGTGTGCTATTCAAGGAATAAATGTCATGATCAAAATGTATATAAGGTCAGTTAAAATGTTGTTGCAATTAAATTATTATAATGTAATTAATATAACAAAGCAATCATATATATGTATGTATAAAAACAGTTTGCTGCCTCTTAGTTATGTTATTGTAAATTTATATAATGTTATTATATAAATGTATATAATAAATATTATTATTTTAAATATAGATTTATATATATATTTTGGGTGTGGAAATAAAGTTCCTGGACTGGTGAAGTTGCAGTCGTTTCGATTATTTTGAAAATAAATGGAAATGGCATGTTGTAGTTCAAACTTCCTCCAACAGATAATGGCACAGAGACTGTAATAGGCTGACAAGTTGCAAGTAACAACTAGTTTCATTAGTAGTGTTAACTTTCTGTGTTACTATTTTGCAATAGAGCAAATAAATGAATAGCAAAATTTTGCTTTAAATTGAGAAAATCTGTGACAGAAACATATGAAATGTTAAAAAATGTTTATGGCAATGAAACGTTAAGTCATACCAGTATGGTATAAGTCAAGGGTAGGCAACTTTCTGCTTGCAAACATGTGTAATCTGGCTTGCAGTCATTTTGAATATATATATATAATAAATGGCCAACTGTTTATTATATATAAATTTTTGAATTAATGGAATTTCTGACTTAAATTTAGAATATACTCTGTGCATTACTATGACAAATATCGATCCAAATATTGATTCACTTATAAAAATAAACTATCAGTTCTCTCACTAAATATAAAAATAAAATATTGCAATTTTTGTTACTGGAATTGTATTTCTATTTTGTTACTATAATTGTGGTTTTGTAATTTTATCTTGAATTTTTATTTCGGTTTTCTTATTAATAAAATTGCGTATATGTATAAATATTACAACAAATAACATAAAACCATTTATGACAATTTTTTCATTATACACCATTTTAATAATCCTAAAAATTGTGGAATGCTAAAAGAAATTTGGCCTGCATGTACCTCACAGACATTTTATTTGGCCCCCATATATAAAGATTGCCCACTCCTGGTATAAGTGGTTCAAAGATGGGCATGAGGCTGTTTACGATGACCCAAGAAGTGGGTATCCAACAACCTCTCAAAATGAAATAAAATCATTGCTTGACCCTCAAAATGATGGCTGATGAGTTGGATATGAATAAGGAGATGATGTGTCAAATTCTGCATGAAGATTTAGGAAAAGGAAGGTCTATACAAAATTTGTGCCACACAGCCTCACAGGTGAGCAGAAACAACAAAGAGTGTAATCATGCAAAGACTTCATCCAGACCTGTCAAGACAGTCTTAATCTCCTCAACTATGTCACTGGAGATCAGAATTGCATGTTCAGTACAACCCAGAGATGAAGCATCAGAGAATGTAGTGGGCTTCAAAATGTTTTATTTATAGAAATCCAGGATAAAAACGATGCTGATCATGTTTTTTGACAAACAGGGTGTGATTCACAAGGGATTTGTATCTGAAGGAAAGAATCAATGCTGCATTCTATGTACAGGTACTTCAAAGACTATTGACTTGCATTTCCAAGGTGAGGCTGCAATTTCAAGAGAAAGGCCGCTGCCTTTTGTTGCACAATAGTGCCCCTACCCCATTCTGCACTTGCTGTGAAGACATTTCTGATGGTACTTGGTATTGTACAGCCATTTATCAACCATTCACCCCACTCTCATGATCTAATACCAGCACAATTCTTCCTCTTTCCCAAGATAAACTGTCCTCAAAGGAAAGACATTTCAGGATGTTGAGGACATGAGGGCTCTTTTCAGAAACTTCTAGAACAGTGCAATAATTGTATTCAATCAGGTGGTGATTACTTGGAATAAAAATAAAACCATTTGAGTTCCTTCGCCTTGTTTTTTTATTGCACCAGAGCCCACCTCGTATAATATTTTTTAAAAATTATATTTTTGTTCTGTTGCGATAAAGATGCAGTCAGTTTGTAAAAAGTGAACTTAGTGTTTTTATTGGGATCAAAATAATGAAGGCAAGAGGTCAGATAAAATGTGATACATTATTGGTAGGAAAATGAGCAATTACATGAAAAATCATTACATAATAATGGAAGAGAAAGTTTTGAAAAGTTGTAAAAACTGCCTTACATTATGTGTGAATTACACAATTTTTTTTTTTTTTTATTCAGAGTAGTTTTTCTTTCATATTATGGGTGTATAGTACTGAAATAAAAATTGAAGAATAACACTCAACCAGTTAACAATGGGTTCTAAGGGTTAATAGTGGTGCCATAGTATTATTATTATTATATCTTTTATTCTCTCTCTCTTTTCGTCTCCTAATGGGGTTTTTTCTCATCCCATGATGGATGCTGGTACCAAGTACATGGGGGTGGTTGTCATATCTGGTTACTATTATCAGTTGAGGAATTCTCTGACTATCCTACAAGTGTTCAGGATCATTGCTTTCTGGAGTTCCACATAAATGAATCTGGGTATAACCCCCCATGCAAGTCCTGAAATACAGCACCTAGTATACTGGAAGTGACAACCCAAGTGCAAAATAAAGTAAGCAGGGATTGAGGTACTATGTGCACACGAACCAGCGGAATGCTGCCCCTCTGTGTTACCAGGGTGTAGTAGACGACTCTCATCAACCAGTGCAATACCACCACTTTGCTTATTGAGGGCTTCAAGTAGTAGAACCCAAGTTTAGTCTCCGGAGCAATCTTCCTTACATTTTGAGGGTACAACACTAAAACAGTGTTTGTAGACCAGCTGGTAGATAGTGCACCAGACCTAACCTATTGGTAACTCTCTAGGAGGTTTCAAGATCAGTTAGTGTATAATCTTGCTGCCTCTACTCTGCCAGATAGTGACTGGAGGGAGTCCGAGTAGTGTGTGTTCAGGGGGGGGGGGAGGCATTGTTTTACCCAGCTCCTTGACTTTATGTCAAGGAACTGGGTATATTCTTGCTGTGTGTATGTCATATTTGAAATTTCATTAATTTATATAACATGTCCTCCTCACCTTTTTTTACTACTGAATACATCATGAATAGTAAAACAAATAGAACAAATGTAATCTGTGAAGGGATCTAAATCTCCCATGCATAATTGTTCATTTGTTCATTTGACAATTATGTGTGGTCTCAGTTCCAATCTCAATGATGTCCATTTTCACTTACAGTTTGCCAAGCCACTTACTTTTTCTGAAAAAATCCCAATTATCAGTTGATTCAACCACTTCTCACCTCATTTCTAATTATTCTCGTCAGTTCTTTAGAACCGGTGAAAAATAGTACTTTTTATTTTAATATTCATTCCAAGACCTTGGACGTTGAAATTTTTGCCACATTTTATGTTTAATTTTAATTGAAATTTTCTTCTTACTGCACTCTTTAGGAGCAGTTTACACAATCAGTTTACACAATGTTGTAATTATAAGACACAATAAATTTATGTCAAATAAACACAATACATCACATCAACTAAAGCAGTGTTTCCCAAAGTGTGTTACTTGGCAAAAATATATCACTAAAATTCAAAAAACACAAACTTTTAAAAATAATTAAATGGCCAATATTTCTGACTGCACAAATTGTAACTAAAAGCCACTATTTCAAGTGTCGGCATGTTTGTTTTATGGTTTTCCAGTTTATTTTATTTTCACACAAACCATCTCTTGATAGTGTTTCACATAAACAGTCTACTTGTGACTAATTCTTTGTCTGTATATTGCAAAGAAGACAACGACTGGATCACATGTCGTGAATAGGTTTTCCCGAATTGGTTCCTCAGTGACGGATGTTACTTGTAATTTCCCCACAGCTTTCAGGGGAAAGGCTAAACAATGTCTGAGAAGAGAGAGAGAGAGAGAGAGAGAGAGAGAGAGAGGAGTCTACTGCAGCCGCTATTTCAATCGTTGGCAGTTTCGCTTTATGGTTGTCAGACTCCCTTTATTTGTTTTTTTTCACAGCAAGAGTCTATGGCTAATTCTTTGTTTGTATACTGCAAACAAGACGACTTGGTCACAGCCTATAAACAATGCATTTTATATCATTTTTATTATATATGTATCTGTACTATATGTAGTTTGTGGTGGGATCATTTGTTGCCAGGTTACCTTGATGAATGCCCTTCAAGGGACAAAAAAAATAGCAGAGCTATATACACGTATGGAAAACTGAAACAGAAAAATGAAGATATGCGTGGAAACTGAAATGAGAAAAATTCAGCTAATCACAGGGATTTCCAATCTTTGATTCTTTTATCTTTGCCACATTTTACAACTAATATCACTCAAAGTCATGCAGATAGTGTAGTTGGGATAGAATACTCTTTCAGTGAAAATTGTTTTAATGCAATGTCAATCATAAATGTTGCTGCAAAATTTGAATCGTCAAAATCTTTCTGTGAACTAACAGAAGATGACATAAAGATAATCTTGTCTTCTCTAACTTGAACTTTGATCCTTTGATCCACAAAGGTTAGTTTATGCCACTAATTTGGGACAATTTCAAGTGAAAAACGGTGTCCGTAATCGTTAGTGTGCAGTATCGTATACGGTCACAGTTTTTTTTGCTTCTGTCCTGAATTAGTAGCATGAAGTAACCCAATCTTTTTTCACTAGCCAAATATTAGTCTATTAAAAAAAAAAAAACACAGTTTAACCGAATAGATCAAATAGACTGGGGTGCACACCCTTTTCTAAAGTTAACCCTTTCTTTTCCTATTACTTTCTAACCTAACCTTTAAAGTTAGGCAAGGAAACCTTTTTCTATTATTTCCTAATCTAATCTTTAAAGTTAGGTTAGGAAATACATGTAATAGGAAAAGAAAGAAAGAAAGAAAGATTCTTTATATATATGTATCATAATGTCAATCAATCACTTAATGCTATGATGTTATCATCAGTTGTGTTCACATGGCAACGAGTACATCATCTGTCACGCCTACATGTCAATCAATATATTGTTCTCGACTTCTGCTCCAGACCAATAGCATATATTGCCTGTTTACTGAGCATGCAGTGCAAAGCTGCGGTAGTTGATAAACCAGTTTGTCCAGGAAGTTTCCCGTGGTTCTCATGTTGGCTTTCTTTACCTTAGCTAGTATTTCTTCTCAGCTTTCAACTCACACACAGCACTAGGTTCTAATAGTTTCATGCTTGGGGTTTTTCATAAAAAAAAAAAAGAAATACAGCCCTGCTGAGCTCACATTCAGAAATTTGCCTTCAGCTGGAAAGCAAGTGATTGCTGGAATAAACTCTTGTGTAGTGTGAAAGTGGGTATTTGGATATACATATTTAAAAGAATGATTGGACAAGTTATTAGAAGGAATGTGCAAATGAAGGTTTTTTTTTTTTGCTGATAAATGCATAAGTTTTCTTCCTTGCATCAATTTTACATTATTACTAATATGTATTTTTTTTTATTAATCATACAACTAGAGTGTGATTTAATTACAAATATATATGAGAATATATAATTGTGTATACAATAAGGGCACCTCAAGTTGTGATTTAATTAAAAATCATTAAAAAGGACCCATTGGCTAAACATCGCTTTTAAAATATTACATATATAAAACAACAGGTTAAGAAATGTTAATAGAAGTCAGCATTATATGCTGACTTCTATTAACATTAAAATCAGTATTAAAAGTTTTTTGTTTTATTTTGTTACTGTTTTTTATTTATTATTTATTTTATAAGTTTCTTATAAAATAAATAATATTACATAAAATATACATAAAATTAGCAGTAGGTGGTAGATGCATAGATAATATTTGTATATTTATTTTTGTAATTTAACATATTCTTTTAAAATATATCTTTTTCCTAGCAAACAGTTAATCCATTTGTATGAATTGATTACAGTAAACAGGACCTGTAGTGAAGGTGAGGTCTCATGCAAATCTGATCCCAAGTCATGTATACCATATAAATGGCTGTGTGATAATGCTGTAGATTGTGTAGATGGTTCAGATGAGGAAAATTGCCGTGAGTTTCTGAATTTTTTTATTACCTCTTAGTATCAAAAATTAAAATGGTGATAAAGAGTAATAATTATTATAAGAAAATATCGAATACTGTACTTTTAACTGTTACTAAATACAGTAAAAGTTTAAAATTCACATTTAAAATAAATGAAATAAAATTATAAAGCTTAAACATCTCATTAGTAAATTGATGTAAATCATCAACTGCTCATGTGGTGCATGTATACTATAAGGGTATACATGCACCCTCTTCCAAAGTAGAAAATTTGATATTTTATTTTATGCAGTTATAATTACTTATTCATCCTTTTCATAAGTATATATGATATTGAATATTTTTGCGATGAAGGTTGTGATTTTTATGGAAACATTAAAACTAGATTTTTTTCATGTCATTTTATAAAAATGCTTGCGAGAGCCAGTGTAGAGGTATTAGGTGCTCTCGGCCAGGGTTTTTCAAACTTTTTTGGTCATGGAAATCTTTTGCAGATCCAAATCTTCTGGAACCCTAATATCTTTAAAAGAGTAATACATGTACAAATGTAATAAAAAATTTATACAAAAATAACAAAACATCTGCTGAACCAGGGTTTTGCAGAATGCACTTTGGTTGGGTAAGTTATATTTTTAAAACAAACTGAGTTAAGTTAATTGGCTTATAAAAGTAATTAAATGTAGTTAAAAGTTATGCTGAGAAAAAAAAGTAACTTTTAAAGTAATTTCACGAAAAGTAACTTAACCATTGCGTTGCTTTCAATTTTGTGTTTTTGTTAAGTCTATTAATTATTTTTTTTAGTTTAATTTTTCTTTAATAAAGAATAAGAAAACTGCTAGAGAAACAATGTGAAATTAAATTATGTTAATTTTATTGTTTTAGTAATGGGGATATCTTAATTATTTAAAATATTTATTAAATTTCAATAATAGCTGCATTTCAAAATTTGAATAGATTAATTTTCCTTGGCTGTTTTGAAATAATGACTCTGAAGTACTAAACACTCTTTATGCATGCACTGATAATAGTAGTTCTGTATCGTAGCATGAAATAAAGATTTTATAATAGGAGAGATTTTTGTACAGAGAGAGATATTATAATTGGTTAAGTAGTTAGTGATTTAACACCCATTTAAAAATTAAAAAGATTAACTTCATCTTTGATAATGGTTTTAATAACAGTTTTGTGTGAAAAATTTTTCATTTCCTGCCATATATCATCTTGTAATCCATCCTTCAGTGATTTTCTATTTTCAGCCCAGTTCAGTTTGAACTTGCTGCCACAGTGCAATGCTCTTTTTTTTTTTTAATGGAAATAGCATGTAAGCCTAGATAGAAAGAAATATTAAATCATGTCTGGAATGGGACAGTGAAAAGTTGGGTAATTTTCTTATTTATAATTTATGATTTATTTTCAGTTTCAAGTTTTCTTTTGGGGTCTGTAGTCTGCCCCATCTATAATATGCTTTTGCCAGATAACTGAAGGAAATATAGATATTTTCACTATAGGCAAAATTATCTGGCACAGTGTTGGTTTCCACGTATAATACTATATGTTGTGAAAACCAAGTAATCAGCAAGTGAATCCATGTTTCATGGGGGCATTGCAGACATAAAATCATTCACAAAATAATTGCCAGCTTGACTAGCATTCAAAAATACAAAGTAAATAGGTATTACATATTTTATCTACTGCACCTGACTCCTAAAACAAAGTAAAATTAATATTATATTGACAGAATAAGGCTATGTCCCCTAAATGAAATTGACATCCAGTAATACTGGTTTTTCACCAAACTGGCTTGACAGCATTGTAACTAACCATCTTAGACTAAACTGTTATATAGATTGTGGCCTAATGATGTTCCCTTTTTTCATTATAATATTAGTTAAGTTCTTTAAGTTAATTCCATTTTGTAGAGTAAAAAACAAAATTCTAATACCCTTATAGTATAAATTACACATTCTGCTGGTGGATTTATTGTAGGGAAAATTATTGCTTGTTCAAAGTCTTGGCTGACTGCTGAATGTAACTTGAGCCCCTTGTATAATAATTTTGGGTATGTTGCCTGCTTGTTTTCACAGGATTTGAGGTGTGGATGTGCCTGTGTTTTTTTTTTTTTTTTTTGGCAAAGGTAAAGAAAGCCAACACGAGAACCAAAGCAAACTATGGAAACTTACCTGATAAACTTGTTTGCCACTACCGCAGTTACTCCCTGCATTCTCGATAAACAGACAGTGTGTGTTATCGATATATCGTTCTCGACTTCTACTGTCACTACCGAAAACACGTACTATATGTTTACCAAGAATGCAGGGAGAAACTGTGGTAGCGGCAAACCAGTTTGTTCGTTAAGTTTTCCTTACTTTGTCATGGTTCTCATGTTAGCTTTCTTTACTTAGCCTTTTTAGTTAGTTTGTTGAATGCCCTTCAAGGGACAAAAAAAATAGCAGAGCTATATACACGTATGGAAGCTTTGATGATTTGGTGACTGATAATTTGTAAGCTCTAGCTGTGTATGTTCAGAGATTTTTTTAGAATTTTCTTCTTGTTGTCTATACCCCACCCCACCCCCATCCCACATTTTTTTTTTTTTTTTTTTTTTTTTTTTTATGTAAACCCTAAACACGAGAGGTATTAGAACCTATAGTACTTAGTACCGTGCTTGGGTTGGAGGTTGAGAAGACGAAAGAAGATATTTGTTGACATTGGACTTGAACTTCTGTAGACGGTAATTTTCAGGAAATAGGTATGAAGGAAGGTTGTTCCAGAAAACGGCAGTTGAATGAATAAACGTGGAAGATGAAAAGAAGATGAAATTCTGTGAGTTTGAAGTTGGACAGTAAATGGATGTTGGCTGGTGGCTGCACGTGTTCGAACTGTTTTGAAAGAGAGAGAGCGGGAATTATAAAGGCCAATTCAGAAGAACAGTGCCCAAGAAAGTATCTGTGGAAGAGGCATGCAGCAGAAACAGTACATCAATGAGACAGCGAGTGGAGAGATTCTGTTAGAGATGAATCATTAATTAACCTAACTGCCCTTTTCTGAATGGAATCGAGAAACCTGAGAGAGGTTTTGGGGGCACCACCCCAGATGTGGGAACAATATTCCATGGTAGGGCGGATTTGCGATTTATACAGAGTGAGCAGCTGTTTCGAAGAAAAGTAATGTCGAGAGCGAAAGAGAAAACCGAGTTTTTTAGATGCAGAGGAAGCAATATTCGTAATGTGCTTGTGCCAAGAGAGACTAGAAGTCAGGGTAATCCCCAAAAGAGATATATCATTTTGCCTAGAAATCAGAGTGTCACCAAAGATAAGCATAGGAGCAGAAGAATCCTTTTTGCGAGATATAAGAGAAGACTGAGTTTTAGAAGGGTTGAAATCAACTAAGTTGTCTTTGCCCCACTGGAGAATTACCTGAATATCGGCATTTAAGGAATTGGTAGCAGATTTTCGAGAAGTTGAAGCTGATTGAGCAGGGCAAGATTTCTCAAAATGGAAAGTGAAATGCAATGTGCTATCATCAGCAAAACTATGGATAGGATTTCCAGTCAATGGAAGAAGGTCATTAATATACAAGAGGAAAAGAGTGGGGGAAAGAACTGAACCTTGGGGGGAAACCGGCATTAGTGGAGAAGTTAGAAAACAGAGTGCCATCTGCGATCACCCTCAGTGAGCGATCAGAGAGAAAACTGGATAACCAATTACTAAAAGCAGTTGGCAAACCATAAGATGGAAGCTTGTTTAGAAGACCTTTATGCCAAACACGATCAAAAGCCTTTGAGATGTCAAGAGCAACTACTTGGGTTTCACCGAACCTTTCCAATGAATTAGTCCATAAATAGGTAACATAAGCCAGAATATCACCAGTGGATCGACACTGACGGAATCCATACTGGTGATCGTTGATCAGACAGAAGGTTTCTAGGTAGTTTAAGAGTTGGCGGTTAATCGATTTCTCCATTACTTTAGAAACAGTAGAAGTAATTTCAATGGGACGATAATTGTATGGAAGGGATTTGTCACCCTTTTTAGGAACTGGCTTGATATGAGAAAATTTCCAAGCAAAAGGAAAAACACCTTTGGAATAAGAAAATGAAAAAAGTCGACATAGAACAGGAGTAGGTTCGGGACACAGGTTTTGAGAACAAGTGGAGAAATACCATCGGGACCTGGAGCTTTCTTAGCATCAAGATTCGTCAAAATCCTTCTGACATCCTTTTGACGGAAGATCACAGGAGGCATTGAATGGAGCGTGTTGGGAATGGTGGGAGGTGTTTTACCAAGATCATTAATACATGAGTTCGAAGAAAAATGGGATGCTAGCAGGTCAGCTTTATCCTTGGCTGAAGTGACAACAGAACCATCTGGTTTGGACAGAGGTGGGAGCAGAGATG